>NC_140498.1:12449178-13004178 GCF_964271855.1 Acomys minous | reverse complement strand
GCAGAAACCTTTTAGTGAATGCAGCACCTTAGACCATGAAGCCACCCTGACCTCCTGCGGGAGTCCATTTCTGTAGATGCCACTAAGCGGTTTCCAAGAACAGAATCGGACCGCAGCCTCTTTGATTTCATGTGAACAAAGAAAATCGAGGCTCTCGCAATTTAGTCCAAATAAACAGACGATCAGAACCTCTGGTACCATTTAGCTTTGTTCTAAATCAGATGTGTTTGAAACTGTTCATTGTGCACCTGTTAGGTGTGTCCTTAAGACCAGGGAAAGAAAAGTATAATCAGCCTTTTTTTTTTTCCCTTCTTCTCAAAGGCTATATGGAATAAATCCATAAGCCAAAGTCAGAGACATGACGTACTGGAGTAGAGACGATAGGTAGGCGTGGTGTCTGCGAGACTCGGGGACTCTTTTGCAGGTCTTTGATCTTATAACTCAAGAACTTGAGGACAGTTTTATCAGAGTTCAGTAGATAAAGCAACAAGCGTGGCTGGAGATCTAGGTAACTTCCCAGGGGAGGGAGACAGATAAAAGGAAAAGAGGAACTCATGCTTTCTGAGTTAGCTGTCAAAAAAGCAGGCAGGCTCCTCTGTTGAAATGTAGAGCAGCTATATGGAGGAGGAAGGTGTGATGACAGAGAGACAGAGCGAGGGGAGAGAGAGAAAAGGAGGGAGAGAGAGAGAGAGAGAGAGAGAGACAGACAGACAGACAGACAGAGAGACAGAGAGAGGGAGGGAGAGAGAGAGAGAGAGAGAGAGAGAGAGAGAGAGAGAGAGAAAGAGAAAGAAAGAAAGAAAGAAAGAAAGAAAGAAAGAAAGAAAGAAAGAAAGAAAAAGAAAAAGCTACACCTTCTGAGCTCAGAAACCAGGCAGGCTTAGAGTGAGTGTCTGCAGGCAGCTGTATCTGATGCTGCTTACGTCTGCCACGCCTATCACGACAGCAAAGGTCTCTCTTCCTGTTTTCTTATTGCATCTTCTAGGTAGCCTGTCTCTTTCCATCCTTTGGTTTCAGGCTGGTCTTGTTTAGGTTGAAAACCAGGATTATTTTTTTCCTTATTGGAGTGTTTCTTCTGCTTAGTCTAGGCAGAAGGAGCACCGGCTGGCTAAGTCCCAAGGGTGTTATCAAGCACTAAGCAAGACATTTGCAAAGGGGGAATACCCAAGGTGGTCAGCCATATTGTTTGTCTCAGAGGAAGTCTACAGGTTGATAGTCATTTCACAAAGGATGCTGGGAAATAGAGGTCGCAGAGCCCTTTTTTTCTCCTTCTCTATGCCTTCCATCCCTGTCAGGAGCAGACTGAGTCAGCAGAGACAGGGTGGTGAGACAGGACACAGCCTGTTCTCTGTCATTCACTGTGGCTGGCTGCTTCATAACTAGGGCAATCTTGTGTCTCATAGACCTTTTTTGTTTACTATTAGTCATATGAAGTTTACCTAAAACCTTGGTTTAGATGAAGCTTTAAATTTCAGAGAACATTGACTCTTTAGTTAATCCAGAAAAATCACTGACAGATCCTTAAAACTCCGTGAGACTCCAGTGTTTATTGTTGCTGGAATTACATTGACTACTACCTGGGAAGGATGTCCACTCGTGTGTGTGTGTGTGTGTGTGTGTGTGTGTGTGTGTGTGTGTGTGTATGCTCTGCCTGCATGTACACATGCATGGCAGAGGAGGCCATCAGATCCTTTTATAGATGGTCATGAGCCACCATGTGGCTGCTGGGACTTGAACTCAGGACCTCTGAAAGAGCAGCCACTGCTCTTAACCACTGAGCCATCTCTCCAGCCCCCATCCACCCACCCCACCGCCCGAGGTCAGCTCTTAAGAAGGGATGGTTGATGGGTAAGGGTTGTTTCTAAAGTGGAAAGCCAGGGGAGAGCTAAGCTGGTCCCTGTGTGGGGGAAAAAGCCTGGCGGCCATAAGAAAGAAACAGAGTCTAAAGTGGTTTTCCCTCTTTTGCCAAAGCTTGTTTTATCATCCTTCTGCCACGCGGGAAAATGGAAGGGTGCACGGCCGAATGCTTGCTTTACTCACTAGTTTATAAATAAATATTCCACCCAACTTTTACCAAGCGTAAATCTTCTCCCTCAGGTGGAGAAGACTTCATGGTTTCTCAGGTTCCAGCCTGCAGGCGTGCACTTCTCACAGGGTGCAGACAGCTGTTAACGCGGGCGGTCATGCCCGCTCCCCGGCTCCAAGGCTGGGGGAGGGGACTCTGGGGCGAAGATATAGTTATGGAATAAACGGATTTCACTCGAATTTGTGACTCTTCTAAGGAGGATTTAACTGCTTTAAAATTAAAAACAGGAGGGAAATCCTTGCTGTTGGTCCTTTAGGCGGCCAGTCGTTATCTTGTTAATTAAATACAGAGTGAAGGGTTCCTCTTGATCAGGCCTGAGGATCAGGGGATGAGCCTAGCCTTGATCTACACCTTCAAGCCTGCGTCTGGAGGTAAGGCTTGGGGTAATCTGAGAAGAGAGAGATCCACAGGACACTGCATTACCACATGCAAAACCACCTGTGTGGGATAAAAAGGTTAGAAGCAAATCCATCAAAGACCAAGTGTGGAGGGTGGCTGAAGACGGATACAACCTGTGATGGAATCCAACAGGTAAATAAGCTAACATTGGGTGTGGCTCACAGATCATGGAGAAAAAGGCCGTGGTGGCGCAGAAGGTGGAGGCAAGAGAACCAGATGTTCAAGGTCGTCCTAGATGACGTAGTAAGGTGGAAGCCAGCCTTGCAGACATGGGAGCACGTCTCAGAAGGGGATGGTGGTGCTACAGGGATAATTCAGTGATTACAAGCACTGGTTTTTAACTTGGTGGGTCACATCCATCTGTCACTCAAGTCTCAAGGAATTTGATGCCCTCTTCTGGCCTCCTAGGGTACTGTACACACGTGGCGCATAGATACACATGCAGGCAACGCACCCAAACACATAAAACAAAAATAAAATATTTTAAAGATTGTGGAGATGCTGAGCATGGTGGCGCACACCTTTAATCCCAGCACTCGGGAGGCAGAGGCAGGCAGATCGCTGTGAGTTCGAGACTGGCCTGGTCTATAAAGTGAGTCCAGGACAGCCAAGGCTACACAGAGTGACCTTGTCTCGAAAAACAAAAACAAACAAACAAACAAAAGATTATGGAGATGCAAAGAGCCTAATATGTACTCTCTTAGGCCTCAGGGAGAAGCTAATCTCTCCAAAAGTTCGTTGACTGCTCAAAATTACCAATCATTTTGAACTTGCTTCAAGAACACTTAGAAAATTTACTCACAAGCAAATGTGGTCCCAGGACAAATGGCCCAGCTCCTTCCCAGGGTGAGGCAGAGCAAATCGGTTTTGGCTTGATTACATGGCGTTTGGATCGGGGTGTGTGTGTGTGTGTGTGTGTGTGTGTGTGTGTGTGTGTGTGTGTGTGAGTTATAGGAGGCATGTAGGATTTTCTATTTTAAAAACCCATGCCCTCAAAGCCAGCTGGAGTGGCACATACTTGCAATCCCAGTGCTCAGGAGGCTGAGGCAGGAGTCTTGAGTTTTAGGCAAAACTTAGGCTACATAGTGTTATAGAGTTTGTGACCCCCCTAGGAAAAGAATATAGACTCAGTCCAATTATAACTAAAAGATTTATTGATTAGTGGCTAACACAATGAATAGTTTCTGAGCCAGATTTTCTATTGTCAAGAGAAATAGAGTGAGGGAAGGATTTTTTAATGGGAAACCACAAAAAGATCCTCAATCTGTATGCCAGCAAGCAGGCAAAACGAGTTTGTTCTACCAAGTTGTGACCCCCAAACAATCTTTGGTTATCTGCATAAACAAGTTACAGAAGCAAGAGAGCAGTTAGTCATATCATAATAAGTAGATGGTCATGCTGTATGTTTCTGGGAGGGGTCAGGGAGTCAGGGTTACTTGGAACTTATCTTCCAGGGACTGAGCTTGTGGGTACCATGATGGATGTCCAGCATGGAATGGAGTTTCTTTAGCAATCACAATAGGGATACCTTGGTCCAAAGAGTTAAAACTATAATTGTTTCTTCAAATTTCGAAATGTATTTTTATACTTACAAGATACACCAGGAGCAGGTAGCTCACTATGAATTTGAAGCTAACCTTGACTGCAATGTATATTCCTGAACAATCTGAGACTTTGTCCAAAATAAAAAATTAAAAAAAAATTTTTAATGCAGAATCCTTATTTCAGAAGATGGCACAAGTATCTTGTTTGCAGGTTTAGTCTGTTCATTTTCTCTCTAAAATGTTTGTATTTTAATTTTGAGCATAATTTTTATTCATTTAAAACGTATTTTCAGGTTTTTGTTTTGTTTTCATGGGATTTCTGATCGTCAGGTTAGAAATATTTTATCCACTTCTATAAGTAACCCCATAAATTATGTGCAGATGGATCATTTTCATTAGAAATTTAAGTGTCATTAGTAATACTAAATTTATTTATTTATCTCTTTATTTATTGTTTTCCGTCCTCCTCAGGTACAGTAGAGATGGACGCAGCCAACGACAGCACTTTCAGCCGCTTCATCCTGGTAGGCTTCTCTGACCGGCCCCAGCTGGAGAAGATCCTCTTCGCAGTCATCCTGCCCGCCTACCTCTTGACACTGCTGGGCAACAGCACCATCATCCTGGTGTCAAGGCTGGACCCACACCTGCACACCCCCATGTACTTCTTCCTCACACACCTGTCCTTCCTAGACCTCAGCTTCACCAGTAGCTCCATCCCACAGCTGCTCTACAACCTCAGTGGGCAGGACAAGACCATCAGCTATGTGGGCTGTGCTCTGCAGCTGGTCCTGTTCCTGGGCCTGGGCGGTGTAGAGTGCCTCCTGCTGGCCGTCATGGCCTATGACCGCTATGTGGCTGTCTGCAAGCCCCTGCACTACATGGTGGTCATGAGCCCCAGGCTCTGCATGATTTTAGTGTCCCTTGCTTGGGGCTGTGGTGTGGCCAACTCTTTGATTATGTCCCCAATGACACTGTGGCTACCTCGCTGTGGGTACCGCAAGGTGGACCACTTCCTCTGCGAGATGCCAGCCCTCATCAGGATGGCCTGTGTCAACACAGCCATCATCGAAGGCATTGCCTTCATCCTGGCAATAGGCATCGTGCTGTCACCCCTGGTGTTCATCTTGGTTTCTTATTTTTATATCGTGAGGGCCGTGTTAAGTATGCAGTCATCCTCGGGAAGACACAAAGTCTTCAACACCTGCGGCTCGCACCTCACCGTGGTCTCGCTTTTCTACGGAAATATCATCTACATGTACATGCAGCCGGGGAACAGCTCCTCGAAAGACCAGGGCAAGTTCCTCACCCTCTTCTACAACATGGTCACCCCTCTCCTCAACCCTCTGATCTACACTCTCAGGAACAAGGAGGTGAAAGGGGCACTCAGGAGACTGATTTGGGGAAATATGAGTTTAAGAAAGAAGTTATAATCAAAGGCAAAGTTGGGACCCCCCAAGATGTTAAAACATTACAAATTTTGAGGTGGCTGATCGTGGTCCATACCCCCAGCACCTGTCTGAACGGAAGCAGAATTCATTGCAGACTTTTGGCCCATTGTCTTTGTGTGTGAGGATTGTGAAGGAGTGCGCGAGTTCCAATATCCTCAAGCAGTATGTGTTGATGTCAGGCCTGCTGACCACCCCTGTTGCCCAAATGCCAACATGTACCACCGAGGAAGGCTAGGAATGAGGTCAAGTCAGTCTGGGAAGGAGATTGAGTAGCTGACTGAGAGAAATGGGATTCCCTTAGCACAGACTTTGTGGGCGTTTAGCCTTCACCTACAGCATGGAATCTCACTCTGGGATGTACAAGTCTGACAAGAGGCTGTCAGCATGGACAGGAGCTTTCACTCAACCTTCGTTGTACTGTAAAAGATCTTTCCCTGGCAGGCCATGTCCATTATACTTACATACCCACTTCCTCACTCAGCAGCACTAAGGGAGGCCCTTTAATTCTCTTTAATGGCAGTTGTTTATTTACTGAGGGCACACATCCGTGGCTCATGTGTGGAAGTCAGAAGGCAACTTGAGTGAGAGCTGGTTCTTTCCCTCCACCACGGAGGTCCTGAGGATTGAACTCAGATTGGCACAAATGGCCACAAGCATTTTACTTTCAGTGCCATCTCAGCATCTCAGGGAGAGGAGGCCTCTCTGTTCCTCGAAGTGTTTCCAATACAGAATCAAACATCTGGTCACACCTGTCTAGTCACTGAGTCTGTGAGATGTTACCTGCTGGTGACAGAGTGTCAAGAATTAAAGCTGCTGTTCAACAATACATGGCAAAGACATGAAAGGGGACAACCATGGGCTAGGGAAGGCTTGATGGGGACACATCCAGGGGATGGTTTTGAGGTGACATTTCATCTGTGTGATAAAAAAAAAAAAGAGGCCCTGGACATCACTCCTGCACCAAGGTGGTTCATGTTTCTTTAGGTCAGAGTGATCCTTGAGGCTTTAAGAGATGGGAAAATAGGAGAACCACAAGAGGGCAGCAACAACTGCCAGGCAGGAGGGCAGGATCTCCAGTACAAACAGAGGACATTAAAAAGAGAAATAAGTTCCATAATGTGCATCGCAGTTTTCCAGGGCTGTTTCCTCTGCTGTGAGCGGATACAAACGGATGCTAAGGTCAAAGGTACAAACACAGAGGTTACTTAGAAAGGGGAAGAGAAAAGAAGAGCAGGGGCCTACGAGGATGAACATGCTCCATATGCAGTATTTATCCATACAAACACTTAAAGCATTAAAAAAAACAATTACACAAGAGATGGGAGAGAGTGAAGATTGTGCCTGGCTTTCTTGGCTGCTGCTTTTTCCTTTCTATGTCATAGGAACTGGTCACTAGCTGAAGTGTGCGGAGATGCAGAGTCCTGCCATGGGGTAGGGTGGGATTTGAAGAGTGGAAATTAAGTCCAACATCCTCTTCACTGAGAGCAAAAACCTTTCAGTTTGGCTTGGTTTTTCTTTTTTGCTGCTTTCCTCTGTCCTTTCAGTGTTTGGTGAGATGCACCCAGAATGAAATGTTTCCACGTGCTTTGCAAACGTCTCTCTAGAGGTATGAGCAGTATCAGGGCCTGAACACAAAACATACCTCTAGGTGTGGTTCAGAAAAGGGAGATTGTGTTAGTGTAGTTTGAAAATGACATAGCAGCAGCAGGGGACGCAACCCCCCAGAGCAGCCAGCTGTTTGTGATGAAGGCACCCGCAGAGGCCAGGCACGCAGCTCAGGTGGGACAGCACTCGTCTGGCATGCACAGACCCAGCCTGGTAACAAACGCCCATCATCCTGCCACTGGAGAGGTGAAGGCAGGGGTTACAGACAGGTTACGTAATGAGTTCAAACCCAGCACAGGACACACAAGACCCCGTCTCAATGAGAAAAAGAGGGTGGGGGAATGGAGAGATATCTCAGCAGTTGAGAGCGCTTACTGCTCTTGTAGAGGACCTGGGTTCAATCCTAGCACCCATACAATGGGTCACAATGGTATAATAACCCCAGTCTCAAGGGATTTGATGCCCTCTTCTGGCCCCTGCAGGCATAAGACAAAAAAGTGATACACAACACACATGCAGGCAAAACAGCCATACATATACACTTAAAAATATTTTGAAAGGTACACACATGTATAACTTCTGACTCCATATTGAAGAAATGGACCAGAAGTGCATCAGCCAATGCCAGTCTGTGCTGCAAGACAGCATGTTATATTTACATTTAACTTTTAAAAAATTAAACTCACTAATATCCTATTTTGTTTGGTTTGGTGTTCATTTACTTTTATGTTCATTTGTGTTGAGTCAGGGTCTCATATAGCCCAGGATGGCCTCCAACCCACTATGTAGTGAAGGATGGCCCCAAACCTCTGATCTTCCCACTTTCCCCTCCTGTACCTTCACCTGTACACCTTACAGGCATATGTTAACACTCCTGGCTAAAAACACAGTCTCTTTTAGTACTGCAAATACTAATTGTGTGAACTTTTAAAAGAAAGAGGACCCTCAGCCCTAATGTCACATTTTATAGTCCAGAGACGCCACCTGATGGTTCTGCGCTGTGTTCTCACCTCCTCAGGATGAAGTCCATCTTGTGAAAAATATTTATTTTCCATATAACACGTCTCATGAAATTATAAAACTATCAAGAGTATTTAAAGCATAAGTAGAAATGGCCCAGCAGTTAAGAGCACCGGCTGCTCTTCCAGAGGACCCGGGTTCAATTCCTAGCACCCACATGACAGTGCACAATCATCTTGGGAATTCACGAGATCTGACATCCTCTTCTGGCCTCCTCGAGTACCAAGCATGTACATAGTACAAGGAAACACATATAAACAAAACAACCACACACATACAACAGAAGAATAAATAAGCTATAACATGCGAGATGCACCAAAAAAGTACATCTAGAAGGTGATACAAGCTACTAGACCATATCATACATATACAAAAATTGATGAGGTTGGTATTTATGACAAACAGGGTGTTGCAATTATTTTTATTGCCCCTTTAATACAGCTACACTTGGAAACTTTGTGTACCTCACAGTTTTCCAGGACAAGAGCGTTCATTGCTTAGCACAGAAATGATGATGGCACAGTGCCTTTTTATACACATAAATATTATACCTTAGTTATTGGATGAACTTGGAATTTTAATTTAAATGAAAAGGAAAAGAACTAGTAGTAAAGTTAAGAGAAAATATAAAATAAGAAAAGAGGAGTGAAAAGATCTTCTAAGGCTAAATTTGCAGAGTGAAATTTGCAGAAATCCAAACATCAAATGCATTGTGGTGGTAGCTTTATGATTATAAAGCAGTAGACTGATGGGTCACTAGTTAATTAGGTAAAAAAAAAAAACCATTGAATGTGGAAGAAACCATAAAATCCAGAGCAAATGGGTAAGAGACACCATGAATAACATTTCTAATAAGAATGTGTAAGTTAGGGGCTGGAGAGATGGCTCAGAGGTTAAGAGCACCACCTGCTCTTCCAGAGGTCCTGAGTTCAATTCCCAGCAACCACATGGTGGCTCACAATTATCTATAATGTGATTTGATGCCTTCTTCAGCAGATAAAGCACTCATATACAAAAAGAAAGAAAGAAAGAAAGAAAGAAAGAAAGAAAGAAAGAAAGTGTAAGCAACAGAAAAATACAAGAAAAGGCTCTGCTGTTAAGTTGTACAAAATATTCATTTCAAGGTTAATGAAGCCCACTTTTCACCTGTTAATCTACAGATAAATATCAATGACTATACAGGAAGAACAATATCATTTTTCTTAAACCTACTATTCTCTACCCAAAAAAGTTATCAAGAAAAACGTTTCATTGAAAAAGGTATCAGTACTTTAAAAAGTGCACAATGTAACATGTAAAGAGTGATGTAGAATTCACTGGGTCAGATTTTTATGAGCTGAGCATGGTGGTGCACACCTTCAATCCCAGAGCTCTGAGGCAGAGGTAGGTGGGTCTCTGTGAATTGTAGGCCAGCCTGGTCTGCAAAGCAAGTCCAAAGCAACCAGGGCTACACAGAGAAACCTTGTCTCAGAAAAAACCATTTTTTTTTTACAGTTAACCCAGTAAATATTATCAAAGGCTACATTTGTAATGAAGCTTCTTCTTAGAATCAGAATACGGTCTCCATGTAAAAGGGCAAAATAAAAACAGACATTTGTATTAATAGATCAAAAGTTAAACATGTTACCTGTGCACACTGGGAGTAAGCTTCGGATAATTTATTTCAAAGAGCTAGTTTTTACAAGGCTGTTTTGATGTTGCTACTTTGAGAAACAGTACAAAATTCAGTGTGCAGTCAATATTAAACAGTTTCATTCATTTTTCCTCGTCTAATAAAAATTTTAACTTCTTTAGATTAACAGAACCAATTTTTTTTTTTTTTTTGGCAGCAGGAAAAGATTTCACCTTGTGTGATCCGATTCCTGCTCCAAGCTCAGGCACAGTGAACTAGTTTTGATTCCAACATCAAACCGACCTGAGACCTTGCTAAACATGATTCTCCTACATCAGTGATCATGCTGAACATTTGAAATTGGTCTTCAGAAATGTGTGGTGCAGACCAAATCCTAGGTTATATGATTCCTCAAAATAGCATATTCATCATGTTTTTAACATCTACATATTGCAGCTTATTCCTTATGCTTCTAGTGCGAGTGTGTGTGTTAAGTGTACACGGGATGAGATTTTTCTTAACTTATCAGCTTCAGTCCTGAGCTGAAAGTATGTTTTGAACATTCATTCTGGCCTCTTTTAAATTCTGCTGTGCAGTGTACGCACAGGAGTGCTAATAAAGAGGTGCAGCTCTGATGTACATGCTGTGTTTATTTAATTGTGGACAGGAGGCCAGCTTTTCCCAGGAGGATTCTGAAAGAATGCCTATGAGGTCTAATCTTCCACAGGCAGCCAGGGCATTTAAGACCTTAAAAGTCTTCTGTGGATGCTAAAATGATATTTCCTCCTCACTTAATGTTAAGTGAGGTTATTTTTTTGAGGCAAAAAAAAAAAAAACCCCACAAAAAACTCAACTACCTTACAAATTCACGGTGGGCTAGCAGGTTCCAAAATGTGCTTGAAATTAGATTTAGAAGCCAGGGTTTCTTTTCTGATTCACAGATTAAACAGCTTGATTCACTGGATATTAACATCATATTTAAAAGTTAATCATGCTTTCTACCTATTATCTCAGCGTGTCTTGTCTTTCTAAGTATTTTGGGTAAGGTTCATTTTCCGTTCTTACTTAGTACTCCATTTTTTGAGGAGAAACCCTAGGAAAGTGAGATCTGTGCCTCTGATACACAGTTGCTTCTGCTGTAGCTAAAATCATGTTAGTTAAGTTTATAAAAAGACAGGCAGTCCGTATATCTAGTGAAGGGGAAAGGTCACGCGATCCTCATGGTAAAAAAGCGCAGCTTGATGGAAGACGGAATTCTGGCTTGGTCACAGCACAGCCCCTTAGCTGACGAAGGAGCCCTGCAGACCCCGAGTTCCTGAAGGAAAGCAGAATTCCCTGCTGAGCTAGCTTGCTGTCCATCTTGCTGAGGAGACCCTACAGCAGCGGTGTTCTTGCTGGCGAAGGTATGTCTTGGGATTAGTGCGGAAAGTGCATTGTTTGTGCGTCCCTGCTCTTGAATGGAGTCAATGCCTGGTTAGATGCATAATCCAGGTATCAGGTAAAAAATATCTGCTATGTCACAGTGTAAGAATGCTGCCCTTTGATGTCCTCAAGCCTGTAACCCTCTCATGAGGAGAAAGGGACTGGGCACTCCCAGTTTGAGGGGACAAGTTTGTCATAAAATATGCCATTTGTTGGTGGACTTAAGACTATTTTCTGAATGCTCCACCACACATCAAGGACATATGCTCAACCATGTTCATAGCAGCCTTATTCATAATAGCTGGAACCTGGAAACAGCCTAAGTGTCCCTCAGTTGAAGAATCAATAAAGAAACTATGGTACATTTACACTATGGAATACTTCTCATCTATTAAAAACAAGGAAATCCTGAAATTTGTGGGCAAATGGATGGAACTAGAAACGATCATACTGAGTTAACCCAGAAGCAGAAAGACTCACATGGTATACATGCACGTCCCATGAAAGTCTTCACTTCCCAGGAGATTGGGATAGATGTGAGGACATCCTACTGAAACTCTAGGTAAGAGAAAGATAGGAGATGGGGAAATAGAAGGACCCAGAGGGTCCTAGAAACCTACAAGAAGAATATTTTCTGATTTCAAAATTAATTATGGTTTAATTTATTAACTACAGAGATGCAATGTGATGATTTGATGCGAGTACAGGGTATACAGTGTGTAAGGATAAACATCAGGCTACTTGACATCTCTCCCAGTGATTCCAAGTGACCCTTATACAGAATCCCATCTGGTAAAGCAGGCGGCTGTGACAGGGATCCAACAGGAGTGAGGTGTGCCCACTACTCTGGGCTGTCTCAGCACAGCCTGGCCTCCAAAGGGAACTAGCCATATCTAAAACACATTGTGTTAGGGATGGACTGAGGAAGTTTCCAGAACTAGGGCTGCAGCAGCTGTTGCTGCTGTTGCTGCTGTTAGTACTGGTGGTACAGGTGCTGTTGGTGCTGGTGCTGATGCTGGTGGTGCAGCTGGTGGTATTGGTGCCGTTGGTGCAGCTAGTGGTGCTGGTGCTGCTGGTGGTAATGCTGGTGGAAATGGTGGTGGTGGTGCTGATGCTGGTGGTGGTGGTGCTGGTGCTGGTGGTGCTGCTGCTGGTGGTGGTAGTGATGCTGGTGATACTGGTGGTTCTGGTGGTGCTAATTAATGCTGGTGGTAATGGTGCTGGTGGTGGTGCTGGTGGTGATGCTTGTGGTGGTGGTGGTGCTGCTGCTGCTACAGATTGAATTTTGCCTTGAGCGGTGGAGAAACCTGACTAGGAGTTTCCAACATGTTGAACAAAAGTGAAAATTCTGCTCTAAATGCAATGAAGAGAAAGGAAAATGTGCCTTTTCCAATTTTACAACATTTAAAAGTAGTTCAAACATAAGGACTCAGCGGACACTGACTAAGGTTCTAATAATGAGAGCCAGGACTAGGCTGGTCTTGGTGGTGCAGGCTCTGACCCAGCACTCAGGAGGGCAGGAAAGGATTGCAGTTGAGGACACACCTAGGCTACTGAGCAGGATGAGGGACACCTAGCCTCAACAACCAATACCTACGGGGTTAACTCAGGGGACAGTGCGTGCCTAGGCCAGGTGTTTTATTCCAGTAAAACACACACACACACACACACACACACACACACACACACACACACACATACATATGCACACATGCACATTCACAGACATGTACACACACACCACACACACACACATACACACATGCATATGCACACATACATCCATACTCACGCAGACTCACACACATGCACACATGCACACACACATGTACACACACACATACACAAATACACGCACACACGCACCATGGAAATCAGCACGGAACTCCACACTTTGAGCAGCGACCACTGACAGAGTCTTGACAATACCCGACACCCAGGGCAATTTAAGAGCAAAATGAAACTGTGGAGAGTCTAGCATTTTACTGTCTTGGGGGATAGCAAGAAGTGTGGGTTAACTGAAGTCTTTATATAAAAAGTAATACCCAATTCCTACATTACTCTTAACTCTGCTTAATTCTCTTTCATAGCTCATTTTTTGAGAATTCCAAAAAATGTTGCCGAGTCCTCTGTTACTTTAAAGCAGTCCCCTTGCTCTTTGCAGCAGATGTATAGTATATGCGTAAGGTAATAAAAGGCTTAACACGGTTTCGAGGGATGCTCTCTCGCATTATGTAACTCTCTTGTGGATACCATACATCCTCTTACTTTTCACATTGCACAACGATCTCAGGGTTCCATTCCCTTTCCTGTACACGGTTCTGTGTTGCTAGTTCCTCAGACTCTCCCACCAGGACCTTTGTTCACCCGGAGAAGAGAACAGAGTGAGTCAATGCTCACTCACTTGGGTCAGAGGGACCCAAGCTCCATCCTCTCACCAGGAAGAAGCCTAGTGGGAATAGAGAATTTGCAGAGAATTGTATAACTGCTAGTCTTATGATCATTTGAATTTCATCCTGTGATCTCAAAAGTGTTTATTCTTATTTCTTCAGTTATAACTTATTTAAAAAGAACCCTCCGATCAAAAGAGAGACTGAAGACTCCATCCATGTAGAAATGTTAAGGACAGAGAATCTGGAATTCTTGATTTAAAAATGAATTTATCTGGCATGCATTGAAACAGCACAGTCTTACATTAATGCTTATGATCACAACAGATTAAGCAAAATTAAAAACATCAGGCCTGGAGAGATAGATGGCTTAGAGGTTAAGAGCACTGACTGCTCTTCCAAAGGTCCTGAGTTCAATTCCTAGCAACCATCTATAATGAGATGTGGTGCCCTCTTCTGGTGTTCATGTGTATGTAGGTAGAACATTGTATACATAATAAATAAATAAATATGACTATTTTTCAATACATGGAAGCTTAATATACAGGACAGAAAAGAGATTGCCCTAGAGCTAATCAATAAATCTATCTCATGTAATAATTGTCACTTTCTCCCCATCAGATCATGCCCTTTGCAGGTTGCAGCTGCATTGATGGCTCAGTCTAAGCCATGGAGACAGGAAACCACAGCTGGGGGACAGACTTCACCTTGGTTGGTCTTTTCCAGGGTGGCCAGATGGACACCTTCCTCTTCACAGTCATCGCCATCCTCTTTGCAGTAGCTCTTATAGGCAACATCACACTGGTCCACCTCATCAGGCTGGACCAAAGACTCCACAGCCCCATGTACTTCCTCCTCAGCCAGCTCTCCATCATCGACATGATGTACATCTCCACCACTGTGCCCAAGATGGCAGCTAACTTCCTGTCAGGCACCAAGACCATTTCCTTTCTGGGCTGTGAGACCCAAGCTTTTGTGTTTCTGAGCCTGGGTGGGTCTGAAGCCCTGCTGCTGGGCTTCATGTCCTGTGACAGGTATATAGCCATCTGCTGGCCCCTGCACTACCCCGTGCTCATGAGCAGGAAGGTCTGCTGCTCCATGGTTGCCTGTGCCTGGACCAGCAGCTCCATCAATGCCTTAGTGCACACGCTGTATGTGTTTCAACTTCCATTCTGCAGGTCGAGGATCATTGACCACTTTTTCTGTGAGGTTCCATCTCTCATGCCACTGGTGTGTGAAGACACGTCCCAATATGAGCACACAATCCTCATGAGTGGCCTTGTCATCCTGCTGCTACCCTTCCTGGCCATCCTAGCTTCCTATGCTCAGGTGATGATTGTTGTATTCCAGATGGGCTCAGGGAAGGGACAGGGCAGAGCTGTGTCCACCTGCTCCTCCCATCTGACCGTGGCCAGCCTGTTCTATGCCACCAGTCTCTCCATCTACACCCGGCCACACTCTTTGCATTCTTCTGCAAGGGACAAGGTAGTGGCCGTGATCTACTCAATCGTCACCCCTGTTCTGAACCCATTTATCTACAGCCTGCGGAACAAGGAAGTCATGGGAGCCCTGAGGAGACATATGGGATGATAGATGTTGGTGCAGGAAAAAAAAATGTGATTTTGCAGTGGACTTTTGCAAAGGGCCTTGTGGACTGAAGATTCCGCTCAAAGCTGGTCAGGAAAATAATCGGGGGATATAAAGATCAGTGTTCTGTAAAAGCACCAGAGAGACTGTGCTCTCTTCCAGCTTATGTACCTAATGAAGCAACAGCACACAGTTTTGTCATCTTGGTGGTACCATGGTGTTGAGGTTTTGAATGGCTCTTTTCAGTATCTTGAAATATAATTCATAGGAAATGGAATATAGCTAAACATTCAGCATAACGGAAATGAATATGTGTAGGGCTGATAAAGAGAAGAACCTGCTCACTCCACTACTGTCTCTATCTGGAGACTTTTGTGTGTAAATATTATTAAGGAGGAATTAGTTCAGGCATAGAGAGATGGCTCAGAGGTTAAGAGCACCGTCTGCTCTTCCAGAGGCCCTAAGTTCAATTCCCAGCAACCACAAGGTGGCTCACAACCATCTGTTATGTGATCTGATGCCCTCTTCTGGCCTGAGGGTGTACATGCAGGCAGAGCACTGTGTACATGATAAATAAATAAATAAATGTTAAAAAAAAAAAAGGGGGGGGGGGATTAACTCACAAGTACCAGGCCATGGGGAATGTGAGTCTTCCTAGGACAGTTACATAGCAGAGTGTCTCTGACACTGTAAACACAGAAGTTTCTATGATTAGAGGCTTCCTTTTTCTCCACCACAGTTACCATTCGTAGGAATGAAATGCGATCCATATGCTCAAACTTGTGTGACTTGGAAAGAAGGGGCAAGGTATACAAGAGGCCACTGGAAAGAATGGATCAGAAGAAAGACTCATGATGATGTAAGGATATCCGCGTAAGATGCTGAAAGTGGTTCGAAGTTTACTGCCTGTATTCTCCTTGGCTGGTGCCTTAGTTTGAGGAGGACCCCAGGACCCAGATCTGCCTGTCATAAAGTTCTTCTTGTAGGTTTCCAGGACCCTGTGGGTCCTACTATTTTCCCATTCTTCCATGCTACTCTCGCCTAAAGTCTCCTAGCCGACGAACATATTCTCCACCGTTGAGTGGAGAGTGAGATCTGACTCTCACATGAACTCTGGTGCCCCTTTTCTGACCACGTCCCCTGGATGGGGAGGCCTGGCGGCACTCAGAGGAAGGATAGCAAGTTAACAAGAAGAGACTCGATATTCTAAGAGCATATATAGGGGGAGGAGGTCTCCCTCAATCACAGACATAGGGGAGGGGAGAAGGGGGGAAGTGAGAGGGAGGGAAGAATGGATGGAAACAGGGGAAGGGCTAGCAATTGAGATGTAATATGAATAAATTAATAAAAAAAAGATGCTGAAAGTGGGCAGAGATGACACCTGGGGTGGCCAGCTCCCAGAGCTCAGTGGCTGCTCTCTCCTTTCCAGCCAGGGGAGAGGTGAATCAGTGAGAATGCTCAATTGCAGGAATCTCTGGGGCTCATGGGCCTCAGCCCTCTGCTGGGTTTCCACTGAAGCCTGTGGTTAGGTCAGCTCCCAGCCCACATGTTGGGTGGCTCACAACTACCTGTAACTTCAGCTCCAACGGGTCTTAGACCCTCTTCTGGCTTCCTAGGGCACTTCACACATGCACACACATGCACACACATGCACACCCACCCACCCACCCACACACATGCACACACACAGTAGCTTTTTAAAGAACCCCTAAAAGAGGAACATACAAAAATAATTTTACCTAATTATGACTCTAATTAATCTGATATTTAAAGGGATTTAGAGGGCCAGTTTTTATCTGGGAATTCATCAGAAGTATATCTATTCAAGCTGAAGAAGCCGAGCCCTGAGTCTTCACTTTGTATTCCTGCCACTGAAGAAAAATTCTACTGTATAAAGACCAGAAAACATAGACTACTACCGGCTCTCAGCTTTTAAAAATATGCATCAGTAGATGGGTTACACTACTGGGGACTTAAGATTCCCCTGTATTAAATCTGGAATACACAGTGATTTTATGATGGGCCATAGGAGTTAGAACTCATGAAGGTAATTTCAGCTAGGAGTAGAGATGGCCTGTAGGAGCCTTGAGTCAGGAAAAGAACTCATCTTCTAGGACAAAGACTGTCGCCATACACATAGGCCTTGGCTTAAATATTATTATTATTGTTGTGGTTGTTTTGTTGATTTTTTTTTTTGAGACAGAGTTTTTCTATATAGCCCTGACTGTCCTGGACTGACTTTGTAGATCAGGCTGGCCTAGAACTCACAGAAATTGGCTTTCCTCTGCCTTCCAAGTGCTAGGATTAAAGGAGAACACCACCACTGCCCAGCCTTAATGTATTACTCCTGTTGTGTGGATAATGTGTGCGTGAACATGAGTGTGCACCTGACACAGAGCACTGACAGAGATCAAAGGACAACTTTGGGAATCCAGTCTGGCTTCTAGAAAACTGAACTCCAGTCCTCGGGTTCAGAGAGCGAGCTCTTTCCCCCTGCTGAGCTGTCTCTGTGGCCCAGTGCTGCCTACTGCTTTTTGTTTTTTCTGAGGGGTTCTATTCTAGGAGGAAGGCAGAAATTGACGGACAATTTCCTTCTCTCTAGCTTTGTGTAGAACGATAAATGAACATTTATTTTTCTCTATATTTTAAGTCACTTTCTCTTCTTGCTAGTGAGCATTTGAACCTAGTGCTAGGATTGATGCCAAAGCATTCCATCATAAGCCCTACTCCTTTAAGATACTGGTCATTTTGGTGGTCATATCCCACTGCCTGAAGATATTGGCGCACATCCTGCGGCAGTGCCCTTTCTGGAACCCTGAGTTAAGAAGCCGTTCTGTGCTGAGGTTTTACACCTGTGATACGTGACCTTCCCCAGAACCTGGCCCCTCCGTGCTCTATCACATACACTCTCCCAGACTAAATCATGGGATGTAAAGCTCCCCATCAACCCCTGATGGGGATATTTTCTTTATTTCTGCCATTTGTCTAAAGGCTCTCTGCTCTGTTGCTTCCCCACTCTCGTAGGAGCTTTGCCTCTCTGTTTCACTCCTATTTCCAGCTGTCCCTCTTAGTGAATCTCCTCTTGGGAAGAGAAGGCTCTCCATCCTTTGTTAGGCCCTGCTGTGCTGTTTCTGATGAGATTACACTGTTCCTTTTTCAAGACTCTCCTACGTCAAGGCCTCACCATGGTCAGCAGACCCTTTCTTCTACTGACTTCATTCCCCAAGAGGCACCACGTTTCATCCTTCGCAAATCAACTGTTGCTGCCTGGTTCTTACACGCGACACAGAATTCTGGCTTTAAACCCAAGCAACATTTGCTTGCCGATCGGAGGGGCAGTCACTTGTTCTGTAGGAGAAGTGGCCGCAATGTGCATTTAAAATAATGTTAGTACAGGACAGTTTTGTCACAATTGCTCTATGCTAGAGTGTACAGCACACAATATAGAAGGATTTTAGACTCACAGGGAACTGTTGGAATTGTGTTAAATGTGTCCCATTGCTAGGGTAGGCAAAGAGTCGGGGGATTGGGAGAAAAGCAGATTCCCAAAGAGGCAGCTTCAAAGTTTTAAACCTTCGCCCCGGCAAGCAATCTTCAAGTTGCTTGTGGCTGGTTAGTTAAAAATAAATGAACACAGTCGGGAGAAGGTTCCGTATGTAGAGGCGCCAGTCGTTAAGCAGTTGCCTGAGTCCAATAGCCAGGACCCACGTGGTAGAAGAGAACTGGCTTCCCCACACTGTCCTCTGAGTCCCACACGTGTCCTCTGGCTTGCACCTTCTGTTCTTGGTTATGTTGGTTCTGAGGCAGTGGGAAGGCAGACTGCGCTGTACTGGGAATACGTAGCAGAGGCGACTCCCCTCCTAAAGGACAGGAACCAGGATACAGGACTAGGGAGCAGACACAACCTTCAAAAGCATCCTCCGCAGTGACGTACTTCCTCTAACCAAGCTCAACCCTCCACAACTTCTACCAGTTCCAAGAAGGCTTCATCGTCCACACTTCTACCAGCCGCTTAAGAGATCCACTCAAAAATGGATCCACCTGTGGATTCACCATCAGTTCAGTCAGAGCTTTTTCACGAGACGCACCAGAGGTTTGCTCCACTCATCGAGGCGTCTCTAGGCACAACAAGTTGATGTTCTTTTGACCGTTTTGCTAACACTGATGCTCATCTTTTTTTTTTTCTTTCTGGGTTTTCAAGATAGGGTTTCTCTGTGTGTAACCCTGGCTGTCCTGGACTTGCTTTGTAGAGCAGGCTGGCTTTGAACTCACAGAGATCTGCCTGCCACTGCCCCCTGAATGCTGAGATTAAAAGCATATGTCACCATACCCCACAGTTACCAATGCTCTTATAGCAACCTTTTCTATCTGGATAGGTACAGTAAAAGTTCCCCCAAGATACAACCCACAATTCAAACTGCTTGATTACAGAGAAGAAAAAAATTTCCTTTAATAGAGACAGCTACGTTCTTTTAAAATAGTCTTAATATCTTATATTCCAATAAATATGAGAACTTTTTCATGTCTAAGTGTCAATCAAAAGTAAACCAGTTTTCTTATACTGCTAAGACTGAATGTATAATATAATTAATATTATATAATATAGATAATATAATGATAGTTAGATATAATTATATTTCTTATATTACATATAATTATATAATATAATATTATTAGATACACTTGTATTATTTGTGTTATAATTATAGTTAGATATAGTTATATTATTTACATTATATTGTATATTGGAGGAGCTCAAGTGATAGCAAAAGAAAGAGTATATTTTCTGGAATCATTTTAGAAGTGCATAAATAGTTTTTTAGCATCTATTGTCAATAATAAGTTTGCCTGTAGCTTGAGAGATGGTGCAACAGTTAAGTGCAAGTGTTCATCTTGCAGGGGACCTGAGTTCAGTTGCCAGCACCCACATTAGGCGGCCCATGACTGCCTGTAACTCCAGCTCCAGAGGATTCAATGCCATCTTCTGGCTTCTGCAGATACTTCACTCATGTGCATACACCCCCATAAAGACATGCACGCACGCACACACACACATACACACACACACACACACACACACATACACACACACACACACACACACACACACAGTATTAAAAATGAAAAACTATTTTCTTGATTTGGGGTTGAAGATAAGAAGAGTATATTGGTCTCTGAATGTCTTAATTAATTACATGTTAAGCTTTTGTACAATGAGTGCAAAATAATTACTCATGTTTACTGATAATAAACATAGTATATGTATATATTGTATGATGATCATTTGATGGTAACTAACATATCTGATACCATAAACATTTATCATTTGTTTGTGGTAAAAAACATTCAGAATCCTCTTTGAACTAAATCATATGTTTTATTAACAGTAGCCACTTTATTGTATAACAGAATACTAGCAAAAACTTTTAAATTGTTCTCCTCAATGTCTATAGGTGCCAATCTATTTAAAAATAAAATTCAAAGAGCTCTATATGCTGGCTTCAAGAATCCCCATATAATTGTGTAGACCACAACTCAAGGAGATTTCTTCACTTCTGTCAGTTCACACCCAGAGTTGTGCATTCAACCAGTTACAACTTAGTTAAGTAGAGTAGCATAGATTGAAATTAGATTTTTTTTATCAGTTCAGGAAATAGACAAACACACACACACACACACACACACACACACACACACACACACACACAGGGGTTTTTTGCTCACAAATGCAGAAGGTAAGGTGGGAGCAGATGTTTCTTGGATAAACCTGCTGCTAGCCACTCACTGTTCAGTAACCTCTGTAATTAAAGCAGACAGGGACAGGTAGTTTTGGAGATGATTAGCCTGAGTCTTGAAGCATTCTGGTGGCTGTACCAAATCATATAGCTACAAACTTCAATTATTTAGCTGAGCCATGCCCGTTTTCAGTGAGTAGCTTTACGGGCAAAATATTTCTCACATTGTGTGTCCTTCTCCATGCAATGAGCAGATCTTTCTCAACACATAGATTGTCGCTAATGCGCAAGCTAACGTGACTAATGCCTTCCCAGGCGTGAGATCATGAGTTTACTATCACATGTAACTATATAACACAGTGGGTCACCAAAAAAGAAAAAAGAAAAGAAAAGAAAAAGAAAAAAATCACGGCTGCATCCAGATGTTACCAATATGGGTCAGTTACTTCAGGGATCAAATGTCCCGGGATTTGAAAATTAATTTTAAGCTGAGTTTTACCAACGGTGTTCTCCCTGACAATTCTTTAGCCTGAGTGTGGGATGACCTGGACTGTGGGCAGATGCGCTCCATGTCGCACAAGCGGCAGAAGTAGCGCTGAACTCTCCGTGGTGATCCACGGGACCAGAGCCACGGGCATCAGGGTTGTTCTGCGCAGCCGCTGCTCCGGAAGCAGGTGAGGGCTTAGTCTCTGAGACTGAGCGCTGAGAGTCACAGGTGGTGTTTGCTCAAGCTTTTCTTACAGTATATTCCGTTTCCACAATTTTAGGGACTATGACGTAATTTCACAGCATTTTCGAAAATAGAGAAACCAGTGTATCTCCACCTCAGACCATAACCTCGTAAGTATTCTCTTTTAACTCTCTGCCGTAACCTTTTTCAAAAACCCGCAAAGCAGGACGTCAGTCTCTACCAACTAACGTAACGTGAAACATCACTGGGTTGTTAGGTTGTGTTCCATGGTGGCAGCTCAGTGGCTCTGCCACAACTTCTCCCATGACAAATTTTAGAGAAACTTGAAAATCTTTTGTGAATATAAGTTGTTTTCCTTACATTATTTATTAGAATAAAATCCAGGGCAAATGTTAAGACTTGCCAGATAAGGTGCCAGCTGGCCGTAGCTTGTAGTACTTTTGTTTTCACTCCTGCCCCGAGAGTGACTTCGGTGCAGTCCAACTTAGAATGTGGCACACAGAGGAGACACTCAGTGCTGAATGTAATGCATAAGCATAGCAGTTGTCTTAATTGTGCCTTTAATGTCCACTGAAATTATATATTTCCAGTACTTAATCAAAGACTCATAAGATGTGTAAAATTTGATTATATATAGGGGTTTTTTTTTTGTTTTTTTGTTTTTTTGGTTTTTTTTAGCAGCTGGAAATTATTCAAACGGTACCAAAGAAAATTTCAGGAGAATTGAGAGTGAGGCATATTCCAATCCTGAGACAGATGGGTGAATTCTACTATCATTTATTTACTTCATGCACTCCCTCTAGGACTGGTGACAGTTCTGTCATTAAATGTTATTATTATGATTAATATCAGTGTGTGTGTGTGTGTGTGTGTGTGTGTGTGTGTGTGTGTGTGTGTGTAGGTCAGAAGACGATGTTGTAGAGTCTGTTCTCTTTTACCTGGCTTCTTGGTATCACATTCAAGTCATCAGACTTCACCTAGGATGTGCTTTGCGCATAGAGCCATCTTGCTGGCTCCAAGGATGTGTTTTGAGTGGCTTCCTTGAGAACAGTAGCTGGTTAAGTGCTCCATTTAAACTGCCATTCTTGGGTTTTTTTTGTTTTTTGTTTTTTGTTTTTTTTCTTAAAACAAGTCTAAAAGGAGCTGGCCGTGGTGGCGCACACCTTTAATCCCAGCACTCGGGAGGCAGAGGCAAGCAGATTGCTGTGAGTTCGAGGCCAGCCTGGTCTACAAAGTGAGTCCAGGACAGCCAAGGCTACACAGAGAAACCCTGTCTCAACGCCCCCCCCCCCACCAAAAAAAAAAAAAGTCTAAAAGACAAGTACCTATCTTAAATACTGACTAGGGAGTTTTATGGTCTAAGACAGCGGTTCTCAACCTTCCTAACGCTGTGACCCTTTAATACATTTCCCCAACCATAAGATTATTTTATTGCTCCTTCATAACTGTAATTTGCTACTGTTATGAATCACACAGTATATATCTGACATCTGATATGAGACCCCCCCCAAAGGTGCTGTGACCAACAGGTCAAGAACCCCAGGTCAAAGAATGTGTTTGAGTACAAAGTGCTGTGATGACATGAGTGCACTCCAGATGTGCAGTCTGCAGGCGCATGAACAAGGCCATCAGTCCGCACTGACTCCTGCCTGGGTGGTCGAGTCCTGGAATGTACCAACTCTGTTTTCATGTCATTTAAGCAAAAAAGGGACACTGCTTCTCCTTGAACAAAACAGGACTACTGTAATAATCTTATACAGTTTTTACTTACTTATGAATTAAAAAAAACAATGACCTAATGGCATGCATTTGCCATCCCAGCTCTCAGGAAACCGAGGCAGGAGAAATGCAAGGTCCAGGACAGCATTTATATAACAAGGCCTTGTCTCAAAGATATATGTGTAAAGTCAATTATTTCTTGCTTCCATTTGGCAAAAGCATTTTATTGGTAGCAGAACAGTCTGATATTACCCCTTCTCGGGGTTACTATGTGACAGATGATATAACCTATCTGAATTCAGTTTATCAATAACATGAGAGTTGATCACTTCATATAGCCTAGGCATTCAAGAATCTATTGTTTATTATACTTTTTTGATTAAGACAATAAGACAATAAATGAGAGTGGAAATGTGTTGTTTCAATTGCCAGAAATGGCAATTTTTTTGACCTCAAAATTTAGCTTGCACTTTATTCTTTGAAATCACATTATTCACCTGAGTAAATATCTTTGCCATGAAATGGCACATTGTAAGATTTTATTTGTTACCTTATTGCTCCTGAACTTAAAATAACTTACAAATTTGAAGCATGAATAATACTCTGCAACATATAAATATATTATTGACTTTTAGGAAGTAATACTTTAGCGAAGGTGTAGGAAAAACTCCCAAATACTAATTATAGACTAGGAAAGACCTATGTGACTATATCAGCTACTGTCATGTAGGATTGCTCTAAACCCATAAAACATGAATGACAGGAGAGTCCAAAGAGACACAAAAACATTTTTATTTTATTAACACATAAAGGAAGTCCAACTGCAAGTTAGTTCTGAACAGATATATCTTTTTCCCCCTTAAAGATATTTGAGTCTGAAACATCTATTCTCAGATAATTGTGATTTGTGTTTTTTGTGGTTATGGGAACCAAACTCAAGGTTTCATACATGGAAGGCAAACACCCAGCACAGAGCTGCACTCCTGGCCTTGAAAATATACTTTTATTTAAGCTGATTTTATAATATTTCTCTATCATATCTGTGTCAAGGTCCATATTTGTGTCTGTGTCTACGTGTCTGTGAGTGTGTCTATGTGTCCATGTCTATATGTGTATGTCTCTCTCTGTGTGTATATGTCTGTATCTGTGTGTATGTGTGTATGTGTCTCTGTGTGTGAATCCAGGAGGGGTCTCATGTGTGCCACAGTATCCTTGCAATGCTAAGACACTGACTGCAATGTCAAGTTTACAATGGTCATAGATGCCATTCATGTATTAAAACTACTAGCTTTCCCAGCACTGCACTAGTGAAACACAGTCCAACATCTGAGAAATAGTAATATGCAAACATTCCAAACACATGTTACAGGGTTAAAATTGTGCAATAAAATAACTTGAAATGTGTGAAATAGGTTAAAGGCATATGCAATATGTATAACTTTGAGAAGCCACTCTTCATAGTCATGAAATGCATTAATAATATTTTTAATGGAAAACAGGAATTTCTTTTTTCTTTGTTTAAAATAGGGTCTCACTGTGTATCCCTCGCTGTCCTGGAACTTACTATGTGGACCAGGCTGGCCTTGAACTCAGAGTTTTAGCTGCCTCTTCTTCTGAGTGCTGGGATTAAAGATGTGCACCACCACACCCAGCAAGAACATAATTTGCATGTAATTTTCAGGTGAGCCCAGCGGTTCAAGAGCATCTGCCTCAGCATCAGGACACATGACTTAACACTAATAGTACATTTAATTAATATAGTATTATGTTTACTAATCATAATACATGTCATTTTTACAAAGTGAACATCAAGGACATTGGTAGGTTATACATACCACTTTAAACTGTTGGAATTTATATAACATATAATGCTCACTCAAGTTTGTGTGACAAATGAGTGCTCTTACCCACTGATCCATAACCTCAGCGTCACACTGGGGAAAAAAAAATAAAAATCCCGCTAAATTGAAATATTCTGTCACTTGGTTGCAAGTCACTAAAAAAAAAAAAATCATTGTCATACTAAACATGGTGGCTTTTAATCCCAGCACTCAGGAGGCAGAGGCAGGAGGATCTCTATGAGCTTGAGGCAAGCTTGGTCTACAGAGTGAGTTCCAGGACAGCCTACCTTCAAAAAATAAAAATAAAAATAAAAAGCAAGCATCCTCCTGTCTTGCAGGTTCGATCAGAGCCATGGAGGCGCCCAATAACGCCACAGCGGTGGACTTCATCCTTCTCGGGCTCTTCAGCTACACACAAGCCCACTTGTTCCTGTTTTCCGTTGTGTTAGCAATCTTCACCGCCTCCCTGATGGGCAACACCCTCATGATCCTTCTCATCTGCAGGGACCCCAGGCTCCACACGCCCATGTACTTCCTTCTCAGCCAGCTTTCCCTCATGGACATGATGCTAGTCTCCACCATCATCCCCAAGATGGCAGCCAACTACTTGATGAGCACAAGGTCCATCTCCCCCGTGGGCTGCGGTTCCCAGATCTTCCTGTTCCTTACCTTGGCAGGGGGCGAGTGTTTCCTCCTGGCAGCCATGTCCTATGACCGCTACGTGGCCATATGTTATCCCCTGCGCTACCACGTCCTCATGAGCCCGAAGCTGTGTGTGTACCTGACCTTGGGTTCCTGGCTCCTGGGAGCCTCCGACGGGCTGATGCAGGCAAGCACCATCCTCAGTTTCCCCTTCTGCCACTCTCGGACAATCAACCACTTCTTCTGTGAGGCGCCTTCCCTGGTGCGCCTCGCCTGTGCGAACACCAAAGTCTTCGAGTTCTTCATGTACATCTGCTGCGTCCTGATGCTCCTCATCCCGCTGTCCCTCGTCCTGGCTTCCTACTCACTCATCCTGGCCGCGGTGCTCCGCATGCGGTCCTCGGCAGCCCGGAAGAAGGCCTTTGCCACCTGCTCTTCGCACCTGGCTGTGGTGGGGCTGTTCTACGGGGCCATCATATTCATCTACATGAGGCCCAAGTCCCACCAGCCGGAAGTGGGGGACAAAGTGGTGTCTGCCTTCTACACCATCTTCACACCAGTGCTGAACCCCCTCATATACAGTGTGAGGAACAAGGAGGTTAAGGGGGCCATGAGGAAGTGGCTGCAGAAGACGGCGTGATAAACACGCAGAGGGACGTTCGCCAAACCAACTCCGCTCAAATTAGGCACACCTCACTCGCCAACCCCGCTTATCTGTTCTCTTGAACTCACTCTTTTGTGTTGTACTAACTTATGTGATGCTCCTTTGCCATTTTATATTCTAATTTTTACAAAGCAATTGGAAAAATCTGTTTAAAAATTAACTTGCCCTGCCAGTGTCCCTTGTGGTAGATACTGTGCTTTGAAATAGGGTCTCAGAGATGAGAGAGACACAGGTCTAGTTAGCTAGATTTTAATGATGTAATTAATTCAATGTTTGTTACATTATGTACACTGTCAAGAGAAAGAGGAATAAATATATATATACTATAATAATTTTATAATAGTGTCTAATTTATTATTATTATGAAGTAAATTATTAAATAAAATATATAACCAATAGGAATTGTTAAGCATAACATTCATAAAGCATATGTCAAAATGTTTCAGGGGTGTTTTCCAAGAATACTAACAATTTAAAAAATTCTTGCTAGGTGCTCATGCCTTTAATCCCAGCACTCGAGAGGCAAAGACAGGCGGATCGCTGTGAGTTCGAGGCCAGCCTGGTCTACAAAGTGAGCCTAGGACAGCTAAGGCTACACAGAGAAACTTTGTTTCAGGAAAAAAAAATCTTTAAAAGGTGGTGAGCAGAAAGGACTTACAGCTTAAAAATTGTAGCTTTATTTAACATCTTTAACAACTACAAAAAAATAGTTACAACTAACCAAAAGAATAACTCAAGCATAATAAAATTTCCAAATTTTCATTTAAGAATGTTTGAAGGTGAGATCATTAAGAAGTGGTTAGCCCAAAGGGCACCACTCTCATGACAGGAGGACACTCATGTCATTATAAAAGTCTGAACTAGCTCAACACGGTGACAAACATCTGTGATCTCATCACTCGGGAAGCTGATGCAGGAGAATTCTGAGTTTGAGGGCAGCCAGGATTACGTAAGACCCTGTCTCAAATAATAAAATGAAATAATACTGAGTGTGACTTTTTCCATACCCCCCAAAAAGCTTTAAAAAGCCCCACAACTCATCTGAAAAGGAATAAGTGTTATTTTTATAAAACTGTGTTTGTTTCTCAGTATCTCTCTTAACCCAGCTATCACCCTCAAGACTCTATTATATTATTTTAACAAGCTTCACAGCACAATAACTGAGCAGCTATTACTATATTCTTAGCCCTCTAAACTAATCTGGCTTCCTTCCAGAGTAAATCCCTCCCCCCCCCCACCCCCCGCCAGATACTTGCTCCTGTGGCTTTCCCTGATCCAACACCTCTCCTAATGTCCCCTGGACCTCTGCCTGTGACTGAATCTCCTACCTCCTCCTCTAACTCTTCCCCTGGCTTGCAGGAAGTCCAACCCTATTTTCTCTCTGCTCAGCTATTAGCTGTAAGCTCCTTATTGGTATCTCAGGGGAAAACTGGGGAGTAGTGTCCACACAACACTGAGACAGGAGATTCTCAGAACCAGGATTGCAACCAGATATTGGGGGTACAGAAATCAGCATTTGTATTATATAATAACCTTATGCCTACAAACAAGAGATAGTTTATTGCAAATATGAATGCCCATGACCCTTTCAGATTTAGGTTACTCCAAATTCCATGTTCTAACGTGGTACTAGTTTCATGAGG
Source organism: Acomys minous (assembly GCF_964271855.1). Taxonomy (NCBI): domain Eukaryota; kingdom Metazoa; phylum Chordata; class Mammalia; order Rodentia; family Muridae; genus Acomys; species Acomys minous. Next base: position 12,976,130 of record NC_140498.1, on the reverse strand, counting down.
TTTTTAAAAATAATAACAGAATAAAGAAAATTTAGAGATCGATACACTTTTCAAACACATTTGGGGGAACTGAGAAGTAGGCAGGCTATAGTGAGGCAGGGACATGTCAGGTGCAGCAGGCCATACACTATCTGATAGTGCTCTTGGCCCTTTGGCTGTGGGACGTGCACTGCATGTCCCAACTGACTTGCTTAACAGTCACTCATATGTTAGGTCATATGTAGATGATGACCAAAGATTGCCAAAGGTAATTTGGTTCTGGATTTGCAACATCCTAATCCTTCCACAACCACCGCATCGCCAAACAGTTCATCAGTCTTGAAAGTTCAGTCTATTCCAAGGTCATTGCCAGCCCCCTCTTGCCTTTTCTTGTCCCTCTGCCTTCTACCATCTGATGATACAGAAGTGGCTCCTAACAGATGTAGGACCTTTGAATTTAGACTTCCCTGTTGTAGAACACTAAGAAACAATAGCATTCCTTATTTGGTACCCAGGATATGGTATTCTGCTATGGCCTCACAGGATGGAGGGAGACAGCAAGTACAGGTGAATTAATGGACACAAGAGGCAAAAGGATAGGAAGGGGGGAAAAAACACCCAGGCACTGTGGCAAATGTCACAGTCCATCATTTTGTTGATTGCTTTGAGTCAGCCTCATAGCTTGTCATGTGAAAGACAAGTTTTCATAAAGGGAGGGTCCACAGTTTGTATATATGTTTCCTGTGTAGTGGTTTTTCTACGAAGAGACTTGCAGCATTCAACAAAACAAAGGCACACTGGACAAGCCGTATCCTTGGATCTCATGAGAAGTGCTAGCAGTAGCATCTGAGCTGACCTGAGCCTTCTCTGTGTAAAGGCAGACCTAGGCCTTTTTACAGCCCTTTCCTGTCCTCCGCCAAAGTGGAAAAACCTTTCCCTCTGATACCATTAACATCTGAATACTGAATTTAGGGCTTACCAGACTGTTTCCAACCTTTCTCTGGTGCTGGTGCTGGTGCTATCAGGAACCCCTCTATTTTGGTGGACTATTGGCATTCATTTCCTGCCTTCTGTGTGCCCTAATACAGCATCCACCCCCATGTCCTATAAAAGTGGCTTGTTAGTGATGTCTGGGCTTCTCCTGTGCTGTGCATCTTCCCCCTTCAGTACTTAAAGTCCTGCTCCAGAACTGCCCAGGATGTTGAATCTGGCAGGTCTTAGCTGAGTCCCTCTCAAGGTATTTTTTTTTCGTGAGAAAAACTGCTAAGACCAAGGTCATGGTCCATTCCTGGGAGCAAACCACAGCCAATGTCTACACCGTGACCCTAAAGCAGAAGAGTGTAGACACTGCAAGACTCTCAGAGCCTATTCCGTACCACGTAACTTTCTCAGGAGCATTGGCCTGGCCCATCACTGTTCATTTTTCACCCTTTGCTCAGTTTTGCTTAGTTCTTCAAGTGTTGATCCTCAGAGATCATCCCATCACCTTCCTGGATGCCCATCCCTGCCCGTGTGTTCTTCAGGAGCCCCAGGGGTGCCCTCTCTGAGTGAGGAGCACAACAGCAGATTACGTATCCCTCTGTTGTTCAAGATGGCTGACTTGAGCCTCTTGGCTGTGCTTTTGGGGAGATAACAGTCCATCTTCATGATGGGTGATCCTGTTACTCACCCTCAGTCATGCAGTCAGTCCTCAAGGAACCTCAACCAGATGCCCACGTGGGGTGCACTCTCGGCTCCCCAGAGCTTCTCAGCCCTGTTCTTGCTCTTGCCGGACTCAATGTCTCTAGTCATTCTTAAACCCAATAGACGTTCTCAGGGCTCGAGTTAGTCATGGCTCAGTTTTGATTCTGTGACAGGGCAGCATCATTTGAGAGCCCCTAAAGGCTCTAGCACAGCAGTGGCCAGAAATGAAAAGGATAGGAAAAACAGGAATGTGGAAAGCTTCTACGCTGAACGTCCATGATGCTCCACTTTCCTTAGCTGGAGTCTAGAGAGGTTTGCTGGTTGGTTGTTTGTTTCAGAAAATACAGTAATGTGGGTTTAAATTTAGATTGTACACATTTGATAAATCATAAATCCAAGCAGGATTTGCCAGCTTGATAAAGGTCCACATCTGATGAAAGAAATATATGCAAAGAGCTGGGGATGTAGCTCAATTGGTAGAGTGCCTCCAGCTCCAGCAGCATATAAATCTACTGTGGAGTAATACGTGAGTACCTACAATCCCAGCACTTGGGAGGTGGAGGTAGGAGGATCAGGAGTTCAAGGCTACCCTCTGCTACTAAGCTAATTTAATAGTTTGCTGTTAAGCCACTCTGAGCTACATGACACTCAGTTTCATTAAATAAGTAAATAGTAAGTAGTGTAAAAATCTGTGCTTTGAATAAAATTAAATGGGAATTTCATTTCACCAAATTATCTTACATTTTTAACTAGGCCCATTTCCCTAACATGTAATTCATGATAAAAAGCTTTTGTTTTGCTTTGTTTCCAATTATCTGTTTCCATATGTAGAATCTGGGGTTTCTATATGGCAGTAGATAATTCAAAAGTTGCAATGCATGGATCCAAGCTCCCAGGGTGGACAGCATCTGTAAACATTAAAATCAAATGGCCAATTATCATGAAATACATTTAACCTGCAAAGTGTCACTGATGTGAATACAGCCTGAAGATGCTGTTGCTGTTGTTGTTGTTGTTGTTGTTGTTATTATATTTTACTATGCAGACACAAACATGCACATATAAAACCAAAATATAAGTATTTTGTGAATGCATACAAACAGGTGCATATGACCCAACCTTAATTGTCTCAACTTGAGCCCAAGAACAACAAAAATACATGAAACTAACTCCCTCCTCCGACTTCATTTTATTTCAGTTACTGTTTGACAATCATGCTGTTCTGAATGGCAGACAGTTTAATTTTCCTATCTGCTGAAGTCTTGCAGGAAATACCAAAATCACATGACCCCAGGATCACGTGACTTTGTGGTTCATACACTTGAAATCACAACCCTCTTCCAGAAACATTTATTTACATTTTTTTCCTCTTGACTCTGTCATCCCTGTGAGTCACAGCTTTATGAGATGTGTAGAAATTTCACAATCTCCTGGGGATTTTTAAAAATCTCACCACACAGCAAACACTTCTGGCAACTGTACTGCCACTCAGCAGCTCTGGGGTATTGTTAGGCTAGTGTTTGCACCAGGCTGGCAGTGGGCCCATCCTCATGACATTTCAGCCCAGGCACTGATATAAGGAAGAGGAGGGACAGACTAGAACAGACCTTCCTCCAGGTGGGGACATCAGATGCAGCACTGAGGGTGCAGACTGCTGGGCATCAGTTTCAGCTCTTGTAAGTAGGTCATGCCAACCTCTGCATATCTGATTATTTGTTTATGATATTCAACTCTTGAAAATACCCAAAGGTGGAGGTGCCAGAGGAACAAGGAGCCCTTGGCTACACAGAAAATCTAGTCCCACCACCCCAGAAATTTTACCAAAAAAAAGTCTCCCCTTTTGTACATTATGATACCTGATGAATGAAAATGTGGTTAATTCTTTTTTAAAAGAATCCATAATGTCATCAATATAAACAACTTCTCCATTACTACTTTATTTTTCACATGCAGATTGATTTTCATTTCAGTATCCTGAAACTTAGACTTGTAAAATTACTGTTAACGATGAATTTGGGGCGGTGTGGGAAGGAAATTATATATTCTGACTTGTCTGTGGTTTCTCAAGAAGCTTTTTTTAAGTCATGGCTGTGACTGTGATTCCAAGTGCAAAAGATGCGAGTGCACTTTTGAGTAAAGATGTCAGCTTGCTCACGCCATTCTAAGAAAGGACTGTGCAAACGTGGCAGAGGATATCCAAGTCAATGGATACAGGCAGAGAGAGAAAGAGGAAGCCTTTGGGTTTTGGGGTGCAACATTTCCCCATCCCCTCATTCCTCAAGCTGGAGGTCTCACTCCCTAGCAGTGCATTTAGTCATTTAGCATGTACCTGAATAAGCTCAGTCTCCAGGGCCAGTTTCAACCACAAATCATTTCCAAGGTCAGAATTAGAGGAATTGACTGATCCCAATAGCTACTCTGTGGAGGTTTAGAAACATTTTCCATAGTAGTAACTTGTCTCATTTGTATGTAGAGATATAGGCAGTAATTTTAACAAAAACAAGTTACCACACAGATTCATAATGACTGATCACTTTCAACCATTTATTTCACCTTTAAAATGTGCATGTAGTCCCCTATCACCACTAAAAAGCTGAGCAAAACATTTCAAACTTAAAAATTGCTCAAATTTAAGTAAAAATTTCAGAATACATCATTTCTAGGACTGGGTCTATAAATCCATGGTAGAGAGCTTGCCAAGCCTATGTGAGGTCCTATACTCTGCTCCCAGAATTGTATAAATAGAACAAAACAGAAAATGTGGTGTGTTTTTTTTTTAAATAGAGAAAATGGGGGCAGCTGTTGAGTTGATTTTCTGGAAACACATAAACCTCTCTTGCGTGTTTTAAACAACTCATCATTGCTGGGCTTTGTTGTTGTTTTCGGTTTTTTGTTTGTTTGTTTGTTTGTTTGACTTTTTTTTTTCCAGACAGAGTTTGTCTGTGTAGCCCTGGCTGTCCTGGATTCACTTTGTAGACCAGGCTGGCCTCGAACTCACAGCCATCTGCCTGCCTCTGCTTCCCCAATTGCTGGGATTACAGGTGTGTGCCACAGTGCATGGCCATCATTGCTGTTTCATGTGTTATCTTAGTTATCAAAATACAAACTCCAACATTTGTTGTCAAGCGCCTCATTAATTTAGTACACCTGTGTTCACAAAGAAAGGAAGATGCCTGCTGCACTGGCCACAGACAGATGACGTCACAAATGGGCAGGTGCCCAGTGATTTGCAGAGTCCCCACATGACTGAGGGAGAGAAAACAATGGCTTCTGGCAGCCGAGGGGTAAGAAGAATGGGGAGTTTTGCCCTTGAGAATGAATCAGTATCCACATCTTTGTAGCTGTGAGCATTTTGATTCAATAAAGCTCAAACAGTCACGGCACCGTCAAGTCAGAGATTAAAATGAAGGTAAAGATTTAAAGTCTTTGTAGCAGGAATCATTTTTTTTTCCCCTGCAGTTAGGCAGACACCAGAGTCCCTGGATTATCCACTGAATGGTAAGGTTATGTGACTGTGAAGAGGAAGGAGCTGTCTGATATAGAACAGTTCATTAAAGTGTGCATTTCGTGTAACAGTTCCACACTGGAGAAACGCCCCAGAAGGCCATGTTATTTGAAGCGTCAGCTTCTGTAAGCAGAACGTAGTGAACTCCCACCCCTGGGTGAGTCTTAGCCTCTGTCCACAGAGTCTGTCTTTTCTGTTTCTGGATCTGAGAGCAAACACCCTTTTGTTTGACATGATCTTTATTATACAGTGTTAGAGGGAGTCTTGTGAACTTGGTGTTTTCAATAAACTTTGATGGGGCCAGGGCTATGGGTTAATAGGTAGAATTTTTATCTGCCATGCACAAAGCCCTGTGTGCAATCCCCAGCCATTACATAAACCAGACATGATAGTACATGCCCGTAATCTCAGTACTCCGGAGGAGGAGCCAGTAGGATCAGAAGTTCCTAGGCCATTTCTAGCAAATTCAAGGCCAGCCCAGGGTTACATAGACCTTATCTCAATAAATAAACAAACATGATGCATTATGATAAGTGTGTCACCTACATTAACAAGTTCCCTAAGTTGTATTCACAAATATATCTTAATTTGGTTAAGTGCCTAAGACTCACTTGTGCAAAATATAGTGTGCATGAAGATATATGTGACCAATACACAAATTGTTCTCAATGATTTATATGGATCTCAGGTGATAGAAAGTCAGGAATCACTTGCAACCTAGAGAACTTTGCTCCATTATACCAATTAACTCGCTGTTCTGGTGAGACGTTTGTCAGGTAAACCTTGGAAATGAGAAAAGGTTGATGCCAATTTTGTGACCAGGAACCATGTTGCAAACATGGATGAAGGATTTGCAATGGGTTTCCCCACCTCTCACAGGCAACCTCCTAGGCCTGTGTTAGCTCACACAGCATCACAGATGACGAAGCCCTCTTCTGTCCCTCCATTTGCAGTGTCACTCCTGCTGTTAAGTCATGGATGAAGGGAACGCCACAGCAGGCTTCATTCTCCTAGGACTTTTCAACCACACCAGAGCCCACCTGGTCTTCTTTGTGCTGGTTCTCACTGTGGCCCTCAACTCCGTGCTGGGCAATACCCTCCTGCTTCTCCTGATTCACCAGGACCGCCGGCTCCACACACCCATGTACTTCCTCCTGAGCCAACTCTCCTTCATGGACATGATGCTGATCTTCACCATAGTGCCCCAAATGGCAGCTGGTTACTTAATGGGCAAGAAGTCCATCTCTACTGCTGGCTGTGGCTTCCAGATCTTTTTCTTCCTTACACTGGAAGGTGGGGAGTGCTTCCTCTTAGCAGCCATGTCCTATGACCGCTACGTGGCCATCTGCCACCCGCTGCGCTATCCAGTTCTCATGAGCGGGCGGTTGTGTCTGAGACTGACCTTGGGGTCTTGGCTCCTGGGAGCAGCTGATGGAGCCATGCAGGCCGCTGCCACCCTGAGCTTCCCGTTTTGTAACCGGAATGAAATCGATCATTTCTTTTGTGAGGCCCCCCGTGTTGCTGCGCTTGGCTTGTGGTGACACATCTATCTTTTGAGTTTGTCATGTACATCTGCTGTGTATTGATGCTTCTGGTCCCCTTCTCCCTCATCCTGATGTCATATGGCCTCATCTTGGCTGCCGTCCTCCGAATGCGGTCCGCAGAAGCCCGCAGGAAGGCCTTTGCCACCTGCTCCTCGCACTTGGCGGTAGTGGGCCTCTTTTATGGAGCAGCCATCTTCATTTACATGAGGCCCCCATCCTCCAGGTCAGCTAACCATGATAAGGTTGTATCGGCGTTCTACACTCTTGTCACCCCCATGCTGAACCCCCTCATCTACAGTCTTCGGAACAACGAGGTCAAGGGCAGCCTGAGGAAGTATGTGGCTTGTGGTACTAGGAACTAGCATCCTAACTAGGAAGGATGCTTTGGTTTGCTTGGACCTTTATGGTTGTGCGAAGAGGAAAGGTATACAGTAGCCCCTTCATCACAGGAGTTATGTTTCAGGATGCCCAGTGGATACCTGAAGCCACTGAGAATCCCAAACTCTGCTGTTTACATTTCCTTCCCACTGTAACTCAACACTTGCATCCTCCAGCCAGAACTGGGGAGCCTAAGGAGCCTCAGCAAAGCAATCGCTAAGTTGCTTTGTCCTTCCATTCAATTTCGTGGCTGCATTTGTTGTTGCTGTGGGCATTGGCAGACTATTTCCCGCTTAGTAAGCGGAGAGCTTCCATAGTTTAGCTTAGTAAATCCTCTTCAGCTTGTCCTTAACATATCTAAACCTCAGCATCACGACGTGAGCCCTTTGGGGCATTATTGAATGAACTACAGGCCACAGAACTGAGGTGGCTCCTGTGTGACGTGGACGGGTAGCACACACAGTGAGGATTTGCTGGCCAGAAGCGGGCATCAGGACCGTGGGTCATCTCAACATGCCCCTCAGGAGGCAGCACTGTAAGAGGATGAAATGAATGCTTCTGGTATGCTTCATATTTTATTCTTTTCAGTTGGCAGTTGTCGGAAGGTAGTTATGAGTATAGAAGACAAGGCCACAAGTAAGGGGGGAGGGGCAGGGCGTGTGCATCTATACCCGTGTCTTGAGTTATTTTCTGCCTTACCGAGGATTTGGTAAAATGGCATGCTGGCAGCTGACTGTGGAGCTGCCTTCTCATTTCAAACTGAATTCTTAAAAAAACAACAACAACAACAAAAACAAAAACAGAAAACTCACAAATTCTCAGTGAAAATTTCTCATGCCTCACCGCACAAGAATTTTTCTACCCATGCGGGATGAAGCAACCTTGAGTGCTAACAGCCAGTTTGTCTCAAGATAGGGTGACCAAAACACAGTGTCCAGGCCAGAGGGTGCTCAGCAGTAAGACTTAGCCTCCAGCCAATTCTACAGACCTCTCCTCTTGCATCTGTATGAAGAGATGCAGAACTCAAAACTGCACAGAGGTCCGCTGAGCCCTTTCCTCATGGAACATCTGCCCGTGGACCTAAGCAGCAGTCTGAATTCCGTTCCTGTCCTGTACTGTCCCATCGCTGGAAACCAATGGCACTCACTTATGTCTTGATTTCTGTGTGTTTGATGGTTGTGAAGATTCTCTGCGTTTTGCACACTCCAGTGTCTATTCTTTTAAACTACTAATAGTACACTAGTGTTTCCACAAGGCTTCATCAACGCTTTCTGCTCCAGAAGTCTCCTGAGTATGGCCGTAACTCACTCTGCTTCCTGTGTGTGGTTTGCTGGTGGTTGCTGATGCTCAGTGTTTTTATATTGACTTACTGCTAGGTGGGGCATCGTCTGTGGTTGACTTTGTATTCAGTCTTGGAAAAATGAGAAATAAAAATGTTGCTGTTTCCGCAGCAAACAATGTGGGATTCACTCAGGTATCAAAGGAGTGTTTGGAATTTTTAAATAAAACTGTATGTTAGAATGTTCTCATTCAATGTCTGGAGTTGTTTTTTGTTTTTTGTTTGTTTGTTTTGGTTTTTGTTTTTTGTTTTTTTAATTAGCATGTACTTGGGAGCTCCTTTTTATTTTTATTATGTTTCTTTTTTAACATATACATTTATATTATTACACATAAACTACACACAGCAGGAAGAACTACAAAACAATAAGGAATTATATAAATGTTATATTCATAGCGATTTGGCTATTTGTATTTGGCAAACCTGAAGTAAACATCTTTCCGATCTTGTTGAGTTTAAATTCTGAATGAAAATCAATATATATCATATCTCATCTCTATTAACTTAAAACATCTACCTAGATCTAAAAACATCTTAATCCCTAACCACCTAGGCTTAATTGTAAGACTAAACTATCCGGAGCTCTGTTTTAAAGTCTTCCACTTTACCTGCAGCAATGAACCTTGACCGCTGAGCTGTATTACAGCACCTGTTTTAATTCCATCAAGGAACTCAACCCCTGAAAACCCTGAAACCTTCTCTATAAAGAATAGTGTCCTGAGGGACAATATTTCAGGAAGAATGAGAGTAGAGTTTAAAAAGTAAAGCTGTAGGTGGCAGAGCACACATCCCATCACTTTCTGGTAAGTTATAAGCTGACAGTAATTTCCAGATAATAAGCTTGGTACATTTTCAAAGTATCAATTTTACAAAGTAACTACTAATATATTTGTATATTCTAAATACTTATAAATACATTTTGGTTTCCAAAGACAAAACAAATACGAAAGCAACTCTAAGAGAATGCTTTTAAAATAATATGATTAATCTACCCCTTTACTCTTGTTAATTGTTTTTGTCTGAAGCCCTTTTCCCACAACAGTTATTATTCTCAAACAGCATTGATGTGGCCCGGCACATCTCACAGGATGCCTCCAGCAGAGCTTGCAAAGGATGAACCAGAAGATGTGATGCGAGCCAGCTCTGTAAGCCATGCAGTCATTCGGGAAATGCCTCAAACATAAACATGAGTCCAGAACTCCGATGCAGCTCAGTCCATTTGCGATGTTAACTCGGTGCGCCATGCGACACGGGAACACTTTAATAAAATGATAACCAGAGCACGAAGTTTCTGCACTATCTTTAGGAGACACTCAGTCAGTCAATAAAGGTACCCTTAGCCTGGACGGAATAGGAGCTTTTTAACTTGTGGTAAAGTAAAGAATAGACTTACAATATTCATTCAGTACTTCCTCTTAGAGTGCATTTGTTTGCATTTGGCTTTGATTTCCCCTTTTACTGATGACTACATCCTGGCCAAGTTTGATGCTAACCGTCAATACAGAAATGACAGCTTATTAGGGAAAAATCAATAAACGTGCTGGTTTTTTTTTTTCTTTTCTTTTTGTTGTCTGTTTCTTGTTTTGTTTTGTTGTTGTTTTTTAACTTGAACTCCTAATTTGCCTGCCTCTGACTGCTGAACTCCAAAGGCCAAGTCCTGTAGAGAGATACCAAGTGTTCTAGGATGCCCTGCAGACCCAGCCCTAGACTGAAGCAGGAAGCACACATGGGTAAACATCTCATCTGCATAAGGGCAGAAGGTGAGCTGTCTTCCAACCCTTTTCCTTCCTCAACTCCCTTTCTTATTGTACAGCAGAGGTCTCCAGGTGGAGCCTCTTCGGTCTTTCCGATGCCCGCTCATTCACCGGTATCACTTCTTCTTCTTCTTCTATTCCATCTTCAGGAGATGAAGGCAGACAGATCTCTGTGAGTCCAAGGCCTACACAAGTCCCAGGACAGCCCCAGCTACACTACAGGACTCTATCTCAAAATAATAAAAAGGAGGAAGCTTCACTGTAGTCACTCATCAGCGTGGTACTGTGCTCACAAGGATGCCTTTATTGAGTACATGTTGTGCTTTGAGCAAACCCCACCCCATATTCCCTACCCTACCCTTACTCACCTTTCCTCCCACCAGTAGTTGCTCTTCCTGGCCAATTTCACTTGTACATACATAACTTTATGTCTCTCTGTAAAATCTAGGACCTTCATATGAGAAAAGCATGCAATATTTGTCTTTCTGATACTGGCTTAATTCACTTAATATGATCATTTCCAGTTTCGCTCATTTTCCTGCAAACTATGTAACTTTGTTTTTCTTTACATCTGAAAAAAAGACTCCATTGGGTATAGAAACCACATTTCTCCTACCCGTTCCTCTGATGACGGATGCTGAGATTGGCTACACAGTTTATTGTGAAGGGTACTGTAGGCCTTGATATGCTGACTTGGAATCCTTTGGGCAGTAGGTCTGTTTTTAGTTTTCTTAGTAAGCGCCATCTTTATTTCCACAGTGGCCAGACTAATGTGCACTCCACTTGCAGGAAGAAACGGTTCCTTCCCTTCACACCCTCACCAGTATTTGCTACCAGCATTTGCCTTTGTTTCTGGAATGTGACCATTCCACCTGGGGTAAGATGGAATCCCTGTATAGTTCTGATTCTCTGGTGGCCGGTGAGATTGAGCACTTCTCATGAGTTTCATCTTTTGAGAGCTGCCCATCCCTACTGGTCTATTTATTGATTGGATTGTTTGGTTTCTTGGTTAGTTTTCTGAATTACTGGTATATTCTAGATACAGATCCTTTGTCAGATGCACAGATGACACAGATTTTCTTTCATTATGTGGGCAAGCTCTTCAGATGATTGATTAATTTGCTTTGCAAAATTCTATTTGTCAGTTGCCGGGAGCTCTCTGAGCAGTTTGCTGGCTGGTTTAATATCAACTTGACCCAACCTGGCATGGATCAGGTTGGTCTGTTGGCATGTCTGTGGGGGTTGCGCTGATTGTTAAGGTGGGGTAACCCACCCTAAATGTGGGGGTGGGCAGCACCATTTCATGGCCAAACTGAGCAGCAAGCAGCTAGCATAGATGCATGTTGTAAGGTAAAAGGCCTAAGGAAAAAAAACCCTGACCCCAACTTGACCCTGAGACCAGGGCCAACAAAAGAACACCCTGACTCCAAGAATGACTCCAGGGCCAAGAAAACAACAACAACAAACAAAAAACAAAACCCACCAATCCTTGAGCTTCAAGATCAGGATGCAGAGTCCTATCAATCTCTGATCTTGCCACATAGTCCCTCCAATCTCAGGCCACCCTGGAAAACTCCACTCCATCACCCCCTCCCCCGGAGGACCCCTATATAAACCCTGCTTTCTGCTCTGTTCCCTGCTGGTTCTAGCCAGAGCAGAGGCAGCCACCCTCCCAATAAACCTCTTGTGTGAAGTTTGTTGTGTGTTGTGACTTTGTGGGACTCCGGAGATCCCAGATGCCAGGATACCTCTGCGAGCAGAGCTGTTACACTTGCACTGGGAAACCCTCCTCTGCTGGAGCAGAGCTGAAACACAGCATATGTTTCTTTGCTCTTGACTGAGGATGAGATGTGACTAGCTGCTTCCTCTACCATGCAGCTTTTTATCAGGGTATTTATTATGACCACAGAAGTGAAACTACAGCACAGAAATGTCAATGTAACTTGATGTGCAACACTGTTTCTCTGCCTGTCGCTTTGTCTCTGTGTCTCTGTCTCTTCTGTCTCTGTCTCTGTCTCTGTCTCTGTCTCTGTCTCTCTGTCTCTGTCTCTCTGTCTCTGTCTCTGTCTCTCTGTCTCTCTGTCTCTGTCTCTCTCTCTCTCTCTCTCTCTCTCTCTCTCTCTCTCTCTCTCTCTCTCTCTCTCTTCTAGACAGGGTTTCCCTGTGTAGCCCTGGCTGCCTTGACACTCACTCTGTAGACCAGGCTGGCCTTAAACTCAGAGATCCACCTGCCTCTGCCTCCCAAGTGCTGACTTCAAAGGTGTGTTCCACCACCGTCTAATATTTTGTTTTCTTTTCTTTGAGACCTTCTCTCACAACAAGTAGCTGACCTTCAGCCGATCACCAGTGGTCAACTGTTCAAACCATTACAAATAAGTTGGATGCACGTAATAACCAATCAGGTTACTTCTTTATCTTACGTTCCTTCTCTGCGGGGCCTCCTTTTCCCTCTGCCTATGTAGTGACACAAGGGCTCCTGAATCATTTTTAGTGAGACCCTGCCTAACTCTAAATCACAACGTATGATCTGTGAAATATGTCTTGTGTAATTTTCAACAAAAGCGGCATTTATTTCTCTAGGCGATGCACACCTTGGGAATTCGGTGCGCAGGCTCACTCTGCCAAGAGAACACTACTTCTTCTGGTGGACATCCTCCCCCAAGCTCCACAGTTTAGCCTTGTACAGGGTGATGTCACGGTAGACCTTGAAGTAGTTCAGCCTGTGGTCCTGGCGATCTGGATCGATCTAAAAGGGAGGAGGCAGGATCAGAAAGAAGTCTGTTGGCAGGAGGGGTGGGGGGTCGGGGAGAGGAGCAGACCAGGGTTTACGTGACGTAAAGCTGGGTCTGAAACAGGCCCACCCTCCTGTGACAGCAGGGCTTCTCTGTGCTAGACCCTGTGTTGTGACATGGAGATGGGGACATTCACATCAAAGACCCCCAAACTGAAGGACAGTAACTTAGCAAAGGCGAGGTGGCCCTGGCTCTGCTGCTTGAAGGAGGACTCACACCACTGCAAAGTAGCTCATGGAAGAGAGACCTGCTGACGCCAAGCCACTGGGACGCAAAGCCACTGGGACGCCAAGTCACATAGGCTACCTGACAAAAGCCCGAGCTTGTGGAAGGAGGGCGGCTGGCGCTAAAGTAAGCTCTCTAACATGTAAATCCTGTAGGGGCTACGCTGTGCAGCTAAAGGCCATACTTTCAATATTTCCTGGAGGAATGAGGCTGAGAGATGCTTTGAGGAATTATCATGTGAGTTCCCCAATGACCCCATACTGAAGTTAGGGCTCACCGCCTGAGCAGGAGAGGTCCTCACAGGGCATTCAGGGCTCCAAATAGAGATCAGTCAAGCTTCTTCTGCCCCAAATTGCATCACTCCGAACTCCAGATTAATGCCTTTTGTGATTCCCCAGGCATGGACCCAATAGGCTTGGCGGGGGTTGCCGTTTGGATAGGGTCCCCCCCGAAAAGATCATGGACTTAAGGATTGGTGCCCTATGCGAGCATTTGTCAGAGGTGAGCCACTGGGAAAGAGCCTGGGGCTCTGACTGAAGTAGTCAACTGATAGATACAAACCTGTGTAAACTACCAGGAGGTGGTAAACAGGCCTCGCTGAGGGAGCAGCTGCTGGAGTGCGTCCTTGGGGCCTATATCTTGTCTTGGTCCCTTTCCTGTAATACTGTTTATACTTCCTGGCTGCTATGAGGCTTACAGGAAGAAGTCTGTCAGGGAGGGAGGGAGCCGACCAAGGGTTAAGTTACATAATGTGGACCGGAGTCTGAATCCGGCCTCATTCTGCCATGGTGTCCTCCCTCACCCCAGGCCCAGGAACAGTGACACCAGTCACCATGGGTTGAACCTCTGAAACCCTGAGCCAAAATAAGCCCTTCCTCCATGGAGGTTTTCTCATGCGTTGCCATGGTGATGAAGCCCATCTCTCTCGGGCAATACTTCCTTTCTACATCACCAGTGCCATCTGATGCATTGTGCCAAGGTCATGGTGATGAACAGAACCGCACTGTTTGCAGACACCTCGCAACAGTTGTTTATCCACAAGGCCTAGGTTCCGAGCAGGACATACCCAGCTGGCCCAACCTTCCAGGAGATAGACTAGGAGGTCACAGACACATTTCCACACCCATACTTTGAACTCAAAGGATCTAGACCTCTAGTCTTTAAAACTTCAAGATGCTTCGGCTCTGCTGGGAGGCTGTTGAGTCTGCCTGCTGACTCAGAGGCATTTCCTTTTTGCTCCAGGTTTCAGATGCTGGCCAGAGCCTCCAGGTTCTTTCTCTAGTACTTTGGGCTTTTTCACTCTTTCTTAAAAGCTTCCCCCCCCCAAAAAAAAGCTTCCCTCCCCCACCATGTGGCTACCTGTCTTATACAAATAGGATGGCTATCTCCTCTCTCTCTCTCTCTCTCTCTCTCTCTCTCTCTCTCTCTCTCTCTCGCAACCACCTATGAATCTACAATAAACTACTCTAAAATTCGAAAAATAAAATAAAAGCGGAGGAGGAGGGCACTGAGTTAAATAATGTGCGCTTTGTAACAATTTCCTGTATTGGTCCTTTATCTAATTAACCTAATTCCTGTCTTTGCCTCCATTTTCTTTTCTTCAAACCTTCCTTCTCACGTGGAGAAGATTCTCTCATTGATCACACTGCTTTTTGCTGGCCTGCGCTCTATTTAATTAGGTCTGCCTCTCTGAACTCCCATACCCATCCCTGTCTTGTTCAGTTTCAGCAAAAGTCCTGTTAAACCCACTAACAAGAGCCACCACCCTCAGTGGCGTGTTCTCAACCTCCAGGTCCCACCACATCCCACATGTGAAGCCTGATCACCTTTTCTGCCTTCTGCAATGGTCCTCAGGTCAGGCTGGCCTGAGTCTCCCTCATCCCTGAAGCATCCTGTTAACCATCTCCACCTGTTGATCCTTGTTTTCAGGCGCTCGCTTGTCCACACTGCCTTCAAAGTTCAGCCCATTCTCTGCCCCCTGCAAATCCCAGTCTTGGGCTAGGTACCCATAGCAGCATTTCCTCATGTGAATAATGTCTTCCTTTACTTTTTGTTTTTGTTTTTGTTTTTCGAGACGGGGTTTCTCTGTGTAGCCTTGACTATCTTGGACTCGCTCTGAAGAACAGGCTGGCCTCGAACTCACAGTGATCCGCTTGCCTCTGCCTCCCAAGTGCTGAGATTAAAGGCGTGCGCCACCACTGCCTGGCCTAATGTCTTCTTTTAAACAATCACTCAATAACTGATTCATTATCCATTTTCCGTAATGTCATTGAGTAACTTCTTCTTCCGCACTCCTCCCTCATTCACTGAGTTTGCTCTCCTATCCCTCTCTTTCCGTCTTCATTGTGTAATTCTAGGGGCCCTTTAACAGCTTTCCCCTGTTTTCTGAAGGATTCTCTCTCTCAGACAACACCCCATATCTGAAGAAGGCAAGCACCGCAGGTAAGCCGTGGTAAGGATTGGACTGACTGAGACATTATTGACATCCCCATGAGGTGGCCGCGCAGCAGCCACACCTGCTGGGATTAGAGCTGTATAACGGGTGAGAAGCTGGACCCTCTGCATAGGAGGAAGACACAGGAAATGCAGAGAGCTCTTGAGAGTGGCGGAGGCTCTCAGTGGGTAAAGAGACTGTCTATCAAGCCACGAAGCCCGGGTCAGGCTGTAACGTGAGGGTCAGCTGGGCTCTGGGCCCCTTCGTCTGATTGTTCCCGTCGACATTACAGTGGCCCACCATAAGTTTATTGAGAAGTATCTACGTGCCAGGCACCGTTCCAGGTACCTTACAAATACTACCTTCTTTCCTGTGCTCAAAAACCCCATGAGATAGATTCTAGAGTATTTTCATGTCATAATTACAAAACTAAGTCACAAAGCAACTTATTGGCTTTCCCAAGGTCACACAACTAGGGACTATAACCTGGAATTCAAATCCAGGGGAACTTGCCTCCCCAGCCTGTCCTCTTGGCCAGCGCTGGCATTGCTGTTAATGCTCCCGGGTACCACTGTGTGAAGGAGCTGTGCTCACCAAGGGATGCGGCTCCCATCCGATTTCTTGGGCTTCAGTCTGGGTCTCTGAATATTTCTTCCTTGGACCCTGTGCAGCATGGTGAATGAGGTTCAGGAACTTAACTGCGAGATGAGGCACAGTTAAAAAGGAGTCAGAAACCACCACGACAGCCAGTGTGGCATGAGAAACCTAAGGAAGCAGGAATGGAATTCATACTGTGGTGGCACCCAGCAGCTTTCTAATTGGTCTGAAGGCCTGCTCAGCAAGAGCAAAACGATGTCTGGTACTGGAAACCCAGCCAATTGCTCCGGGCTAGTGAGGTCATGAATCTTGGAGGAGATCCTGCAACCATCACTTTACTAAAGCAGCATAGTCCCTAACTGCATTGTAAATATTTAGCTTTATACCTAGTCCCTAACTGTGTTGTAAATATTTAGCTTTATACCTAGTCCCTAACTGTGTTGTAAATATTTAGCTTTATACCTAGTCCCTAACTGCATTGTAAATATTTAGCTTTATACCCACAAAGAAACTTCTCTTTGCAGCCGAGGGGGACCATTACAGAAAAATACAACTTCTCAAGCTTCAGGGAACAAGAGAAAAGACATGATGTGGTGTTCACTCCCAACTGATACATCTACAACACAATTCCTGCACATAAAGCTCAGAGATTGTTGAGGAAGTGGGTGGAAAGACTGTAAGAGACAGAGAAACAAAGACAGAGTCCAGAGATTATGTACCCTAGAGATGCCAGCGAAGCTACACCCATAAAGTCTCACCAACGTGGCTGCCTAGACAAGACCCGAAAAATGACCCCACCAATAGATATAAATGTACCTATATGGAAGGCCAGAAGCTCCTGAGACCTCAACTCTAGACAAAGAGCTACAGGCAGAGAAACAGTCTACCCCAGGGAAGAGCCCTCCAACTGGTTATCCAATATATAGTGGGCAGCCCTGAAATCATACATGTAACATTATACAGACAATTATACAGTATAGCAACAATGAAAGAAAAAGCTTAAGGATTTGAGGGGAAAAAAACCAATGTGGGGCTATATGGAGGACTTCGGGGGGAAGGAAAGTGAAAGAAGGACATGATGTGATTATAATTTCAAAAGAATTGTTTACATTATTTTTTTTTTAAGTCAGAGTCTTGGACCAAGATGTGTTGCCCTATCCTTGACCTAGCCATGGGCTCTCTATAGAAAAAAGCACTGGCCCCGGGTTAAGATATGGAAATCTGGTTCTCTGCCCATCTTTCAACTACTTTTTCTGAGTCCTGTGACCTTGGGCAAGACAGACACGAATCATGCTATCTTGTGACTTGTGTTCTAAATGGAAAACAAAGGACACACTATTCAGGCATACACATAAACCTCCCAAAGTGTGTCCCATACTTTAGAGAAAGGAGCGGGTACTGCAATACGTCCAGTTCACGACAAAGAAACCGAGTCACCAGGCAGCTTAGGAACTTATGATGTCACACAACTAGCGAGAGAAGGGGGACTCTGAATGTTGAGCAGAGGACAGCCCTGGGACAGGAGAGATGGAAAGCCCACCGTGGACAGCCAAGGGCAAAGGTCATGCGGTACAGAGCTCTCTCAGGCCATGCTGGCGCCTCTGCTTTCTGTGCCTTTCACAAACCATGAAGCCTTTACACACAGCCTGGGAAATCCTGCCTCTGCCTGGAGTCTCCGAGAACTTCCCAGAATACCACTGCCTGACCGAGCCACCAATATGTAGCATTGGTTTGCTCATCCCATTCCCTAACTCCTCTTCAGGTATGTGCATGCCTGCTTGCTTCTCCTTCATGATGAGGCCCTCCTCCTAGCCCCATTCCATGGACTCTCACAGGGCAATTGTGAAAAGAATGACCAACATTTACTGAGCACTACATACCACACCCCATCCTAAGCATTTGCATAATTTTGCCTAGACCTCATAACAACCCTTTAAAAATGTTTCAGAAAGCTTTTTTAAAAGGAAAAAAAAAACAAACTAGGACTAACTAGTCGCCCTAGTTAGCTTTAAGTGTCAATTTGGCACAGCCTAGGGTCATCTGAGAGGAAGGCCTAGATTGAGGAATTGCCTGCATCAGACTGGGCTGTGAGCATATCCATAGGGGGGGCGAGGGGGGTTGCCTGGATTGAGAGTTAATGTAGGAGGGCTCAGCCCACTGTGGGCAGCACCATCCCTACACAGGTGGAGCTGGGAGGTCTGTGTAAGAAAGCTAGCCGAGCATAAGCTTGTAAGCAAGTGAGCCAGAAACTGAGCTAATGAGCAGCCTTCCCGCCCCCCCCCCCCGGCCCACCCCACCTCCCATGACTTCTGCTTCAAGCTCCTGATCCAGCCCCTGCCCTGACAACTTCCCTGACTTCCCTCAGGGGAATGAGACCTGGAAATGTAAAATGAAATAAGCCCTTTCCTCCCTAAATTGCTTTTGGCCAGATTGGGTTACACAGCGTCAGAGTGGAACTAGAGCACTGCCCAAAGTCACTTGCTTAGTGGGTGGTGGGATTGAAATTTGAAACCAGTCAATATGACTTCAGTGTTGGGTGGGTGGATGGATGGATAGATGGATGGATGGATGGATAGATAGATGGATGGACAGACGGTCAGATGGATGGATGTAGGGTTAGGGCATTGGGAACATCATTGTTGTCTTCATGCTTAATAAGTTGGCATTGTGGCTGAATATGTCAGTTTCCTGTGACCTTGGTTAAATCCAGTTCAGAGGACCCCATACTTGCCCCAAGGTGGCAGAACCCTGGGAGGTGTCCACAGCCTGCCTGCCCCTCCCTCCGTGCCTGAATCTTGGTTTCCTCAAGCCCAGCACTTACTATCTTCAGGCTCCTCCAAGTTATCGTGCCAAGACATGGGCTTCCTGGAAATTGTGTGAACTGGAGAAAGACAAGCAGCACAATTCAGATTATCAGACGACGCCCCGGACCCACCCCGGACCACATCCTGCTTAGCATTCACTAAGGAGGCTGGCATATGCCAGGAACTGTTCAGGACACTAAAGAGCAAGGCCTCACAGCAAGCATGTTGCTCTAGTGCCATAGCCAGGAGTGCCTACTTGGCCTGAAAAGACCAAAAAGAAGCACAGCTAACAATCAGCTTGTGAGCACAGGGACACTCTCTGTGTGTCCCACATGGGTGCTGGATTCAGGTTTCCAGCATGGAAAAAATATTATTTTGGGCCAATGCTGCCTGGCAGAGAAACAAACGTGCCTGAAGTCCAGTTCCCGAGAACTGGACAGGGATGGACACACAGGAAACTGAATCCACATTTTCCCATTCCTGACATTGACAGGAAGCACTGCAATGGGGCTGTGAGCAAGACAGGGATGCTCTCCCTGCTCTCGGAGCCTTCCTTCTATTCGTGATGACTGACAGCACACCAACATGGGTATCATGTGAGGGTGAACCTGGGAGCAAGCTATGTGCATAAAGGTCATGGCATGGTGTGTGATGAGTGTCCCAAGGAGTGCCTGAGAGTCCCTGAATGAAGGAGGCGGGGCCCACTGTGTGAGAAGAAGATGAGTGACAGCCTGGTGAAGTCAGAAACATCAAAGGGGGAAACTCAAGAGGAGACACCTGGGGAAGAGCAGTGAGCAAGGTCATGGGAACCAGTACCCTTCCAAGAAGCTCTGTGTCCTTATTAGCTATGTCCATCCCAGCCACTCCCAAACACCTAAGACACGCGTCTGTGCCACTCTCTTTATTAGCAAAGTCTTTATGGGTGAAGGCAAGCACCGACACAGCATTCTGCATTCTCACTTTATTCTAGTAGACCTCATTCCTCATGTCCCCAGAGGGCCTGGGCCAAAAGACAGCACTGCCTGAGAAAGCCCGGATGAGAAAGCCCGGATGTGGCCTTCAGGGGTACCTTTTACTTCTTCGAATGAGCAAATGTTTAAACAGAACTGGAGAGTAACCTTTCTCCTGCCTCTGGAGATCGGGGCTCCTGGCGAGAGAACTAGGTTTCGGGTGGGTAAAATGAAGTCTCCACACTTCCTGCACACAGCCAGGCTCTGTGCACTGTGGCTTAAGGAGGTACAGAGGTGAGGGACAAGGAATGTGTACGGATGGGAGATCTGTTCCTCCAGAGCTGAAGGGAGGAAGACGCATGTGTGTCTCCAGCGGTAGCTGGGACAGAGCAGCGTAGACACTGACTTTTCAGGGGGGGCTTGGGTGGGAGAGGGGTTGGTGGGGTTAAATATGGGGGTGTAAGAATGAATGGAAGCTGGTGGCAACCAGAAACAGATCCAACGGAGCCTTGGAGGCTATTATTGGGGTAAAACTTCAGCTCAGAGACTGCAGGAGGCCTCCAAAAGGTTGACACAGGGCCCTGCTCTGTTTGTTTGGGTTTTTTTTGTTTGTTTGTTTTTAACAGAAGGGAGTGTGGGGGAAGGAAGTCTGCTTGGAGGGAGAGTAGCTTGGAGCCCCCTCAGACTACCACAAACCCTCCTGGGGCTTCAGACACTACACCTGCCTACTCAGACAGTATTAAAGAGTGAACGGCCTCACCACAGAGGCTGCCTGTGCACAGTGACCTTTTTGCTGGGCTGCACAGATCTTAATGGGGGGAGCTGTGGGGAGTGACCGGTGTGTTCTGTATGGTGGGGTGGCGTGATGGTAACTCCTCAGCTAAAGGAGCAGCATGGTTCAACGGAGCCAGCAGAGCAGCAGAGGATGAGGAAAGAGCCAGTGAGCCAGGCGCCTTGTGGGCTGCCCCGGAAAGGCTGCTGGGAGGTGGTGGGACGCAGGAGTCTGGAGTTCGGTTTCAGGCCCAGAAGCATTGTCACAGAGCCCCCATGAAGTCACACAGAAGGGAGACAGTGAGAGGCCAGGAGAAGAGGTGGCTTTATGAGGAGAGTGTCAAGCTCTGTGCCTGGTAGCCCGCCACGTCTGAGTCTTAAGAAGGTCTGGAGCAAGAAGTCAAAGCAATAGCAGCAAACTACACAAGAACAAACCCCCCTTGGGTGTATTAAAAATAAACCAAACTACTAACAAAAAGCAGATATAAAAACCCTGCGCAGAACTACTCCCCTCCTTCCTTCTGCACCCCCCCTCGCCCCCGCCCTATCAGTTCTGGATGGGGAGAGATATCCTCAAAGTTCAACATGTCTGAACTCTCAGGAGACAACTAGAGGCGGAAGATGCCTCTTTTCTCACTCCTCCAAACTCTTGGGCCTGCTCACCTTTGCGTAGGGGATTCACGTGATACTGCGTGTATAGCTTCTGCGTCCGTAGCTCTTTGAGGAATAGCTCCCGCAAGATCTGGTTCTGATGAACCTCGTCCTGAACTTGCTTCTGCCCCATCTTTCCCGCCATGGCCATGCCCTAGCCCTGAGAGGTCAGGCTATCTGACTTCCCTTGCCAGGAGAAAGGTCGCCTTCTATGGTCTCCAGGCAAGGGTGTTCCTGCTTGTGTTCAGGCAACAGCGTCCTTTCTGTATCTAGGCAACAGCGCTTAGGTTCCGCAGCACCGCCCTCTCTGGCTGCCTTTCCGGCTCCTATCCACTCCACCCCTCCTATCTTTCAAGCTCTGGGTAACTTCTTAGGCTTCACCAAGGCTCTCAGACCAAGACTCAGCACCTGGATCTAGAGCCTCCTCCGCTGTGCGCTGCTAGTAAAGAGCGACTGTCCTTTGGACCACACAGGAAGAAAAAGACTGAAAAGTGAATCTCAGCGTGGCTGGTCACTTCCTAAAAGACAGTTTGGGGAGGACCCAGAAACCTATAGGTTTGAGGAAGAAAAAACAAAAACAAAAACCAACTCCTCTAAAACTCTCTCTCTCTCTCTCTCTCTCTCTCTCTCTCTCTCTCTCTCTCTCTCTCTCTCTCTCTCTCTCTCTCTCTCTCTCTCTCTCTCTCTCCTGCTTCAAGGTTCCTAGTTTCAAAGGTTCTGAGTTTCAGCTGCTGCGGTTTCAGTCACCTTTGCTGAATTGCTGCTTTGCTGGAATCCTGATGATGAAAAGTAAAAGTGCTCCAGGGAGCTGAATCTAAAAAGGTCTACTTCTCCTGTTCCCATTAACCTCTTTTCTCTCCTGTCTAGGGTAGGTGTGTTATAAGGGAGGTATGAGCATTAAAGAACCCCAAATAAAGCAGGTTTGTAAACGTTCAAAGCCTACCATTATACTGTTTCCTTTTTGATGAGGGTTTTAAATATCAAGCCAGATTTCCTGATGGTCTCTCCAGGTACACAGAGATAAAAGACACTGGTCAGTTAAGCTGACTCAAGCCCCTTAAACAGGAGAGGTGAAGCTGAGGCTCTCCCTCAGCCCAGGGCACAAAGCGAAAGCGGCCACGACATCCATATCCTGAAGGCTGAGTGATGTTTTTAGCTCGGGAAATAGACCTTCCTACAATACTTTCTGTTGTAGCCTGGATTCCCAGGTCACCTGGGCATGCACTTTCCAGAGTCAAGTTCATTACTCAGATCAATGGTGTGTTTGAGCCCTGGTTCCCACCAAATTGGCTCATTGTCTGAATCCCTAAAGGCAGATTTTGTAGCATAACTTATTTTTATTATCTATAAGTTTGCAATCTCAGTTCCTGGAAGCGATGAGCTAGCTTAGATTCTAACCAAGAAAAAGAGACAATGAAATATACCCTGTTGAACCAGAAGGTCAGTCATCCCTAACCCAGATGCTGCTGTGTCCTGGACTCCAAGCTCCAGTCTCAACAGGCATTTTCTCTAGAATTGGAAATCACCATCCCCTATGCCAGTGACTCAACTGGCTTCTCTGAATTCCACAGACACTCTGTGCCTTTATTTATTGCAATTCTATTCTCAGCCATTTGTAAAGTTGGTGCTTGAAGAAGGAAGAAGTCTGCCATGGTGGCATTGATGGGCTGGGAAAGACTGCAGGCTTCGTGGTGACAAGGGCAGAAGATGTGCAAGAGTCCAAAGTCGTCTGGGGAGTGTGTGAGCACAGGAGCAATGGAGGACGGCCCCAAGAGACACTTGTGAAATGGGAAAGCTTGATCTACATAACCTCCTGCTTTTCCTCTAGTCAGTTCTTCCACCGATGGAGTTAATGTTTTATTAGAAAGCTGCTGTAGTTACTGTAATATGTCAGCAAGATGCTTGACTCTTGGGAAGAGGTTTTAGAGGAAACAGTCTATCAGTGAGGGTGTGGCAGGGCAGAGCAGTTCACAGGAACACAGACCGAGACCAAGACCAGAGAACACACTAAATCACTCACATGCTTTTAGAAATGTCAGAGTCTTTCCATGCAGAAGTCCTAGGGCTTGAAGTAAGATATTTTTAGTATATCGCTATACAATTGCATTTGAAAGAAAAATCGAGTTGTAAAAGTCCCTTTCAAACATTCATTGTTTAAGCAACCTGTTTTAAAAAAAAAAAAACTACTGCATTCAAAGACATATGATTTATTTCTGTCTTTAAAAACTCTGAGTTACTGATGTTCCTCAACTTAGAATAATTCTGTATTGAGATGAACATGTCATAAGCTGGAAGCATTTAAAATACATTTATGTGTGTGTGTGTGTGTGTGAGAGAGAGAGAGAGAGAGAGAGAGAGAGAGAGAGAGAGAGAGAGAGAGAGAGAGAGAGAAAGAGTGTTCCATCTCTGTGTAGGTGCCTGGGGAGAGCAAAGGAGGGTTTTGGATCCTTGTTTTCTTAATTTCTTCCTGCCCCCTGCCCAGGGACATGCACTCATATATAAAATGATACATTAGATAGATATGTAGATAGATCAGAGAAAGTTCTTGAAAGTTTGGAAATCCAAGGGGATTGTGAGCCATTGCTTGCTGAGTCTAAATCTTCATTGGTCTCAACCAATTCTCTTTCCGTTCCCTACTCTCTCTGGAGACTGCTCAGTCCCTGCAGATGCCTACACATAGGTGGCACGCAGACACACACTTGTACATATAAAAAAAAAACAAAGCTTCCAGCTTATGATGTGTTTATCTCAATACGGTCCTATTGTAAGTTAAAACATCGGTAATTTATAGTTTTTAAAGATAGAAACAAAAACGTTTGTCCTTGAGTGCAGAAAGTTTTAAGACACAGAAGTTGCTCATAACAAAAACTGTTTGAAAAGGGCTTTTAAAAATGTGTTTTATTCTTTTATTTTTAGATTTATTTATACAGTATTCTGTCCACATGTGTGCCTTTCTTCACATGCTTTCTGACCACTCCAGCTTTGTTCTGAGAAGTAGCGAATCCACTCTGAATGTTCAGAGTCCATTGAGTAAGAACATTTCACCAGTTTCTCCATGAAATTCTTCATCACGGACTGCCAAACTCCAGTCCACTGGACCCTCTGTCCTGCGACTCAGAGGCACCACATAGCTTTTTTTGGTCCTAGTGCCCTCCAGAGCCATTCATGATGCGTGTTTTCCCATCCAGAAAGTCTGCACGGAAGCTGAAGCACTAGGATTCACACCACTCTTGTCTTTCTCACCACAGGGAGAAGCTTAGTCTCCGTGCTTCCTCCACACTGTGTGGTGCAGCCTGGGGTGGGCACTGGGCCAGTATGTGTTCAGGAGGTTTCCATGGAACTTTATAGGGCAGCCTCTGTTTTCTGGAACTTTCCTGAGAACCACAAAATGGACCATTTTGTGGAAGCAAGGACTTTCTGGAGCTTCCTATTCTGCTGGTACCAAATCCCCATCCTTTGCCTCTTTTCAAATTGCAGTACTTTTATTTTGGTTTTGAGAGATACATTTCTATTTTCAGATGCCAGGGCATCACAACTGTAGGCTCTCTAAATAGTCTCTCCAGTTACTTGGGCTGCTTGATAAATCATTTAATCTCTTGACCATCCTCCTTGATGTACTTTCTCAATGTTATACACTGTAACATTGTAATATAACAATATAACAATATAGCATAACAAGGTAATAACCTCCTTTTTTTTATACTGCTGTGACTCAGCTTACTCTGTGTCATATTTAGGAATCCACTAGAAAATCCAGAGTCAGGAGCATTTGTTTACCCATGTTTAAGAGCTTTTGGTCACATTTAATATTTGATAAAATTTTTTTTTGTAGAAGATGCAGCCAAAATGTTAGTTTCTTTGTTTTGCAAAGTACCTCAGAATTTTCAAGAACACACTTGAGTGAACCAAAACAGACAGCAAAACAAATACCACACATTCTCACATACTTATGGAAAAGAATAAGACAACCATACAGAAATACACAAGGAGTACCAATAACTATAAGGGGCAGTGTGAAGTAAAAGAGAACAGAATAGCTCCAGAGCATCTTCTGTGGTCTAGGAAGGATGCTAAGAGGTAATGGCAGAGGCATCAAGTGAAGTAGAGGGGTATAGACTTGACCAAGTCATGGCAGATACAAATAGGAAAATATCAGTAAAACCCATGAATTTATACAACATAATAAAGGTTAATTCAAAAACTTGCATTGCAAGCCGGGCATGGTGGTACACGTCTTTAATCCCAGCACTTGGGAGTCAGAGGCAGGTGGATCACTGTGAGTTCAAAGCCAGCCTAGTCTACAGCGGGAGTCTAGGACAGTCAAGGCTACACAGAGAAACCCTGTCTTGAAGGAAAAAGAAATTTGTATTGCATGGATTTTCTTTCCTATATAGACAAACTCATTTTAAAATAATTGAAAACCACTCTGAGAACAACTGAAAAAAAAATAGGTCAGATCATCTGACCCACAACAGCTTCTCTGGTGGTTTGAATGAAAATGGCCCCATATATTCATAGGGAGTGGCACTATTAAGAGGTGTGGCCTTGGTGGAGGAAATGTGTCACAGGGTGTGGCAGGAGGTGGACTTTGAGGTCTCAGATGCTCACACTAGGCCCAGTGTCTCACTCTCTTCCTGCGGATCTAGATGTAGAACTCCTAGCTACCTCTCCAGCACCACGTCTGTCTGTGTACGGCCACACCCAGTACCACGTCTGTCTGTGTACCGCCACACCCAGTACCACGTCTGCCTGTGTACCGCCACACCCAGTACCACGTCTGTCTGTGTACCGCCACACCCAGTACCACGTCTGTCTGTGTACCGCCACACCCAGTACCACGTCTGTCTGTGTACCGCCACACCCAGTACCACGTCTGTCTGTGTACCGCCACACCCAGTACCACGTCTGTCTGTGTACCGCCACACCCAGTACCACGTCTGTCTGTGTACCGCCACACCCAGTACCACGTCTGTCTGTGTACCGCCACACCCAGTACCACGTCTGTCTGTGTACCGCCACACCCAGTACCACGTCTGTCTGTGTACCGCCACACCCAGTACCACGTCTGTCTGTGTACCGCCACACCCAGCACCACGTCTGTCTGTGTACCGCCACGCTGCCCACCATGACAATAATGAACTAAACCTCTGAACTGTAAGCCAGCCCCAATTAAATGTTTCTTTATAATAGTTACCATGGTCGTGGCATCTATTTACAGCAATAGAAACCGTAACTGAGACAGCTTCCCTAGAAATGAGTAGCTTTACAGGGGTGACTAGCTGTTGTAAATTCAAAACTGGGCAAAGCCGGTCAGTGACAAACTTTTTAAAAGTCTTATCATGAGCAAAACACATTCGCATCCCTTAGACTCTTATAGAAACATGTTCACCATGCGTCGCTGACAACTCGGTGCATCAGAAGTCCTGTTCTCACCCAAATGCAGTCTTCCTAAAAGACGTAATATGTAAACACACCAAACCAGCACCCGGGATGCCACAGTTTGTCTCCTGATCTTAGTATAGTTTCTGGTATACTCTTTGTTTGTTTAATCTTAAAATATGTTTACCTTGCCAGGTGCAGTGGCATACCTCTAATCCCAGCACTTGGGGAGGCAGAGGCAGGTGGATCTCTGTGAGTTCGAGGCCAGCCTGGTCTACAAAGTGAGTCTAGGACAGCCAAGGCTAACACAGAGAAACCCTGTCTCAAAAAAAAAAAATTAAATGATTAGCTCTCTTCTATATAAACCACGTGGCCCTTTTACTTCTTCAGTCTCTTATAAGCTTGTGTATTACCCTTTAATTTCTTATTTCTAGGTGTCTTAGGTTTTTTTTTTTCATTCTTTGTTGTATCTATAGATATACTTGGTACAAGAGCCCTAAAACACAAGTGAGGTTTATTTATTTAACTTCATTGGGTTTTGTGGTAGGTAGGTGGGAAATTATGTTTTTAAGATCTGACTTGTATGTAATCGTAATGTCCTGCCCCTTGCTCACTTTCCACACTGGGAAGTCATGGCAGAGAGTTAAGGACGAGGGCAGAGGCTATGCTAAAAGGAGGCATCAGAGAGCAGTGCTGTGCCCCCAGAAGTACATGACCTTGAAATCTGATTAAGGAGCAGTGTCAACAACAATGTCCCTGCCTAGAAGCCATGTATAGGAAAATGTCTCCATTCAGATCCTTTAAAGGAGAGATTTTTTCCAACCAAATTTATCTTTCTGAAGCTAAACTCCTCGCCTTTTCCTTTCATGACATGTGACGAGGCTATCTGGCGGCAAGGCAGGCAGAGTCCCCTCGCTGAGGCAGCGGAGCTCCGCCTGCTTATTCTAGCTCCAGCCTCACAGAGACAGCAGAGCCGCTGCGGCTTCCCTGTCTCGGTGCGTTGCATCCTGGGACCCTGGTTCTCTCAGCCCCAGGTGACATTCACTCTTCAGTTTCTTAATTTCCCCAAAGATCCCAACTTCCATTAGAAGTCGGCCTACAAGTGTAACTCACAGGGCTCACCAAGGAACTCTGAAAATTGGCCCCAGGAGGTTGTCATCTTGTTAGCTTAATGAGCCCCACGGCTATTGTCCAAATACTTCATTTACAGAAAGTTTCCTGCATCCCAGAGCCTCGCCTCATTATTTCAGCCACTAATGCCTCTGTGGGTTTCCTCATCCCATCACTTTCCTGTGTGCCGCTTTGACTATGCATGGAGGGCGGGGACTGCACGCTTGCTGTCTGTGGGAAAGCCATCTGCACAATTCCAGAGCTGGAAGAACACGGTGACGTCACTATATTCCTCAACCATCCAAAAAGGGAGTGTGGACACCAAGCTTGTGACTTCGTTGGGTTTCATTTAGAATTTTCACATTGACTTTGGCCTGCCCAAAATCAGAGTCCATTAAAGAGAAGTATGGCTGTAATGAAGCCATTTCAAAAGCTGAAATTCTTCATGCACGAGATGATGCCACCAGCCACCTTCAGGCACGTCTAATGCAGAGGCCACATCCCAGAGCACCCACAGCAAAGGCACCGCTACAGAAGCTACAAGGCAGCTCTAAGAGAAAGGACAGAAACGGAAGTCTTAACTGTCAAGTTTGTAGAGTCAAATTTGTTCATGAAGTCGTGTTCATGAACCTTGCTTTCAGGTTTTCAGGCTCAAATGTCAAAAACAAAAAGCAACAAAACGAAACAAAAGCCCTACACTAAATTCATGCACCATATTACGATAATTTTACTGTACCTCTTAAAAAATGATTCTGTGCATCTTTTGAGAAAAACTGGCACTTGACCATTAGGTTCTGATTATTCCACAGTGCTCAGTGAATCAGGAACAAGGTTGCATCGAGTGAGACCTCTCAGGTCTATGGCATCGGAGCTGTGCTCCACCAAGGGACAGGCTAAGGTGAGAACAGAAAGGCATAAATTAACTGAAAGGCAGTGACCAGGCCTGGTGAGCTCAGCTGGCTTAGAGTCACTCTCGGCCAGAAAGAAAGAGCTTGAGGAGAAAACTGACATAGCCACAAGGCAGAACAGGGGAGTAAAAGTCAGTGCTTACACCTGTGCTGTAGGGTTTTACAGAGTCTCAGGAACTTCATCAAGAACCAGCAGTGTCTGCTTACTACGGGCAACCCGAGAATGACACAGTTCGTTGATGCATGCGCAATCCCCCACGGGCTCACGCGTTTGAACACCTGGCCTCTGGCTGCTGGCTCTGTTTAGGAAATTGTAGAATTTTTAGGATACAAGGCTCGGCTGGTGGAGACTATGAAGGTCATGGCTGGATTCAGCTTCGGGCCCTGGCTTCGGGGTCTGTCACCATTCCAAAAGTACCGAAATCACTCCTGTCACTGTGAACCCTGCTATGCTTTCCCCATTGTGATAAACTAAACCTTCTGAAGCTGTGAGCTGACGTAAGTAATCTTCCCTCCCTTCTGGTGTTTCTCCCAGACTACACTAACCAAGTTAGTCAAGAAAATAAGCAACATACAACACATTAGAACACTACCACCTTCTTCATGTCACCTTCTTCAAAGGAGCAGTGACACATATGTTACTTTTAATTCACATATGCAACATAAGGGGGTTTCAGCTGGAAGTGGTTGTGCACATCTTTAATCTCAGAACTAAGGAGGCAGAGACAGTCATACCTCCTGTGAGTTTGAGCCAGCCTGGACTACATAGAGAGAGTTCCAGGCTAGCCAGGGCTACATAGTGAGACCTGGTCTGACATGCATATACAAAAATAAACAAAGAGAGAAAGAAATGGTTTTCTCATGACACTTTCATACGCATATAGGATGTACTCTGAGTACATTCACTCGTTAACCCTTTATGTAACCTCCTTCCTCCCACTGGTCCCCTGTCCCTTCCCAAGTAGTCTCCCTTCTACTCTTAGTCACTTTTCAAATTTAGATTACACATATGACCGGAAGCATGCGGTGTTTGACTTTCTATGTTTGATTTCTTCCACTTAACATGATGATTCTCAGTTTCATCCATTTTTTTCCCCGAAAAATGGCACGGTTCGCCCTTTAAGGCTAAATCCATTTGTCTGTGGATGAGCACCTAGGCTGACTGTCTTCCCAGGCTAGAGTGAGCGGTGCCACCTTAAGCACGGGCTCGCAAGGCATCTCTGCAGCACACTGACTTCGCTCCTTCGGTTTCATATCCTGGAGTGACATAGGTGGATTGCACAGTGGCACTGATTTCTGCAGTGGCTGCACTGGTTTGTACCCATTATTGACGTGCCATTTCTTTCCCAATTGTTCCCACCAGCGCTTGTTCATTGTCTCCTTGGTAAGAGCCATTCCGGCTGGGATAAGACGGACTCTGACCACTGTTTTGATTTGCATTTGTTTGACGACTGAGAATGTTAAATGCTGGCACTTTTTTGAGATAAATATTACATTTTAGTTGTCTACTTCTAAACAATTTCTTTTCTTCAGTTTAACTTATTATAATGTATATTATATTATATTATATTATATTATATTATATTATATTATATTATATTAATCCCAGAACTATGGAGGCAGAGGCAATTATATTACTGTGAGTTTGAGGCCAGCCTAGACTACATAGAGTTCCAGGATGGCCAGGACTACATAGTGAGACCTGGTCTTATATGCACATAACTAAATAAAAAAACTAAATGAATGGTCTTGTTGTGACACTTTCATATGGACTATATATATGAGATATATTATATATAATCTTTTGTCAGATGAATAGTTGGCAATTTTTTTCTCTTGTCCATTGGGCAGACTTTAATGTTCTCTAAAATAACAGAGGTATTATTTTATTCTGTCCCTCAAGTCTTTGATTTTCTCAATTGATAAAATACTATATGGGGCTGGAGAAATGACTCAGGGATTAAAAGCCCTTGTTGTTCTTGCTTTCTTCACATGATAACTCACACCTTCTGTAACTCCAGTGCCATGGGATCTGACGCCCTCTTCTGGCCTCTTAGGGCACTACAGGCACATGGCAGGCAAAACACAAATATACATAAAATTAAAATAAATACAGCTTTAAATATGTATATATATATATTCTCTCTCTCTCTCTCTCTCTCTCTCTCTCTCTCTCTGTGTGTGTGTGTGTGTGTGTGTGTGTGTGTGTGTGTGTGTGTGTGTGTGTGTTACAAACTGTGACTTAAAAACATACACATTGTAGAATGGTGAGACTACTTTTGGGCATGTTTTATTTTTCTGGAAAAAATCTAATGAAAACCTTGTCATCTGTCCACTTTACAACATAGAATATGTTACAGCTATAGTCATTATATGTATGCGCATGTCTCTCGGGGTATGTACACATAAGTACAGTGTCCTCAGAAGCCAGAAGAAGGTGTCTAATACCCTCGAACTGGGGCTACAGGAAGTTGGGAGTCCCTGCATCAATGTTGGGATGCAAACTCTGCTCTCCTGTAACAACAGTACATCTTTTAAGTGATGCCTGAGCCATCTCTCCAGCCACTAACTAAAATGTTATACTTTTAATCAACATTTCCCCAGGCTCCTTTCTCCTCTAGCCTGTGGTAAATATTTTTTCTCATATTCTATGCATTCAACATTAATCTTTTTTTTTTTTGTATGCTCAATAAGTAAGAAAATGGGGCATTTTGTGTGTGTGTGTGTGTGTGTGTGTGTGTGTGTGTGTGTGTGGCCTATTTTGCTTAATAATAATGTTCTTTAGTTTTATTCATGCATTCCAAATGACAGTCCATGCCATTCCAACTGGTAGCATTTCTTTTCCCACAGAAAAAATTATTTATGATATTGTTTACCCATTCATGCATTAGTGGAACTCAGATGGCCCTCTGTCTTGGCTAGTGTGAATACTTTTGCCATGACTTCAAGATACAGGTTCTTCTCTTCGGCATGCTGGTTTCACCTCCTTACAGGTACACAGCCTGTTATGGTTTTCAGTCCTGTGGCCTAACAGACCACAGGTAGCCTTACTATTAGCCTTGCAAGCATCCGCCATACTGTCTCCCATAGTGTCTGTTCTAATTTGCACTCTCATCAGTTATCATGTATTGTTTTTCCTCTAGATATTCATTTTCCCAGATGTTCAATTAATGAGTATGTGAATCTAAGGAATATTTGTCACAGAGGAAATAGTATCATTGTGTCAAAGAAGAGGAGGAAGAGGAGGAATGAGGAGGAGGAGGAGGAAGAAGAAGAAGAAGAATGTGTCAGGTCATTCAGTGAAAGATAAAGCCAGATGTTTAAGAACGGTAGCTGAGGATGACCTTGAACTCCTGGTTCTCCAGCACTTGTGAGGTGGAGGCAGGAGAATCAGGAGTTCAAGGTCATCCTCAGCTACACAGTTTGAGCCTATCCTGGGCTACATGACACTAAGAAAAGAAAGAATGAAATTTAGTGGGTGTACACCTTGGTTTTGAAAGCCATCAATATTAATTTTCAAGTGAAAAGTTCTTAGCTGCTGCAACCATGCTTAACATTGAAAACATCTATACTATAATAATTTATCCAAAATAAAATATAAGTTAATACAAGATATCATATAAAATGCCTTTGACATTTTTTATTCAAAATGTCATATTTTTAAGTATAGATTAAACTGAAAGTTAAATTTAATTTTTTTTTATTTAATTGTACTATTTTTTTTTTGAGACAAGGTTTCTCTGTGTTGCTCTGGCTGTTCCAGACTCACTCTGTAGACCAAGCTGGCTTTGAACTCACAGAGATCCTCCTGCCTCTGCCTCCCAAATGTTGGGATTAAAAGCATGTGTCACCAGCCTGGCTTAATTGTTCCTGTTTTTATTTTTTCATTTAAGTGTTGTTTTAGATTTGGGGGAATTTCCTACATGCTCGCTGTATTTAAATCATTTCCGCCCCTCCCTCTTTCCTGTCCAGTCCCCTCTGAGCCTTCCCTTATTTAGGCAACCATATTACTGAGATTTCTTGGGTACAGCTTCTCTGCCGTGTGCAGAAGACGTGCTCTTGGGTCTCCATCCGGTAAAATCTTTCTGTCCCTCTTCCACGCTTTTCCTTGATTCTTAAGTGTAGGGTTATGTTGTAGCTGTTCCAGTGAGGGCTGGACCTCCAGTGAGGTCAGTTGTTCCCTGCACTTTAGCCAGCTGTAGCCTTCTGTAGTGATCTCCAATCACAGAAGAACGTAAGAGCAACACTGATCCATGTCAAAGACAGTTAGACAGTTAGTATCTCAAAGACAGTTAGGAATTGTGTTTGCTTTGGAAAGTGGCAGTGCTGGGTTCTCCCTAGAGTCTCGGAGCTCTCCAGTCCTGGGTCCCTGGCTGACTGGACAGGACCACACATGAACTCACTCCTACTGAGGAGGCTTAAAGGCCAATTCGACAAACGTTGGTTACTAATTTGAAATGTAATTTTGGGCTTTTAAAAGAAAACTGGCTTAGCTGGACATGGCCGTGCACACCTGTAATTCCAGCTTTCCGGGAGACAGAGGCAGGCATCTGTGAGTTCGAGGTCAACCTGGTCTACAAAGCAAGTCCAGGACAGCCAAGGCTATACAGAGAAACCCTGTCTCAAATAAATAAATAAATAAATAGATAGATAGATAGATAGAGAGATAGATAGGTAGATAGATAGATAGATAAATAAAATAAACTTGATTTAATTCTCTTGAAGCATTCCTCAAATCTCCTACACATCCTCTTCAATCATGAACAATGAAATATTTGTTCACTGGCTGGTCTAATCTAGACCCAAATAGTAAATTCAGTGTAGAGTCTAGCGGTTTTTAGAATTGTAGTAGATTAAATGTTTCCACATATGTTAAGAAAGACAAAATGGTATTAACATAGCATTGTGCTCTGGAGTTCCATTTCTTTCTTTGGCTAAGGAATAAGTTAATGTGCTTTGAGTTTTTGTGACTAATACCAGAACCTCAGAAGCTAAAAGTTCAAGATTTAAACAACAAAACCCCCACCCACTCAGTACTCATGGCTGAGTCAATTACTCGGTGCCTTTCAGAGCTTTGCTGACCATCCTATTGTTGCTGACTATCAGTTCTGTGGCGTTTCCTACCAATTGCCTGAGCTTGTGGCTGGCATTCTGTTAGATTTCACTCTCTGACGTTTCATCTAGTGCTTTCTATTGTTTCAGTTTCTGTCAAATGGCTTGCCCTCATCTTTACAAAACGTAGCACACCATGTTGTGCTTTGCAGATGTTATATCCCTTAAAATTCGAAGGCTTGTGGCACCCCTGCATTGGGAAGATCCACTGAGGCCCTCTTCCCCCTTTCAGATGACAGTGCACATTTTAGCAATGAAATAGCTTGATTAAATGTGAATTATTTTTATGTCACATACCAAACAGATTATGATGGCATTTCAGTACAACTTTCCCACCAACTGGGAAGGCAGAGAACACTGTGGGCTCACTGTGCCGTCCTCTGGACTTTGCTGGAGGTATCTAGAGCTGAATTTAGCCACTCTAAAGGACATGTACATGTTCTTGAAACTCTCAGACCTGTTTGGTTTGTTTTTTTTTTTTTTTTTAAGTATGGCCCAGAATTATTTCTCAGTCTTACAATGTCACCGACCTCCATTTCTTTGCGGTCCATTGTTGAAGCTTTCTTGGCTTTGTTTTTCATTTGGGGTCTCATTCTGTCATGTTACATCTTTTTTAAGGTGCCATGATCATTTGGGTCTTCACATCTCTTGTGTCTTAATGTTTTCTGTGTATTTGAAGACACCCAGACCCTTTAAAGGGCTTTTATAGGCGCTCCTTGAGGATAGGTGCTTATAATCTAATCTAGCCTCTAATTCTGGAAGAGCCAAGTGGAAATGATATAGGACAGCCAAAGCTCACACGACCTTTTTAGCTCTCTATGGTGCTGCCTTTGCTCTGTTGTTGCATAAGTGAACCCACTTGGACCCCATTATCCAGTGAGATGGCAGGCTGGACTACGTATACATCAGGTAGAACCACTGGCTGGCACGGAGGTCCACTGCGCAGGTGTTCACAGATGTTCACTCTGGCCAGGCAGCTCTACTATTGGGTTGTGAACTAGACACAGATGTTAGGTGTGGCGTCGCTGATGAGGCGATCCTTATAAGACTCACCTGAAATTTGCTCGTATTCAGCACATCGCCGCTCCCCCCGCCCCCCCTCCAATCTTCTCTGGGTGGAGGAGGTACTTCCTGCATGGGTGTGGCTCTCCGACACCGAGTAAAGCAGAGCCTCTGCCCAACTTCCCAGGTCAAAGGCAGACCACTGTGCTTGTCTGATGGGTTCAAGCAGGAGACCCACCCCCTCTCCCCCGGGAGCATGCGGTCACTTCATGACTTCAGTCTGAATGCAGTGGCTGTTCTCATGGGCCTGGCCTGTTTTCTCACTGTAAGTCTCTGAAACACGAGGAATGAGAAGTCTCTCTACCCAGACATGAGAGACTGACAGGACTGGCTTTGTTTTGGTGACATGTGCCGAGCCCTGGGAACCATCCTCATTCCTGGCATCCCTGTTCTTGGCACTGTGTTGGAGACCTGTTGGCTGTAAATGCCTACGTTCATTCCTGGGCTCTTTCTTTAAAGTGCTATGTGGTTTTAGTTACAGCAGTTTTATATCATGAGAAAACATGATATGAAGCTGCTGTGACTAAAACCATCTGATACGGTAGGAACGGTCTCTTCAAAACAATGGTCGAGAGAAAGGGTGTCCACATGGAGAAAAATGAAGCCGGACGCTTACCTCCCCCACATCCAAAACTCAGCCTAAATGAATCGTAGCATTAAATATAAGACACCAACTGTCCATGGTTTGGGGCTGGACCTGATTTCAGAGGTATAACCCCAAATCACAGGCAACTAAGAAAACTTGATCAAGTAAAACAATATCAACTAAAGATCAGAAGTACCTTGTACCATGAAGGAGGGAATCCGTCCAGGGAGGCAATGGGAGCAAGTATTTGCAAGCTTTATATTTGAAAGGGAACCATGTTAAAACATGTCCCGAGTGGTGATTTTGAGGATGTTCCTTGCATCTACTGGGCATCCCTGGGCATGTGTATGTCTGTTGATAAATATCTGTTCCAGTGCTTTGCCCATATTTAAATTAAAGATGATTGCTATAGACTGAAATATTTTTTCAAGACAGGGTTTCTCTGTGTAGCCCTGGCTGTCCTGAACTCACTTTGTAGACCAGGCTGGCCTCGAACTCACAGCCATCTGCCTGCCTCTGCTTCCCAAGTGCTGGGATTACAGGCGTGCACCACCATGCCCGGCTTAGACTGAATTCTTTATATATCTGGCCAGCAGGTCCATATTTATCAATATGCCCTTCTCAAAAATAGCACAACTTGGTAATATATTAAGATACACATTAGACATATAGACAGCAACATGCATGAATCGGGCATGTAAAATGTGAGTTGAACAAGCCAGGTGCAAATGTCGATCAGGCCATATTTGTAACTATGGCTGTAAGATTACCTCCAGCTCTCCATGGAGGTCCATAGATTGCGAGGAGGTATGAAAGACACCTGAGCTGATGCTCATGTCTTGCTTGACCGGAGCTTTGCTTACATGAACTTCTTCACACAGCAAAATTGCATAGACTTTTAGACTTTAGGTTTGCATGTTTCCTTTTGTGCTTATGTTTCCATAGTGACCTTGACAAAACTCAAGAGGCAAACTGTACTAGAGTAGATACTACAGAGAAAGCACCAATAATGTAGGAGCTTTAATACATACTCACACATACACACATGCACATACACACACACACACACACACACACACACACACACACACACACACACACACACACATTTATTTTGCTTGTCTTTAGACAGGACTCTGCTATGAATCCCAGGCTGGCCTCAGCTTCATCTTCCTACTCCCACCTGTGTCAGTGCTGGTCCCTGTTTTCTGTTCCTCAATCTAGATGTATTTAAAGGTATGCTAAGATCCTTTTGAAAGCAATAAAAAAATTAGTTGTAGGCTTCAGATGGTCATTCATGGCATACACTAAATGATGTCATCTGTGGGTATCTGTAAGGTGAGACAAGGCTTTGGGTGACCAAGTGGGTCACAGATCACAGTAGCAGATATACGAGTGCTATGGCTTAGCTGATGCTTCTAAGCACCCTAAGCATCTGGACAAAGAAAATAATGGGCTCGGGACATTTAATTCTGTATTTGTGGTCTGACTAGAAAACAGATATTTTTGTCTTAATATAAATATCTGTCTCATAGAACCTCAGGTCCAAGATTCCTGAAAGTCAAATCATAGTTTTATTGTACTAACTGGAATTTTTCATGTGGCCTCAGGAAACATTCCATTTTAAGTCCTCTAAGTTAACCCATAGGGACCCCGAGAAATCTGAGTCGAGGGTACCTGACAGGAGTCAAACATATTCCCAGAGTGAGCTCCCCAGACAGCTCAAAGCTCGCTCTCTCCTTTCCCAAATGAATCGCTTCACAATATTTAAGACGTGCAAATAGAATCCGAGAGCCTCATCCAGCCACACCTCCAGCAACTCCTTGCCAGGGCAGCTGACATACTGCCTGAGACACTCCGACTGTCCATCCCATCACTTGATGACCCTGGGACACAGGAAGAGAGCATCGTTCTGCCAGGTGAGAGCTGGTTGAGGTTAAAACAAAAACCACAAAAACCAAAATCCTCCTCTCGGCCTCCTGTAAGAGATGTGCTTATTGTGTGTTAACCAACTTGTATTTCTTTTAGGAAACTTGAAGGTCTATAAATTAGAGGAAATGTTTTCAGGGGAAAAAAAGCTGAGCATTTTTTATATCACAACTACTCTGAGTGTGAGTTCACCAGCATATCTTAGTATATCAGCTGGGCACAAGACAAAATATGTGCTTTTTGCTTAGCAGGCTGTAAGTTACTGTGTCTAGAGTTGTTCAAGACTCTTCAGTCTAACTCAGAATATTGACGATGGCCTGAGGGCACAAGACTGTCGCCCCAGCTACTTTGGAGGCACAGGCAGGGGCATTGCAAGTTTAAGGCCTTCTTGACCAGAGAGTGGATTCAAGGCCAACTAACTAATGACTAGCTCACTAAGACTTTTCATTAGCGCCTTTTTATCAGCTGCTCTCACAGATGTGCGTGGTTAGCTGGCTGAGTTTGCAGGAATCAGGAGTTGCTTCCTCTGCTGCACGGCCCCGACTCCTGTGCATCTCACAGCCAAAGCAGAGCTGGGACTGACTGTGTTGGCATGGGGTGAACTTGTCTCCAAAAACAAAAACAAAAACAAAAACAAAGTGACAGAGGAAAGAGCAAACAAGGGCCAGATTTATTAGGCAGGTACAATGCACCAGCTGCTTTTAGAAACTGTGAGGGCCTCCCAGAATTCTGCTTAAGCGGGAAGTTATTCATCCGTGTTACACACTGGATTCCTGACACCTGGACTGGAGTCATTGGGTAATGGTGGCGGGGCTGTACAGAGAAAGCCTCGCTAGACTGGGTCACTAGATTGGGTGGGCATCCAGTCTTTGTGGAGATGACTAAAATCATGAAAGAGAAAACAGTGCATCTTTACTTGGAAGGCTGAGGTGGCACCAGTGTCTGAAGAGCAGGAATAAAGACCTTAGAGAGACGCCATAAGGAAAAACTCAGGGAAGGCAATTGTGGACAAATGCAAATAGGACCCTTGTGAGATGGAGCACACCTCTGCTTGGGATCACCCTGAGCTGCCCGAGTTCAGGCAGCCCACTTGACCCTCTCCGGCACCCAGAACTACCCTAAACAAAAGGCACAAAGTTACGCCTCTGGCTTAACTCTATTCTATTTTGAAA
Organism: Acomys minous; assembly: GCF_964271855.1. Lineage (NCBI taxonomy): Eukaryota > Metazoa > Chordata > Mammalia > Rodentia > Muridae > Acomys > Acomys minous. Next base: position 12,937,466 of record NC_140498.1, on the reverse strand, counting down.
CCTAAGATGTATAGATGGTAGATAGATAGATAGATAGATAGATAGATAGATGTGTGTGTGTGTGTGTGTGTGTGTGTGTGTGTGTGTGTGTGTATGTGTGTGTTTTAAGACAGGGTTTCTTTGGGTAGTCCTAGCTGTCCTGGATCTCATTTTGTAGACTAGACTGGCCTTAAACTCAGAGTTCTACCTTGCCTCTGCCTCCCAAGTGCTGGGGTTAAAGGCTTACGCCTTCACTGCCCAGCCCTAACTTACATTTTGATGCATGTTTTTTTCCTGATTTTTTGACTACAGGAACAACATACTCTCTCTGAAATTATATTCACATCCGAGGACGAATGCAAATGAATCTACCATTAAGCTTTTGGTACATGTACGTTCATGGACTAGTGCAAACAACATCAGCTCTAGGGAGTCAGTAGAGAAAGTGTGAGGAAACTGGGTTAAGGCCAACGAAGATTGAGACTCAGCAAGAAAAGACTTTGATTTTCAATGGAGCTCCAGACTCTATTAAGAGAGCGCTCCTTTGATTTAAATATGTGTACAGGTGCCTTACCTCATACTAGGACCTCTGTACCCCCTCATCTCTACCCAGCTCCTTCTAATATTTCTCCTCCCATTTGATGGGACATCTGCTAAGCTATATCAGAAATTCCAGGTAAAATCCCAGCCACGTCTGTCCCACTCTAAGTACACAGCAGCTGTACTTTCTGTTTTTCTTTTAAATGACATTTATTTTTATTTTATTTGCACTGGTGTTTTGCCTGAATGTTATGTCTGTGTGAGAATATCAGATGGCCTGGAATTGGAGTTACAGACAGCTGTGAGCTGTCATGGGGGTGCTGGGAATTGAACCTGGGTCCTTCGGAAGAACAGCTAGTGCTCTTAACCTCTAAGCCATCGCACCAGCCCGCAGCTTTACTTTCTACAAACTTTGCCCTTTCCCAAGCACTGTGCATGTTTGCCTTTTCCAAGGGAAATCCCCACACTGCTGCTGCCAGCTGCCCGGACTCTGGTACAGCACCCAGGCTGCAGCCAGTGCTTTCACTGCCCCTCCACAAGCCTGCATTCCTTCCTCCCAGCTGACATGGAAGTGATAGGGAGGCCCTCAGGCAAGCATAGTGCAGTCAGTCAAGGGAGGTGGGAACGCAGGACAAGAGTGGGAACCCTGTTCAGCCACAGGTGGCCAATATCTTCTCTGGAGCTGCTGATAACCAGGAAATGGGCTCAGAGCAGCAGACATTTTCTTGGATGCAGCGTATTCTATTAAAGCTAATCAGCAGGCTGCACATTCAGCATCAGCACATTCGGCATCAGTGAGCACTGGGGCGGTTATGTTTATCCACACACTAAGCTCTCTCGCACTTGAGTCCACAGATTCATCAAAATACCATTTAGACAAGCTGCTTCATCGTGTTAGCTTTCTGATAAAAAAAAAAAGCCATGCCTCTATAGACAACCCGGACCTACATACACATGCTCTGAGCCTGCCTGTGATTTCTGTCCCCTCCCTTAGCTGCATCTGGCACTGTATCTGAACACAATTTGAGCAGACATGTCCAATCACACAAGAGTGACTCACTTCATCCTCAGGGGCTTCTCAGACACCCCACAGCTGAGATTGGTGGTCATCCCATTTTTCTTGCTTGTTTACACATTTGGCCTCCTGGGGAACATCTCCATCATCACAGCTGTGATGAGAGACAGTAGGCTCCACTCACCCATGTATTTCTTCCTGAAGAATTTATCTTTCCTGGACACGTGCTACACCTCGGCCACCATCCCCAAGGCAGTGGTCATATCCTTCACAGGGACAGGGGTCATCTCCTATCTCGAGTGTGTAGCACAGCTCTATGGATTTATCACACTCTCTGCTACTGAATGCTTTCTGCTCACGGCCATGGCTTATGACCGGTGCCTGGCCATCCTCAGACCACTGCTCTATGGAACCATCATGAGCCAGAAGTGTTGTTCTCAGCTGGTGGCCACTGCCTGGGTGAGTGGAGCCATCTACTCAGCCTTCCACACGTTCAATACCTTCTCCCTCCCCTACTGTGGACCCAATGTTGTTGAACACTTCTTCTGTGACATCCCTCCGGTCATGAGACTGTCCTGTGCCGATTACCGTCTCAATGAGGAGGTGGGCTTTGCGGTGAGCAGTTGCGTCGTCATGAGCTCCTTCGCCCTCACCGTCCTCTCCTATGTCGGCATCGCATCCACAGTTCTTCACATCCCCTCAGTGGATGGCAGGTGGAAGGCCTTTTCTACCTGCTCCTCTCACCTGACCACAGTCATCTTGTTTTATGGAACTGGCAGCTTCATGTACCTTAGACCTGCCTCGCGATACTCCCCGACCCAGGGCCGCCTGGCGTCTATTTTCTACTCTGTCCTCACCCCTTCTTTGAATCCACTTGTCTATTGTCTGAGGAACAAAGATATGAAGTTTGCTCTACAGAAACTTTATTGTGGAGAGAAGCACTGAGTCCTAGAAGACTCCAGTGCGTGGCTCTAGGCTCTGATGCCTGTGGTTGGAGCCAAGTGTTTCATCTGCACACCCCAAACCCCTCGCCCTTCCTGGGACACTTGACATTGCTGATCAGGCCAGTTACAGACCTTGCAGGAGGCCGCCACAGTCCCTGCAGTGACTTTTCAGCTCCAGAGGATGCTGGGACCTTCTACTGGCCTCCGTGGGCATCCAGACCCATGTGTACTTACCTACGTATAGGCACACAAGTAAATAGTAACATTTTTTTAAAAAATTAAACAATGTATCTCAGAATGTTCTAAGAAATAACAGAACTGAATGACTTAAGTATAAAAAAAAGTATACCTAGATAGATTCTTGAGACAGAAAGACAAAGAAAAATGTGTCTGCCACCAGAGATGTCTGACCCATGTTCAGCTGATGACGCTGTTTGGTAGTTGGTGTTCAACCCTATGCAAAACTGCTTTCTAATCATCCAGTCTTGTACTACAGGGTGGCCTAGGCAGTCATTCACTCATGTTTTCATCTCTGTTTGCAGAACCTGAGTTTACACACAAGGAAATGGCCAGCCATCTGGGCCTGCTCAGCTCCCTCCTTCCAGGCTCTGGAGCTATGGCAGAGCTCTCAGGAGCACTGGTTTTACTGAGCAGCTGGGAAGGCCCCATGTGGAATAGACTTGCTATTCTTAACCACGTCCTCTATCTCTCCCTCTGTCTCACTGCGAATAACGTGCTATGGTTGGGTCAACACTGGGTGTCCTCTACTAACCATACAAGTGAGCTGACTATGTCGGTGATAAGCATCGTCATCACAATTCTCAAATGTGCTTGCCTTTTGGGTTGTACCTACTTCAGGGGCAGCTGTTCTCACTGCCAATGTCACTGTCTCTCAGACAAGCTCTGCAACATGATTGGTTTTTTTTTAATGGTCCTTTGTCTCTTAGCTAAGGGTATTGCCTTTGTATATGTGTGTTTATAGCTGGATACTGTCCATTTTCCAACGAGATATTTATTGAATTCCTTCCTATTTAAAATTTTACTCAAATGAATTTATGAGAAATGTGGCCTCCTCCTATGTATTTCAGAGTTGATCTTTTCCTGTCATTCTTGGTTTGATTATTATTTTTTCCTTTATTTTTATGGTATGTGTATGGGTGTTTTGCCTCCGTGTGTGTCCATGCACCATTTTGATCTTGGGTCCATGAAGGTCAGAAGAAAGCTACAGTTCTTTGAGCTGAAGTTACAGGTGTTTGTGAGCCACCATGCAAATGCTGTAAATTGAACAACAGTCCTTTGGAAGAGCAGCCAGTGCACCTACCCTCTGAGCCACCTCTCTGGGCCCTGGTTTCTGATTTAAGGACAAGACCTCAAGTGGCCCAGTGGCCTCGAACTCAGTATGTAGTCAAGAATGACCTTGACCTTTTTGCTCCAGCTTCCCAAGTAGGGATTACAGAGGGGACCCACCAGGGTTTAGTGTTCTTGGGGTATTTATAAAATTTGGTTTCTGGAAACTTCCCTTAATGTTGGGTGCTATGAGTCTCAAGTCAAACATCTAAAATCTAACACTGAAAATAGTTAACTTTCTTCTCAACAGAGATGTGATTATAATCTGTGATTTTAAACGTCCAGAATGTTTGGACATTTCCCTCTCTTAAATTATCATTGAGTTATACAGAAATAAATATGTTTTCTCACGCAGTCCATATGACAGAATCAAATACACAAGGAGAATGTGAAGATAAACAATTTATTGCTAGTGCTTTCTGCTTTTTTTAATCTAACACTGGATGAAGTTCCTCTTACGTATTCTCTTACATGTCTACATTACATAAAAAGTGGTGCTACAGTGTTATTTTTAAGTTGGTCTAAGTTTTAAAAAATGTGCATTTTAGAAACTCAAGTATAACTAATATGCTAAAAGAAAAACGAAAGCAAATAGAATACAGAAAGATGATAGAAATGGAAAATAATTGTGAAACATTTACAAATATGATAGAGTTAAATCTAATTCCGTCAATAATGATTTTAAATATAAATTATCAAACTGTGTTGTTAAAAGACAGAGTAGCCACGCATCATTGCTCATGCCTTTAGCCCCAGAATTTTGGAGGTGAGGACAAATGGACCTCTCTGAGACTTCTCTGTCTATATGGTATAAGTTCTAGGCCACCCAGGTCTACACAGTAAGACCCTGCTTAAAAAAAAAAAGATAACGAACATGGCTTGTTCTAGCAAAGGACCAGACAACCCGAGTTCGGTTCCCAGTGTCCCCATGGCTCCTCACAAGGATCTCTAAGCCTGGATTCAGTGCGTATAATTTCTCAGAAATCCAGGGAGAAAAATACCAAAGAACAGAAAAGGAACATCAACAACAACAAAAAAAAACACAAACAAAAAACCAAAAAAAAAAAAAAAAATCCCTTTAGGCCAGCGGTAGTGGCACACACCTTTAATCCTAGCACTTGGAAGGCAGAGACAGGTGGCTCTCCATGAGTTCAAGGACAACCTGGTCTACAGAGCGAGTTCCAGGACAGTCAGAGCTGTTATACAGAGAAAACCCTCTGCCAAAAAAAAATATATAGATAGATAGATAGATTAGATCTTTTTAATAGATGCAACTATATCCTACCTATAATTCCATTTAGGTAAATACATGCAAACTAAAAGCTAAGAAATCGAGGAATGTGTGGGACAGCAAGATTGCTCAGATGGTAAAGGCCTCCATCTACAGACACACCCAGACGGATGCAAACACGCATGCGCACATACAGGTACACCACACACAGATACACATGAAAGAGAAAAAAAACCAGAAACACACTGAGATAGTATGATAGACTCACTTGTCCAGAAGAACATGGAAGGGGACAAATGGCCCCATGCTCATTTCTGATGTCACTTTGTCTTCCCCGGCTTTCCCGGCTCATGTGGGCTGGAGGACCATATTAATGTAGGCCCATTGCTTATCACGCGTCTGCCCCAGAGGTAAAACATTCTCTGGCTCTAACTTCTGCCATTCGGCACTTCTCAAGTGCCTCTCGGGTAGAATGCAAACTTTCCACCTCGACTGATTCAAAAGGAATTTTGGTTTTAATTTTCGTACTCACTGTCCTCTCCCCTCGGAGAAGCGGCCCCATCTTTCAAGGTACATTTTGTGTCACAATTTCATGAGTGACTAAGATGGCTGGGATTCGTGCAGGCTGCTTAGTACACAGACCTATGTGAAGTGACCATGAGCATCTCTCTGTACCTCCCCTCCTGCTCTTCCTAGGCTTGGGTCCAGCTTCTTGCATTCACCTTGACCCTTGTCACACAGGGGCTCTGTGGTGGCCTGATCATCTAAGGACGGTGCTCAGAGCCTGAAGAGCATCACAGAAGCCCTCAAGGACTGGACCTGGTCCTGTTCGAGGCTCAAACGGTAGAAGTGGCCTGCTCCATACGGAAACATGTGTCACCCTGAGGGAAAGTCCCACAGAGGCACATCTTCATTCACTAGTGCCTTAGTTAGGGTTTCTATTGCTGTGAAGAGACAGTATGACCACAGCAGTGCTTATGGAGGAAAACATTTTGTTGAGGCTGGCTTACAGTTGCAGAGGTTTAGTCCATTCGTGTCATAGCAGGAAAGACGGCAGCACGCAGGCAGACACGGTGCCGGAGAAGGAGCTGAGAGCTCTACATCTTAACCCGCAGGCAGAAGAAGGCGACTGTGTTCCACAGTAGGCCTGGCTTGAGCATAGCAGACCTCAAGGCCCACCCCCACAGTGACACTCTTCTTCCAACGAGGTCACACCCACCCCAATAAGGTCACAATGGTGCCACTCCGTATGGGCCAATTATTCACACTCATGGCCAATGGGGGCCATTCCTAGTCAAACCACCACCACTAGGAACACCATCTTCAAGCTAGAGGAAGAAAGACAGGGTTCAGTGGCAGGTGAGTTCCCTTCACCATCTTGGTATTGAGGCGTTGCTGGTGAAGACGAGACTAACAAATACCCGAGACTGTGAATACCCGAGACTGTGAGACCTGGGTGAATGTTTATCTTTATTCATGTAGAATTGAAACTAGATGTATCCTTTGTCCTACCTCATGCTCTTTTGGTCAAATACCTAATTATTTCACTTTATTAAAATGAACACGTGTTCCCAGCTCCCACATGGCAGTCCACAGCCATCTGTACGTCTGATGCCTCTTTTTAACTCCACAGGCTTAGACATGCACTTGGTACACACATACATACAATTAAATCATTTTAAAATCATTTTTAAAGTTAGGTATGACAGCTTGCCGACATATAACCTGAAAACGGATGCAGAACATGGACATGTCTTACCAAAACGCTGGAACTGGGCATCTTTATACATAAGCAAAGTAGGCCAGATTCCAAAACACAAGTTGCATGGTTGGGAGTGAAAACTTGGCTTTATTTTTATTTGTGTGTTCTCTGTGTGTGTGTGTGGTGTGAGTGTGTGTGTGTGTGTGTGTGTGTGTGTGTGTGTGTGTGTGTCCATGAAGGATAGAAGACAGCATTGGATCTCTGGAAATGCAGTTATAAAGGTTGTAAGTTGCCCAAAGAAGATACTGGGCTGGCCATCTGAAAGAGCAGCAAGTGCTTTTAGCCATTGAAAATAGAGGGGAAGATCGTTTTAGATCAAGATAAAGAAGTTAAGCTATTAGAGTTGAGATAACATAGATATTGAATCTCATTTGGAAATGTAGACACAACAAGGCAGGAAAAACCACTTACTTCAAACGAGACGAATGCAGATGGCCAAGTCACTATGAATGTAACATGTATAGAACTCATTATTCTCATGATTGTCACATGGTTCTCTCTGCTGTATGTAGTTTGTTTTATACATGAGTAATAAAATAAAAGTATAATTTAAAAAAAGAAAATACAGGGGAAATGTTTAGAAAGAGTAACAAAACTTTGGCAAGAGAAAAGTAGAACAAGCCAGAGAAATAGCGGTGATGTAACTATGCTCAAATCTATTATAATTATATGAAAGCAAATTGAACAATGAGTAAATCTTAGGGTATATATTATAAGAAAGACTACAATGGATATTACCTGTTAAGGAAAAGTTTTATATGATTTTATGTGTGTGTGTGATACAAAATATAAACTGGCCAGTTGGGGGGGATGCAAATGGTAAACCCCAGCAAATCCCAGGAAAAATGCAAATTAAAACCACAATAAGTTGCCACTTGTATGAGTGAATTTATCAGTAATGGAAAAGTTGGCAAGTGTTGCTGAGAATGTGTAGAGGAGCTGAAAGTGGATGGGTAGATGTCCATTATGGAAAATGTGAAGGTTCCTCAAAAAGATTAAAATGCAACTACTGAGGAGATCCCCTTCGGTCTTAGATCTAGGGGAGGGAGGGAGGGAGGAACAGGAGGATACAAGTGATGGGATAACAACTGAGTTGTAATCTGAATAAATTAATTAAATAAAAAAGATGAGATATGATAGATATTGATTCACATTCAGAATTTTAGACACACCAAGATAGGAAAGATGTTCTCTTCAAGGCTGCCAAATACAAATAGCCCAAACACTATGAATGTAGCATTTATATAACTCCTGGTTGTTTCATGGTTCTTCTTGCTGTAGATAGTTTATTGTATATATGTGTAATAATATAAATGTATATGTAAAAAAAGAAAAAAGAAAAGAATAAAGGCAAAAAAATTTAAAAATGCAACTACTGTAACAACCAACAATTTCAATTCTGAACATATAAATAAGGGATTTCATGTCAATGTGCTATTTATTTCTGCATGCTATGGTTATTATAGGACTATGCATAGGGGTCAAGGTATGGAAATTATTCATCCACAGGTATATGGAGGATAAAAAGGGTGAATATCTACAATGAAGTGCATCTCAAAAACAGCAAAACCCTGTCACATAACACAGATTAACCTGAAGGACGCCATGCTATATGGGATAGCCAGGTAGAGAAAGAAATATACTTAACGATGTCGCCGGTTGAATCAGGAAAAGTCATAGTTACAGAATCACAGAATAAAGTGGTAATTAGAACCCGCCAGTCAGCCTTGTTCCATCAACGATTGGTAATGTTTACTGTCACTCAATGGATTCTATCCAATCACGGCAGTGTCTCTGGATCTGCCCAATCAGGCCCACGCTCCGTGATGGGGCGTGCTTTCCTTATTTGTCTCCGGCTCCGCCCTGTTGCTTCCGGTTTCCGCCGAGGTCCTGCCTTGGCTGTTTGGTCCTACGCTCTCTTTTGGTGGGTGATAGCCACAGGGAGGCTGACGTCGGCACAGAGGTGAGTGCCCTGTCTCGGGAACCGGCGGGAAGCTGGCTGGGATCGGTCCTCATCTTCTCGACTGTTCCGGGTGCAGACGGTGCTGGGCTGGGAACCTGCGCTGGGCTGAGCTCACCACCTGTCTCCATGCTCAGCCTGGTCCTGATGGAGGGAGGGCCTGATTGCTTAAATTCATCTGCGGCTCCTGAGCTTAGCTCTCCCTCCACCAGGTGGCCAAGTGTGTGTCCCCCACGCTGCAGTTCAAAAGGACTTGCGCCCTGACATTGTAATGTTTTGTGAGGGCTTCACTGTAGAGGAAGGCAGTGAGGAGTCAGTCCCTTGACCAAATGGGACCCTGGTAGGGAGGACGTTGAGGAGCCTCTAACTTTGGAGCATTAGTCAGACCACAGTTACTGCAGACAGAGCCATCACTTCGGTCTTCATTGCCAAGGGCATCTTACACTAGGGTGGCAGTGGAGACCTGTTGTGTCTGGAGGGAAAACCTATGACACAGCAGGGTTCTCGGAGGAGTGTCGCGATCTTATTGTGGTTTCAGCTCCTTGGATCCACACCCAGAACTGTGGCTTCCTGGAGCCTTGTTCTTTTTCTTCCAGTGTAAAGTGAAGAACTTTAATACTCTTTAAAGAACGGTATCTATAGAAGCAGGGGGTGTAGGGACATAAAGTTGTCATCTCCGCCAGTTCCCCTGGGGGGGAAAAATCATGTTAAAATCTGTGCAGGTCACATTTGTTGTAGCTACACTGGCCAGAGCAAGGGACTTTGTGGGAGGGAGACCAGCCATTGTGAAACATCACTCCTAAAGTCCTGCAGTCAATATACTCAGTGTTCAATTTTGCCAATGTAGTCTTGGGAGGAAGCTATCTAGACTGGGTGTGACAGCTTTCTATGCAATTTAAATGTAAAGCAAGAGATGGTGCTAGTGGTTGTAGCTGTGCAGTTCCACATAGTGTATCTATATTGAACTGTACTAAAATGACAGGAAATGAAGTAATGTTGCCTAAGTATGTTTCTGTAACTTAATTTCTGTGCCTTAATAATGTTCATTAAACACTCATCATTAAAACATTGCATTAAATAATGTTTTAATTATTATTGTTGTTGTTATTATTATTATCACTACTACTACTACTTTTATAGCAGAGTTACTAAGCAAACAGCAAATATTTCCATTAACCTGTGCATAGTTGAATGGTGAATCTCTACCATTTAATAAAATGGTTGGTGCTCCTTCAACAATGTTGTGGCAGTTTCCACACAGGGAAGCAGTTTTGTCGTCTTATGGCTTTGTCCCTCAGCAACTGTCTGTGCGTTTTGTGCGTTTTGCATTGGAATCTGAAAGCGAGGCGCATCTAGTGAGATCATTTCTGTTGACCCTCTCTCTTCCAGCCGTGATTGCACAGTCCTCTCCCGTCTGAAAGAGTTAGGACAATGGACACCTCTGAGGTAAGTTGTGGATTTATGCCTCGCCTTGTTTTACGTTGTACCTTAGGACTTTTGAAAATTGGAATGGAAGAATAAATAAAGTGTCAGCTGCATATCCGCAGATGGTAGCACTGGGTGTCCTGACAGAGCCACATTACAAGGTCTTTCGGAGAGTGATTAAGTCACGTGCACGTTGGCTCTGTTTCTCCTGACGTGGTGGCACAAAGGTCTGCTTGTTGTAGGGCTTGGATTGACTCAGAAAGAGAAGGTGCCAACTTCTCATGTCTTGCGACGCCTAAACAGACTTGGTGGATATGCGTGATGCGGGCAGAGCTGCGCTCCCGGCCTGGAATTGAGCACAGCGTTCAGTGATGTCAGTTCACGGGTGCTCAAACTCAGATGGTTCAAACGGGTTTTCTTTGCTGGGTAGAGCTGTGTAGTCCCAGACAGCTTTTAGAAGCCCCCTGCTTATGTCACATGAGACCGGGAGTGTATGAAGAAAATGTACTGCGAGCCCTTCATTTCTCTGCCTACTTTTTTTTTCTCTGCTTGGGCGTGTATTAGGTCATAACAGTGTCCAAACATGTTTCTAGTAACAGTTTGTCTTTCCTGGTCACATCTTCCCCTCTACGCGCTCACCGGTTCAGATTCTCATCGGCGCGTCACAGTCAGGTGGAGACCTCGTTCTCCACCCGCTGCGCACCGTCCTCATCCGGAAGCTCTTCGTTTCAGTTTCTGCCCTGGTGTTGCTGCTGCTTTCTTATGGTCTGAGTTCTTTCTCTCTCTTCGTCATGGCTTATCCTTTCGTTCTGCTCAGCCCCCCAACTCATCCCACCTTAGAGGACCTCCGTGATCCAGCCCTTCGGCTTGAGTTTGCAGCAGCACGGTCTGCCTGCTCAGCTTTCAGATCATAAGTTTCGACTGCTGTGCTGACGTGCAAAGGCACCTCAGGCTCCCTTTTCAAAATGGAAGTCGCACTCTCTGTTTTTTACTTGCATATTGTAATGATAAAATCTGCCTTGTGGACTTGATGAATATGCTGAAAGGAGGGGATTTTTTTCCCCTCTCTGGACCCTTCTTTTTCTTCCCTCCCTCCCTTTCCCCTCCTTTTCTCCCTGAGGTCTAGTGTTTTGAGTTGCTATTCCTGTTCGCTGTGTTTGTTCGTTCTTGCGCCAGTGACAGTACGTGATGCTGTAGGTGGTGAGGAAGTGTGGTTGCCTAAAGACAGATACATACTTTTGCTCACATTGGAACTGTTCGTCTCCCAGACTGGAAAGGTCTTGTTTCCTCAGTGGTGATGTGTGAGCGCTGAGGAGCTGTGCTGCTAACAGGCGGGCATGGTGAAAGCCGTGGGAATAAGCGGGAGGAAGCAGAAGTTAGTGGGATACCATTTGAGTAAGAGTCAAGAGAGAGGCACACAGAGCATAAGCAGGACAGGAGCACAGATGTGAGTAATGTGCGTGGCTTGCTTATGCCTTTCACTTCAGTACTTCCATTAGTTTGTAGATCATGCAAACTCTATTCCTTGCTCAAAAATGTCTTGGCATCATTTTAAACACGGGAAACAGGACCAGCTGCAGGAGTGATGGGGTCCTCTGCAAAGGGTACAAGTACATTGGGTCAGCCTCAACAGGTTACCTGATGTTCCCCATAGACAGAAGCCAGAGTATCCGTAAAGCTGAGGAAAGCAGCACACACCGTTCCCTCCACTGACCTGACCTACACAGTGCTTCCAGTTTACGGCCAGTAGCTTAGAACGAACACTGGATTTAAAAATTGAGGTTAAACATTCTTGGGAACAGGAGATTTGACACGCTAGCTGGATAATAGAAAGAATATTTGTGTCTCCTATGACCTCATCAAAAGTGAACTAGTAGCACTAGGCACCCTGAAAGACATGGTCTCAAACACGTCTCACTTGGTTGACCTGGAACTTGCTCTGTAAACCATGCTGGTCTTGAACTCACAGCCTTTACGCCCTGCACTTGCAAAGCAGAGGCCGGCGGTCTATGAGTTCAAGACCAGCATGCTTTGCAAGTGCAGGGCGTAAAGGTATGCACCACCACACCCGGCTGCTAGGACTATTTGTTTCTCTTCCCCATGACCAAGTGCTCCGCTGGCCTGGCTGCCTTACATTGAGAAAGGCAGTGTTTGTACCAAGAGCCACAACCATGATCTGTTTAGCTGGAGGAACTGGTTTTATCCTGAGCACTTGACTTCTATAGCTCCAAGCCAATAGGGCTGGTTTTGCTGAGTAATCTAGATTACCAAGGGACTAGTCTACAGTGGCGGTAAGGGAGGGTGTTCATTACTGTTGTGTTGTGACCAGATACCCGAAAGAAACCACATAGGGGAGGAAAGATTTATTTTGGCTCATTGTTTCAGAGGTGTCAGTCCATCATGGCAGTGATGGCAGGTTGGAGTGGCCCCATCAGTGGAGGTGACAGTGTGAAGAGGAGCAGCTGTTCACACCATGGCAGACCTGGAACCTGAGAGAGCAGTGGGAACCAGGGGCAGGTATAACCTTCAAAGACCCTCCCTTTCCAGGCTATGTCCACCAGCCAGACCCTGCCTCCTGAACCTTCCACAGCCTTCAAAGTAGCTCCACACATTTGAAATCACATGCTGTATGGGGCATTCCATATGCAAACTGTGAAGGGAAGAGAATGTGTAGAGTACAGGAGATCCCTAAGGCATCTCTTAGTATAACTATGCCCTTTAGTGGCCAAAACAACCCTGTCAGGCAGGACTGCAAATACAAATTAAGATCAAGTATCTCTATGTGGGTCAAGCCTCTTAGTAAAGAAACAAGGTCTGCTGAGACATTTGCTGAAGACTGGGAAAATACAGAGTTAGTACTAGAAGTAGATAATGAGCTAACACACACACACACACACACACACACACACACACACACACACACACTCAACCAGTTACAGAAATGAAGACTGTAGTCGTGTCAGTTGTTTCTGTTTTATAACAAGTTTGCTATGGTAGATCATTTTCCAGGAATGTTTTTATGTATGTTCACGTGTATCAAACAAATATTTTGGATGCTAATATTTTTTGTAATTTTTCTTAGGAATATAATTAGGAAGTAAACATTTTCAGAAGTGACTGAGTCTTTGGTAATGCTGTTTCCTTGTCTTGAGACCTAATTAATATATATATATATAAATTAAGGTTTCTCGGCTTATATTATAGTGGTGTGTTTATTGACTCTACTTCCTTCTAGAAAGCTATTTCCTCATTGAAAATACCCAGAATTCTTGTTTGTATCCAGTCAGTGTAAGCCATAAACTGAGGTCAGTGTGCATGCGTGGGTGCTTGCCATGTTCCACAGTCCATGCTCGCGCCTGGATCTTCTCTAGTGGATGTAGTCTTGTGTCTCCTCAGATGGCAGAAGCTGTAGCGTAGGCTGTGTTCTGATAAGCAACAACTCCAACTTTGGTGACATTACATAAGCAAGGTCATTATCAGATCTGTGGCCGCAGTAGCATCACAGAGTGGTCTTCCTGGAGTTGCTAGTCAGTGAGGAAGAGAGCAGCAAACCAGCTGCCAGCTTCAAAAGGTCACCAGAGGTGGCACATCACTTCTGTAGATGCTTTCCTAGGTACTGTGGCCACCATGCCCTGGAATCCTTTTCCACACACATATGCCAGCACATCCAAGGTACCATCTTTTTAGCACACTGTGCTTTCTGTCTTGTATCTCAAAATGATACCAGGAATTCAGTTAGCATCCACTCTGACTACTCTTATTTCAGGCATCTGGCACTTACAGACACATTCCAACCTACCCCGTGCATAGTATAACAGGTAATAGGCTGAAGGGGCAAACCTTGAGAAGCATCACCTTCCTACGGTCTCAGAGTCTCAGGCAGCTGTGGTGAATGGTCTTAACTGGACACTTGCCAAAATAGGGTTCTGGTCCTGCACCCTGGTAGCTCCTCGGCCATTGCTTTCCAAGCTTATCTCTCCTTTAGGAACTTCTCGTTCTGTTCCCCAGAAGGTTTGGTCTTGCTGGCGATGGCTGGCAGCCTCTCTGATGTATCATGCTCAGAGAATAAGCAGCCATTACCCCCTCTTTCTCATTCACAACTCTCGAATGCTGCTGCTTGTCTAAGCAGGTACCAGGCCTCAACTACAAAAGCTGATCAGAGATGGCAGATCACATGCAGATGTTTCCTTATGCAGTGTCGGCTAGTCCTGACTCGGCTGAGGTGAAGTGGGAATAGCGGTGCGTGGTCTGTTCTGGATCTATCCATACCACCTTATTTGCCTGCGCTCCAAAAGAACATAGGGAGCAAATTGTCATGGGTTCTCAAAACCACAGGATAAAAAGGTATATTGTTTTCTTCCCACAGATTGCCCCCTTCCTTCACGTCACATAGCTACAGCGTCAGTTCCTACATAATTGCATCTGGAAATAGCTGGGGAGCAAACTGGTATTTTTATCAAAGAGCATGGGAATTAGTGAAAAATCCTACTCTTTATTTTTTGCTTTGTGTTTCCTTCTGTGATGAGTTTCCAATTCTTTATTTTAACCTCTTTTGTCTGCCTAGACATCACTGGCTGGCCTCTAACTCTTGGTCCCCCCGCCCTCAGCCAGCCTTCTGGAGGTGGGATCTGTGCAGCTTACCACATTGCATGGCTTCCATTCTGTGTTCTTGTGCCTTGGTGTGTTTCTCATTGTGAGGTGATGCTTCCCCTCTGGCTCTGCCTTAAGATCCTCTTCTCTCCTTTCATGGAATGACTTTCAGAATGTCGAGGTGTTGAGCTAACCAGTTTTTACTGGCTTCTGCTTGTGTATATATTGCCTTACAGGATGCTAGTGATGCTTATTTCTGTTGGATCTAGCAGGTCTTTACATTTTGGATGGGCATATGTGGTTGCTTATGACTGTACTTTATAAATAACATGGGAACATTGACTCCTTGTTATTGCGGTTGTTGGAGTCAGACGTGTACTTCAGTGTGAAAACAAGGAATTATCAATTGCTTACTTTTTCTACCTCTTGTGTCTCATCATTACTAAACTGATATGTCTGTAAGTCATTTTGCAGATCATTTTTTTTCTTCCATGATAAGAAAACTTACATGTACATCTTGTGTAAATTATGCTTGTGGAGAGCAGTGACTTCCTGTGTTCCTGTCTGTGACCCACGGCTGAAGGCTTGGGTTGAGGAAGTTGCTTCATTTCAGGGGCTGGTGTCCTTTGAGGATGTGTCCGTGGACTTCACCTGGGAGGAGTGGCAGGACCTGGATGACACTCAGAGGCAGCTCTACAGGGACGTGATGCTGGAGACCTACAGAAGCCTGGAGTCCTTGAGTGAGTGGGTCTTTCCTCCCCCCCCCCCCCTTCAGAGCTGAAGACCAAACTCAGGGTAGAGCAAGGGCTCTACCACTGAACCAAATCCCCAACCCCAAAGACTCTGTCTCAAAATAATTAAAACAAACAAACACATGCACACTTGCGTGTGCACACAGACACACAGACAGACAGATAGACACACACACATACACACACACCTCTTCCTCTTACTACTCTTGGGGTTTTGTGTTTGAACCAGTTTTTGCGTCTGTGCTTTCAGTGATACTATGTCTTTGTATTAATTTCTGCTTTGGTGTTTTATGCCTTCTATGTTTCTCTTTCACTTGCTTCTTTTTCATAGTCTCGCTGCTTCCTTTCTGTTGCTCTTACCACGTTGTTTATTGGTGGTGGTATGGTTTTTCGTTGTTGTTGTTGTTGTTGTTGTTGTTGCAGTGCACCTTTAAGTTTTTTGTTTGGTTTTGGTTGTTTTTAACAGTTCATCATTCAAGACAGTGTTACTTATTTTCAGCATAACATCTTTATGATTTCTTTTTAATGCCTGACCCTGGGGTTGGGGCAGCTGGATGGATGTTTTGTTGTTTTTGTGTGGTTCATGTACATCTGTGTGTGAGGCTTGCTGACTCTTTGTATGCATGAGGAGGCCATTCTAACGCCTGGCTGTTGGCTAGCAATCTTCTGGGATCTGCCTGTCTCTCTCTGTCCTCCTCCTCCCAACTCTTGCTACTACACCCAGCTTTGACCTGACTCTTGGGTCTCTAAACCCTGATCATCTTGGTTGTACAAGCATTTGCAAATCCTCTTACCCATTCGAAGATGGGATCTTACTGTGTAGCTTGTGCGAGTTCCTGTTCTACCTCATGACTACAGAAACTTACACAAGAAAGTATATAAAGGGGCTTATGGTTTCAAAGGGTTTGAGTCCAGGATGGCAGGACAAAGGCAGGGCAACTGGAACAGGTGAGAGCTCACATCTTGATCCACGAACAGGAAGCCGAAGGAGAACACTGGGAATGGCATGTAACTTTCGAAGCTCAAAGCCTGCACGCAGTGACACACCGCTCCCAACAAGACCACGTGTCCTGATTGTTCCCAAACAGTTCCACCAGATGGGGACCAAGTATTCCAACATCTGAGCCTGCGGGCGCCATTCTTCTTCAGAACACCCCAGCTGGGCTCAGGCTCACCATGCTTTTGCCGCACTCGCCCCAGTGTGCAGGTTACAGGTGTGCGCCCCATGACCAGTCGGTACTTACTGTTGATTTCTAGTTTTCTTCTGTGGTCTAGAACACCAGGGTATGTTTCAGTTTGGCTTTTGTTTTGTTTTATGGTTGTGTTGAGGATTCTTTTGTTTCCTAACATTTGGTCTGGTCTGGAGAATGCTTTGTTGAAGAGGGCAATGTGGTGTTCCTTAGCTATTGGGCAGAATAATTCTGTGATTTTTTTTAAGTGTCTTTGGTCTCTAAAGTTTAACTACACTGTTATTTTTCTTCTCATAAGTTTGCATTGTGTAATTGGATCCTCCAGCACTGATGGGTGTGTGTGTGTGTGTGTGTGTGTGTGTGCGCGCGCATGGGTTTGTGAAATATAAAATGTCTATATACTATGTATGTTGACTATGTAATATACATATATCATTATAATGACCCTTGTCTTTTTTTTTTACACTGTTTGGTTACTGTCTGCCTTACATATTGTTAACTGTTCAGTTTTGAAGTCCGCATGTGTTCGCCATCCTTTTCAGTCCCTTTACTACCAACTTAGGTGCATCTTCACTGGAACAGGGACTTTTGCTTAGGTAGTCCATCACTAACTCATTTCTGCCAGCCGTTCAGCCGGCCTGTATCTTCTGACTCACACATCACATTCTTACAAATTGCTGTTCTGGGGTTTTGTTGTTGCTGTTTTTCTTCATATCTTCTGTTCTTTTTTTAATAAATCTTTGCTGTTTTGTGATTTCCTATACAAATAAGAATTATTTTCAACTTACTTTTTTGTGCCCCTGCTCTACATTTGAGTTTTTATCCTTTTGTGTGTTTTCATGATAGTATCCTGTGGAGTGTCTAATGGGGACATCAGCCGTTTCTCATCAGGTCAGCCCGAACTAATGAAAGTTGTCACTTGTTTATGTTTGAAAGCTTTCATTTTTCTTTTTGGATGTTGTTCTGATTATGGTATTCTTGGGAATACTTATCATCTCATCTTTTTTTTGGCCTGTAAAGTGTCTACAGTTAGAGATGTTTACTGTGCCATGTTGAGTGTTAAGCCGTGATGTACTGTCTTGTCTTATCATTTAAAATTGTGTATTTCATTATATTTATTTGTGTGTATGTGGAGGTCAAAGACAGCTTGTAGGTGTTGGTTCTCTCCTTCCATCGTGTAGTTCCTGGGGATAGAATTCAGGTCATCAGTCTTAGAAGCAAGTGCCTTTACACTGAGCTATCTCAGCTGCCTTTTCCCCCATTTTGTTAATTTGTAAAAGTTTGCTTTTTAAAGATATAATCTCAAATAAATAAATAAGGATATAATGTCTCGGCCAGGTGAGGATGCACATAATCTTTAATTCCAGCACTTGGAAGGCAGAGGCAGGTGGGTCTCTGAGTTCAAGGAAAGCCAGGGCTACCTTATCTTGAGAAACCAGAAAAGAAAAGATCTCTCTCCACAGGCTTTCCTTCGAAACTCAGTGCTAGAATTATAAGAATGCCCCATATGCTGGCTCTCACATCGTCTTAGAGTTCTGTCCTTGTTTTACTGGGTTTTAAAAAATCATATTTAACTATGCATGTCTGTGTGTGGGTTTGTGCATATGAGTGCAGTGTGCTCACAGAGGATGCAAGAGGAAGGTGAATCCTCTGGAGCTGGGGTTTACAGTTGTGTGTGTGCTGCCTGATGCTAGCGTTAGAACCGAGCTTTGGTCCTCTGCAAGAGAAGCACTTGCTCTTAACTGCTGAGTTCTCTCTCCAGTCCAGTTTTGTACTTTTCATAGTTGACTGTAATATGCCGTAGGGATTGGTATTTGGGTTAAACTGTGGATGTTTCTTAAGCTCTTATAAAATGTTCTCATTGGTCCTATCACTACCCAATGTCCATAATAATATATGTGTTAATTTTATGCATGTATATCTATGCACAATGTGGGTGCAGTGCCTTCAGAGGCCAGAAGAAGGCATTGGGTCCCCTGAGACTGAAGTTGGAAACAGTTGGAAACCTCCATGTGTGTGCTGGGAATTAAACCTAAGTCCACTGCAAGAGCAACCAGTGTTCTCAACCTCCACACTGTCTCCAGCCAATGTATTCTCATTGCTTAATATACCTGACCTAGCTGTTAGCCAAAAATTTGTACAGTGTTTCCTATTAATAGATCAGTGTGATCCCAAACCTGAGTTGATCCTGAAGTTGGAGCAAGAAGCTGGGCCATGGAAGGAAGAAGAGTCCCCTGACCAGAGCCTCCCAGGTCAGTGAATGCACCCTGGACAAGGAAGGTTGAGGAAGCTCATCCAATGGTGCCTGGGTTGGGCTCTTCTCCCCATTTTCCCATGTCTGAGACTTGAGTTTAGTGTTCTTACTCGTCCAACAATCAGTGTGCAGTCTGCAGGGAAGGTTTCCTCATGTAAAGGCATGCTACTTGTATTAGTCAGGGTTTCGTAAAGGAAAAGAGCTGATAGACACACACACACACACACACACACACACACACACACAGATTCATTATAGTGGATTATAGCCTGTGGCCCAGGACATCCAACAAAAGCTACCCCAGCAGAAAAGCCAAGAAGTTGGTAGCTGTTGAGTCAGTGCGAGTAACGTCTCAGCAGTACCCAGAGGATCCTAGAAAGCGGCTGTCTTGACTATGCATTGGAATCTTGAAGAAGTAGGTTGTAAGGCCAGTGAAGTAACCCCTCAGCGATGGCATAGGTGCGCTTACCAGTGAGTGTGAGGACAAGCAGCCAAAAGGCAACCGCCTCCTTCTTCCGTGACCTTTCATTAGGTCACCAGAAAGTGTGGCTGAGGTTAGGGTGGGCCTTCCCACCTCAGATGAGCCGGTCAAGACAGTTCCTCATGGACGTGTGCAGCTGCTTGAGTTTTAGTTGCTTCCAGAAGCAGGCTCGTTGACACCAGGATGAGCATCACATCACTCTTGCTGCTTCTGCCACCCGTCATCACAGGCCAGCAGTTTAGCTCACGCCTCACATAGGAATCCATCCCCGTCCTAATGTTTGCAATATGTTATCTTTAGTTAAACAAATTCTATTAAATCTGTAGTCGTTCTTAGATCTGTTTCTTGGTGAGGTTATTTTACGTAAGTTCTTGCTTTATTTTGAGCATTTATTCATGTGTTCATTGCTTATTATTTGCTCCCTCTCATATACTTGTTTGAGATTCTGGACCAAACAGTAATGAATCAAGAAATTTATCAACAGGCTAAAGAGTTCTGTAGTATTGAGAAACAGAAATTTTGGCATTAAAAGAATCATCATTCCCCCCCCCACCCCCACCCCCCCGCCCAAAAAAAAACTTACCTGCATAAAAGGGAAAAAAGTAGTTAAGGAACATACAATTTTAAGATTATCACCTTTTAAAAAGATTTTTCTATAGTTATTTTTGTATAATTATTTTTTTAAGATTTATTTAGTTATATATATGAGTATTTTGTCTTCCTGTACATCTGCATAACACAAGGGGGCGTTAGATCCTATTATAGATGGTTGTGAACCATGTGGTTGCTGGGAATTGAACTCAGGACCTCTGGAAGAACAAACAGTGCTGTTAACCACTGAGCCATCTCTCCAGCCCCCTGTTTATTTCATTTTGGACCACTGATTTCTTTTTCTTTTTTTTTTCTTTTTTTTTTTTTTTTGTCTTTTTGAGACAGGGTTTCTCTGTGTAGCCTTGGCTGTCCTGAACTCGCTTTGTAGACCAGGCTGGCCTCGAACTCACAGCGATCCGCCTGCCTCTGCCTCCCGAGTGCTGGGACTAAAGGCGTGCGCCACCACGCCCGGCTGGACCACTGATTTCTAAACCAAGTATACAATATGTAAGTGGGCATGCACTCTCAAGAGTGCTTATTATTTTAATTAATAATCTAATTTTGAGTCAGGCATGGTAGTACATGCCTGTAATCACAGCACTTGGGAGGCAGAGGCAGGCAGATCTCTGTGAGTTCGAGATCAGCCTGGTCTACAAAGAGAGTCCAAGACAGCCAAGGCTACACAGAGAAACCAACCCTGTTTCAAAAATAAAAACAAAACAAAACAAAAAAACAGAATCTAATTTTGATATTTTTAGTTTGAAGCTAATACTACAAACATAGAAAGTAAAATCGTGTATATGGAGATCGCAAAATTTTGGAGCTAAGGAGCCCCCAGCATACCTCAAGGGTGGAGTGTATCTAGAGCTTAGTGTGACAACTGGGAGACCTTGGACTTGAAGGTCAAACAAACCACAGATTGCTTGTTTCTGGTTTATATTTCATGTACTTAGGATTTGTAGTTAGGATTGTACTAAGTAATTAGACTTCTGCTTTTCTCTTTGTGGAAATCACTCTAATTCAACATATGCGATGAATTTGTACAGGGAACTCCATTTGTTTTGAAATATTAGCACAGTTAGAATTCCAAAGCACAAATACAGCCATGGAGAAGCATGATTCTATGCGTCAGCATGCGTGTGTTCACACAGGTAGGAAAACACAAGTGATTATGTCAGACCTATGCAGAAATCTTACATTTCCTGTATTATGAGTACACCTTGGCTTTTATGGAGCCAAATGTTTGCAGCTTTCCTATGTGTTATGCTTAATTCAGATTAAACTAGGACCTTTAAGAATCTGTACTGCTATATATGGAACTTTAGTATTTGAAAGACACTGGAGGCATCGGTGTCATTTCATCCAGAAGTTCTGTCTTGGGTAACAGACAAGTGCATTAAGCAGACGACCTTCCGTTGCTTTATTTTCTTCTAGACATGCAGAATGCGAATGCCAGGGGTGCAATCCGCCAAGACAATCAAAAGATGCATGGACGCGATCTGGTAATTGCCAAGAGCAACACAGCAGCTGAGGAGAGGGCTAAAGCAGGAAAAACGCGCACTAGCTCAAACTGTGTTTTAAGTCTGGCTGTGAAGAATGGCGTGTCTTCTGGAATGAGACCTGGGGCTCTTACCATGTGGGATAATGTGCTTCTCCCTGGTGGGTCCAGTGGGACACAGGCTGTAGAGGACCTTCCTAATGCAAGCAGGGTGCCCCCGAGCCTTCCCAAGCCTTTTAGTCTATATGGTAGTACCGAGTGTGAAGAGCAGCGTCTTCAGTATTATAGGCCCAAGGAAGCTTTCCACATAAAGACAGTGTGGTTACAGAACACATTTCCAATGAGAGATGCCTCCAGGAAGCTGAGGGACTACAGGAAAAGATTAGAAAAGTTAGCTCTTCCTGCCCAAGGCAGTACTCGGGTACAGGAGCAAACTTTTAAATGCAAAGTGTGTGGGCAATTGTTCTATAAAAATTTTCATCTCACACAGCATTTAAAAACACACAAAGAAAAGAAATGCTATAAAGGTAATAATTGTGAGGCAATATTCAATATACAATCAAAGTACCCAAAACATCAAAGGTTGGGTGTGGGAGAAGCGCCTACCTCATTACATACGTGTAATGATGTTGAGAATTACATTTGTCAGAAATCAGAAACAAACATTGAACAAAGACTCATAGGCGATGGAAGGAATGTGTTCCGGAAAACTGTGTGCTCAAGGTTGAATTGCGGTGCTCAGCAGAGCCCTGGCAGGGGTGAGAAATCCCATGAGTACAGTACATCTGGGAAAACAGTTTGTGAGTCAGCCCTCCACCAGCCTCAGACAGCTCACAGATCTGAGAGAGGGTGTGCATGTAATACCTGTAGCAAAACCTTTAGCCATACACCAAATGTCCACTCACAGTCCAGCGCTCACACAGCTGAGAAAGCCTGTGAGAGTAAAGACCGTGAGCAGTCCAAACCCACTGTGAGTCGGCCGACTCACACGCAGGAGAAGCGCTATGTGTGCAGTGTATGTGGAAAAGCCTTTTACAAAAGAGCTCACCTAAATGCACATCAGCGAACTCACACAGGGGAGAAGCCATACGACTGTAAGGAATGTGGCAAGTCTTTTAGGCTGAAGTCGTTTCTTGTTGTGCATCAGAGAATTCACACAGGTGAGAAGCCCTTTGCGTGTGATACGTGTGGGAAAAGTTTCAAGCAGAGGACCAGCCTCTACACACACATCCGAATTCACACAGGTGAGAAACCCTACGAATGTAAAGAATGTAGAAAATCTTTTATCCTCAAGTCATACCTCACGGTACATCAGAGAACTCATTCAGGTGAGAAACCCTATGCATGTGATGTATGTGGGAAATGCTTTAAGCAAAATTCCCACCTTCATGCGCATAAGAGAACTCACACAAGTGAGAAGCCCTACGAGTGTGTTGTGTGTGGCAAAAGTTACAAGCAGAGTCCAAGCCTCTACACACACAAGAAGGTTCACACAAGTGAGAAACCCTACGAGTGCAAGCACTGTAGGAAGGCTTTTAGTTTGAAGTTCCATCTCACTAGACATCAGAGAACTCACCCAGGCGAAAAACACCATCAGTGAAGTGTGTGGATGAGCCTGTAAGCCGAGTTCCCCCCTCTACGGCAGAGAACTCACCCAGGCGAAAAACACCATCAGTGAAGTGTGTGGATGAGCCTGTAAGCCAAGTTCCCCCCTCTACAGCAGAGAACTCACCCAGGTGAAAACCACCATCAGTGAAGTGTGTGGGTGAGCCTGTAAGCCGAGTTCCCCCCTCTACGGCAGAGAACTCACCCAGGCGAAAAACACCATCAGTGAAGTGTGTGGGTGAGCCTGTAAGCCGAGTTCCCCCCTCTACGGCAGAGAACTCACCCAGGTGAGAGTGGGGAAAACGCAGAACAGCTCTCTACCGCTGACCATCTGCCCACGTTACTAGGGGCCTTGGTGGTGAGACACTCTACCAGTGTTGTCTGTGGAAAGGCCTTCGGGTAGATGTCAAGCTGGTACACACATCAAAGGGTTCACGCAGGTGACAGGCCTTTATAATTAAAAACTAAGAAATATTTCAGCCAAAGATACATCAGAGAACTCAATAACATGAGAAACTGTAAGCATATAAATGTAAAAAAAAAATGTCTTAATCATAACCTTTCTCCAGAGGTCATCTCAGTGGTCATTAGGTAATTCACACCCTGTGAGAAACCCTATGAATGTAGAAAATCCTTCAGCCATAGGCCATTCTTCACTGCATACCAAAGAAGACACATGGGGACATCGCCATGAATTTTTGTTTATGTGCAGAAAACACTCAAGACAAACCTCCGTGTCCACCTGAAAAATCAAAACCGAGAAACCCTATGACTAAATACGGTAGGAAATGTTTCAACCATAAACCATCTGTTGCTGTACATGAACGGAGTCACGTAGGTGAGTAATAACCCTGAGCACATAGGTGAGTATAATGCAAGCAGAGAGCCTTTAAGAGGTGTCAGGCCTCTTTGCATTAAAGAACTTGTACTACGGAGTCAGACCTCTCTGAAGTTAGCAGCTCGGGTCGGAAGCACATGAGTAGTGTATGCGGGAAGCTTGCTGGATGCCAAACCTTCGCTTGTACAGATGTATTCACTATGTATCTGAAAGAACCACATAATACAAGTCAGACCTCAGGAAACATTTGAATTAGCACAGAGGAGACACTGTAAAACAGGTAATACCGTGGGAAGTGTTTCTGGGTGAGAAGTTGCTCAGCACAAAGTCACACCACACAGGCCAGAAGCCCAGGAGGTGGGGGCCAAGTGCTCTCCAAGATGTACTTTCTTCACTGCACTCATCAGCCTGTGTTTGCAGTTCATCTGTTAGGGGGAGAGACCTCATGTTAAAATCTTCAGTGGAGTACAGACATGTGATGTGTTGATTTCTATCCCACTATCCCCAGATCTTACAACAAACTATCTAGATGCCCATCCATAGTTGGCCTCAGTGCAGATACCCTCTAGCGTGTTTGGGAGCCATACATAGAAGGGCGCTGTGGCTTAGGAATGTGTCTTGTCCAGAGAGCTGTGGCCCTCTTACATGTTCCTGCCATCTCTCTAGTGTATGATCTGCATGATCTGTTTGTACTAGTGCAGACCCACAGCCATTAAAAACTATCAGGAGAAAGATGCTGTTGCTACCCTTAATCTCTTGATGCTTTGTGGGGAAGAAGAAATCCTGGTAACATTTCCATGAAGGCTCCAGATCGCCTGTTAAACAGATCATTGAGGGAACAGTTCTTTTATGTGTGAAACCTTTCAACGGATTTCCAGTGGGGTTTCAAAAATCCTTGATCAAGGACAATTATCACTGTGGAATCTGTATGTTAATTGTTTGGAGAGAAATGTTAAACCTCATATTCTAATTTTTCTAAATCTGCATGCCAGGGGATGAATATTGGTGATACTGCTTATCAGCGGACATGTCTCTGAGGACATTTGTGATGTTGTAAGTAGAGTTTGGGAGAGGCCAGTGGCACATACAGGGACACAGCTGAACAGCCTACAGTGTGTTGGGTAGTACACTCATGTATGTATGGTTCATTGATGTGAGTATATTATAGCAGACATCTTCCATGATCAGACCCAGCAGAAGGGAATCTCCACGGCTTCATGTAATATGTGTTGAAATGTACATTGATATTTCCTGCATTCAATGCCATTCTGCCCTGCTGACTTTTTACTAGTCTCAAACGTTGTATTATACACTTCTTAGTCTTGTAGCACATGTAAATGTGTTTGACAGTTATTGCTGGCTCAAGTAAATAAAGATACTGTCTTCTAATATGATGAGTCAGAGTGGGCCTGTGCATCATTTAGGAGAAGTGTTGGAGTAAAAAGTACACTCACACGTGCACACACACACACACACACACACACACACACACATTTGTTCACAACTAGTGACCATTGACTGTTGTGAGCTGTAGTGCTCATTTCCCCCCATTCTCAGGGAGATGATTTCCTCTTCTTCACACCTTTAAATGGGCATCAGGATAGGTGTGAGTATTTGTACCTAAGGCTCTATAACTGAGGTTCTCTCTAATTTCCATTAAAAAATTAAAATAAAAAAAAAAGCACCTGTCTCAATGTGACATGCTGAAATTAGATAAAGTACTTGCCATGCAGCCTGGAATATGATGACAGACATACCCTCTAAGCATGACAGTGAGTTAGTTTACAAGTATCTTTTAAGTTGGTAGGAGGCTGCAACAGAATGTTGAGAGTCCCATGACATATCTTAGAATGTGCCAGAAAGACAAACGGAGACATGGAAGCAGTGAGTCTTCTGTTCTACGCTGGCTGACCTGGGAGGCAGAGCTCTGGGTTTAAATAGTCCTTTATTAGTGGATGTCATCAATTATCAGTATACAAAACTGTAAAACCCACTTCAATAGTGTTGTATAGAGCCACTGAAATAGCTAGTGTGAGAGCTGGGAAACCCTTCTTTTTTGCAGAGGAGGGAGCATTTACTACAGGACTGTGTTTCTCTTGGTCCCTAAGAAATAGTCACCAAGTTACAGGACATCTGAACCTAAATAATAGGCCCTGCCTAAAAAAAAAAAAAAGTGGCTTTGAAACTTGAGAAATGGTTCAATGGCTAAGAGACTTGGTCCTCTTAGAGAGGACCCAGGTTTGCTTCGCAGTACCTGTATTCAGTGGCTCAAAATTGCCTGTAACTCCAATGCTAAGGGATTCAATGCCCTCCTCCAGCTTCTGTGGCCCTGCATGCAAATGGTGAATGTAGAGACAAGCAGACACACACACACACACACACACACACACACACACATTTAAATAAAAGAAAAGGGCATAAGTAAGTTGGGGCCTGAGAGATGGTTGGCTCAACAGTTAAGAGCACTGCTGTTTTCCCAGTGGACCTGAGTTGAATTCCTAGCACCCACATTGAGTTACTTACACCGACCTATAAATTCCAGGTCTGAGGCCAGGGAGAGGCTCAAATAGGTGTCTCCAGCCTCTTTCGGTACCCCTATGCACATTGCACATACCCCTTACACACATAATTACTAAAACAACTTTTAATTGTAGATCTAATGTATGCACATCTGCTTATACAAACGCTGGTACTAAAAATAAATATGGGTACACAGGGTAAGGAATGGGCTAAAGCAATAAAGTTTAAAGGTGCCTAATAAGTAGTTGTTGAAGCTGTAAAAAAAAAAATTCTATTGTTTTGTGTATATATATGTATGTATGTATGTGTATTTTCTGTAATATGCATCTATTTATAAAAATACATTCATAAAAAGCAAAGTTAAGCCAAATGCAATAGCAAATCCCTATAATCCTAGAACGTGACACAAACCTATTAGCCCTGGAAGATCAGTTAGTTGTTATCTTCAGCTACATACTGAGTTTGAGACCAATCTGGGCTATGTGAAATGTCTCAAAAACAAACAGATGAAGTTGACAATGTTGGCTCCTAAGAACTTCGCTATGGAGACCAGGTGAGTAGCTTAATGTTAGAGGACTTCTCAAAAAGTTGTGAAGCTCTGGGGTTCGTATCTGTCAACAGTTTTCTATTAGACAACAGGGGCAGGAGAGGTAGCTCAATGGTTAAGAACACTTGTTGCTTTTGCAGAGGAGTGGGGTTCAGTTCCCAGCACTCACATGGCTATTTACATCACTAGGTGTGACTACAGTTCTAGGGCATTTTGGTACCTTCTGGCCTCCTCTAGTACCAGGCATGCATATAGTACAATTACATAGATACAGGCAAAACACTTAGACACAGTATAAATAAGACTTAAAAACAACAAGAACAACAAAATCTTAGTTACCTTTGGAATAGGCACGGCCAAAGTTATTGAGAGCATGGGAGAGGCTAATTTTTTTTAATATTACACAAGTATATTCATTAAGTAATTCATTGAGCTTTCCTTGGGTAGAGTGTGCATTTATTTTTTTATGCTATACATTAATAAAAAATTTCAATATTATATATTGTCACAAAAATCCCTTGGCAGTTTCTCAGAGTGACCAAAGATTTTAGTATCCCCTGTTTTCCTGTCCCATCATCAGAAGGATGGGGATTGTCTCTAAATCCTAAGCCTTGGGCAACCCTGTACACATCAGTTGATAGCTCAGTTTGTAAGTAGTAAGTTCTACATTTAATTTTAAAGAGTGTGTGTGTGTGTGTGTGTGTGTGTGTGTGTGTGTGTGTGTGTGTGTGTGTGTGTAGGTGCCCAAAGAGTCCAGAAGAGGGTGTTGGGTCCCCTAAGACTTGATTACAGGGGGTTATGAGCTCCCTTGTATAGATGCTAGGAACAGAATTCAGGCTTTCTGCTCTCAGGTGTATACTCTTAGCAATGACAAGTCTCTCCGACCCCAACTCTGCATTGTTTTCCTTGTAGTCTCCCAATGTTGTGATGCTCACCAGCCTCACAGTTGGGCAGTGTCCTCACACAGCAGAGCAGTTGTGGCACTGGGTTCAATCAGGGCAGGTTTTGACCAAGAATGTATTCGTAGGAAGTTACTCTGCCTCCTTCAACTCTCCAGACATTGCTGTCTGTCCAGTGAGATCCAATAAAACACTGCATAATAAGGTGAATTTGTCAAGGGTGAGAGTGAGCAGAGACCACAGGCTCCATTAGAAAATAGGCTTTACACCACACACTGAGGTTTTTGGGGTCATCTCCCCAAGAGTTTTCTATCTAGGAGATTGACAAGCTTGTTTGGAGTAACTTATAGGAATGAGGCAATCGTATGACATTGATGATTTATTTACTTCTGAAACAAGGTGTTACTATACAGCCTTGGCTGTCCTGAAACTCTTTATGCAGGCCAGGCTAGCCTGGAACGCAGATCTACCTGCCTCTACCTCCTCAATGCATGGTATAAAAATGTGGACCACCGTGCCCATCCTGTATCTTTGGTTTTGTAATTTGTGAGGCAGTTTAAAATACCACACTAATACCCAGAGCCAAAGGTATGGCCTAGGTCCTGTTCTTCTGATTAAAATCTTGAAGAAAGTTATGATGAAATATAGAAAACAGCCCTCCCTTAGAGGGCCTCAACAAGAGACTATCCTCTTTCTTTCTTTTTTTTTTTTCCCCTTTCACATGAAATTTTAAACTTTGAAGAGGGCAACTGCATCCAGGCTTCCCTATTTTCATGTGGTAGTTTGAATTCTAAGGGCAGTTGTGGTACTTTGGTTTTCTTTAACTTATTGTGTCCATCCGCATAAGACCTGAAAACACCTGGCAAGCTAGCTACCTAGTAAGCAGGTGGTTTATGAGTGTTTTGCCTGAATGTAGGTTTGTGCACATGAGTCCAAAAAGGATTCTGGATCGCCCAGGCCTGGTTGTGAGGTGCCATATAGGTGCTGGAAATTAGACCCCGATCCTCTGGAAGAATAGCCGGTGTTCTTAACATTGAGCCATGTCTCCAGCTCCACAAGATCGATTGATTGCTTGCTTGATTTTTTTTTTTTTTTAAACAAGGTCTCTATGCAGACCAAGCTGGCCTCAGGCTAGGCTGGTCTGGAACTCTGTCCATGGCTGCCTCTTCTGTGCTGGGATTAAAGATGTGTGCCACCACACCCTCCCAGCTAAAAGGGTTTTTTGTGGTTTTTTTTTTTAATCAGTTGGGTCACAAAGCATTCACTATAGAGCTTTGTTGCATTTCAAATACAACGTTGTCACTAGCGAGTGACTGAGGATGTCCTAAACTATCTAAACACTCAAGACAGTTACAAACTCTGAACTCGGGATGGTCCCCGCGCACTTCCGGTCTATTTCCGGTGTCGCCATATTACTTCCTGTTTCCCGGGAGGCTGGATTGCGGCCTCCGACCTGCCCCTGCTTGTCGGGACGTCTATGTGCTGTCAGACTCCTACCTTGTGGTGAGTGCAGCCCGTTTCTGCCGGCGGCGGCCGGGGCAGGTGCTGTGCGCTGTGCAGACGGTGCGATCCCGGGAGGCCTGTGCGGGGCTGAGCTTGATGCTGCAGGCTGCAGGGAGACTTGTCCCCAGCCTTACCCCGTGCCCTAGTCCTGACCCTGGTGCTACAACTGCTGTGTATGGTGTCCCATTGCCTAGCAGTGACAGCCCTGGGTTCTAAAGCAGCCTGACATGTAGAGTGAACCTGTGCTGAGGCATCTTCCTGGCCTCGCCTTTATTTTGGAAGGCTCTTTCGTGTGTTGCTTGAGTGGAGAGTGCACAGTAGTTGCACAGCCTTACTGCGGAGACAGTCTCTTCGCCTCAGAAGGGCACTGCAGAATGACCAAAGTACGGGCTCCACCATGCTCCAACCTGGTGATGCAGTGAATCTATTGGGCTTACGCATACAGAGAGGATGGCGCCCCCTTCCCAGACCACCAAGCCCCACCCCATTTTGAAAGCTGACCTCAGGGAGACTCACATTCAGCTAACTTTCCATTTCATGCATACTCTAGATTACCAACAAGGTGAGAGAGGTGCCATGGGCGGCAATGGCTGGAATCCAGTTAACTCTCCCACTTTGGAGTGTAACAGCTCCATTACCACTACCGAAAACCTATAGTATCATCTGGCTTTTTGTTTGTTTGTTTTTGTTATGGACTCCCGGTCAGTCTCTACTCCAAGATGGAGATAAGAGACGATGCTATGCCCAGAGGAAAAAGCCATAGTACAACGGTCAACAGTGGAATACACTATTTAGTACAGTGTAATTTCATTTCTTGTGGAAACACGCAAAATTGTGATTCCTGGATCCTGTTGTAATTGTACTTTTAGTTTCTTGATACTGTTTTAAAATTAGGTATATTAAAAGGGCACGGTAACACACCAACTATAACCGTAGCATATCTGCATGGGAAGCCTCATTTGAAAACTGTCCTTTTGTCACACGGAGGTCCTGCTGGCCATAGCACATGGGAAGACAACCTAAGGGACATTGTGTTCGGGAGCTACACCCAGGTGAAGGCAGCATAGGTAGGCTCTGGTTAAACAGTAATTCGAAGGTACTACAATAAATATGATGGGTCATGTTCATTTACAGGTACAGTCCTGGGCCAAAAGGTTTAGACTGCACAAAGCGTTTTGTCTGTGAAACTTAAATATGTGAACCGAGAAACGTGAATGGAGCCCTGGGTGGTTCCTCTGCGTTGACAGGAGAAGCGGAAATCCTGCCTAAATGTTCCCTATAATTTCTGTGACTCCATCATGTTCATTAAACATCCACCCTTAAAACATGGCAGTATTTGGTCTTCAACCCCATCAGAGACTGGAGAAGGAATAAAATTAATTACCTGAGTAAACAGGAAATGCAGGTTAGCAGCTTCCAAACTGAAAAAAATGACAGACTGTTTGTTGCCTGAACAGTTACTCATAACTATAACATTGGAGCATCATCTTCAGCCTTCTGGCCCAATATATCTGACATACTCTTCTTGCTGTGTGTAGTTTATTTCATATATGTGTAATATAAATGTATATGTAAAAAATTAAAATATTGTTTTAAAAACATGACAGTATATGGTTACAAAGCAAGCAGCAAGTACTTCCAGTAACCTAAGGTTAAACTATAAGTTTACTTTCTAATTAACCGTGTTCTTTCCGTTTGTTGTTATGGCAAGTTGTTATGGCAGTCTCTCAAGTTGAAGAGACTGTCTCCAAACAGGAACCTTTTCCCTGTCTTCTTGCCTTTTTTTTTTTTCCTCAGTAACTATGTAAAGATTTTGGAATCCACAAACACGGCACACTAAGTACCTGTTCACGTCTGTTCGACTTCTTTTCCAGCTGCGATTGTGAGGGACTCCATGTGCCTTAGAGGGCAAGAAAAATGAACATGGCTCTGGTGAGTGGTGTTATTATTCCTGACTTTATTTTACATTGTGGTTTAAGAGCTTTTTATGAGAGAGTTAAAATTGAAATGAAAAAATAAACATACAATAAACATACACAGACATAATAAGATCATAATGTTGACATAACTATGTTGTAAAGGCTTTAGTGGAGTTTGAACTGTGCAGAATTTGGTTACTGTTTTTTTCTGATCCTGTGCCATTTGTGGTAGACTCCCATTTGGATTGACCCCAGGAAGAGACAATGATCAAGTCTCATGCCCTGTGGCATCTTTATAGGCTTCACTTCCAGCTCAGAGAAGAGTGCAGCATTGACCACTGTCGGGATTCGCTGGTACTCAGACACATCCGTTTTCATCAGAATTTTAAATTATAGTTAAGTGATAGCACGATTCTCCAGCTGCCTTTAAACTTCTGCCACATTTGAAACTATTATCTCTGACCTTCATATGAAAAATTTTCCATTTCAAGTTTTTTCCTTAGGGTTGTGTGTGTGTGTGTGTGTGTGTGTGTGTGTGTGTGTGTGTGTGTAGAATGTGCATGTGAATGCACATGTGTGCATGTGCATGTGAAGGCCTGAGTTGATGTTAGCTGTCTTCCTCGGGTACTTTCTTCATGTGACAATTCCGGCTGCTCTAGCCTGCCAGCTTGCCCTGTGATCCTTTGTCTCTGCTTCCCAAGTGCTAAGGTATAGGCTGCCACCATGCCTGCCTGTCTTTCATGTGGGTCTGGGGGTCAGGACTCTGGTCTTACCAGCCCGGAGGTAAAGTTTTGTTTTGTTTGCAGAAAGCAGTTAATTTTCTTATCCTGCCATTCCTTTTGTCACATATTCAAATTTCTTGAATCATAGTTACATCATTATTAACCATAGTTTCTTTCAGAAAGGCTATTTTTTCCCTCCAAAATAATGTAAGCAGAGGGGCTGTAACTTATAAAAATCCTCAATGTGTATACACTATATGTAGATTTACTATTACTTCATATGTATATGCAGTTACTCATAGCCATTTGTTGAACTGCTTGCTGGTCCAGCTCAGGATCTCTGGTGCCTTCTATTCGACTGATGCCCTCTTTCTGCCTTTCTTGGGATGTCAGATGTGGTGGTGCTGGGGTCAGCAACAGCTCCAGCTTTGGAGTTCCATATTCATGTGTCACCACTTGAATTGCCTTTGTCTCTCTTATCCCCACGCCCTTGCTGGTCTCCTTCCTGCTCAGATGGGACCCCCACTCTAATGTCGCCTATATTCCATTATCCCTTTCTGTCCCCACCCCAGCCTCCCATTAGTCTTCTCTCAATGCACTTTCATGTCTCCATACATATATGTATGTATATGGTATATATTTAAGTCTGGATTCCACATATGACAAAAAAAAAATGTGATGCTTGCCTTTCAGATTCTGGCTTATTCCAGCTTAATAATTACCTCTAATTCTACCCATTTACCTAACAGATGTTATAATTTCATTCTTTGTGGCTGAATAAAATTCTGTTGTGTATATTTATCATATTTTCTTCATCTGATGATGGACACATAGGCTGCTTCCATTTTTGACGAAAGTGAATAGTACCACAGTAAACACAGATGATCTGTAAGAGGCTGACTCATATTCCTTTGAATGTACTATCTGACTCACATGGTAGTTTTATTTTTAGTATTTGGAGGAACTTTCATATTGACTTCTGCAGTGGCTGCATTAGTTAGATGTATGGGATACAGGCTTGAGGTATAAGAAGTCCTGTTTCCGCCGGGCGTGGTGGCGCACGCCTTTAATCCCAGCACTCGGGAGGCAGAGATAGGCGGATCGCTGTGAGTTCGAGGCCAGCCTGGACTACAAAGCGAGTCTAGGACAGCCAAGACTACACAGAGAAACCCTGTCTCGAAAAAACCAAAAAAACAAAAAAAAAAAAAAAAAAAAAAAAGAAGTCCTGTTTCCTTACACGCCACGCTTGATTGTTTTTATTGATAACTGTTGTAACTGGTGAAACTGGGATCCCAGTGTAGCTTTTATTTGCATTTTTCTGGTTGCTGATGACATAGAAACTTTTTTTCCATCTACCTTTTGGGCATATATACTTCCTCATTTGAGAAATATCTGTTCATTTTGCTTGCCCATTTATCATTTGGATTATTTGTGAATTTAATGTTGAGTTCTTTATGTATTGCAAAAGCTTGTCCTGTTATATATGTAGCTTTCTGCTGTTTTCTTTGCTGTGCAAAATATTTTTAACCCCATGCTTTCTTATTTGTCCAGTTACTGTAATAGATTCCTGAGCTTTTAAAGTCTTTTTTGTTTGTTTGTTTGTTTGTTTGTTTGTTTTCTGGAGACAGGGTTTCTCTGTGTAACATCCCTGGCTGTCCTGGAACTTGCTCTGTAGACCAGGCTGGCCTCAAACTCACTGAGATCTGACTACCTCTGCCTTCCAAGTGCTGGGATTAGCGGCATGTGCCACTACTGCCCGGCTATACTTTTAAAGGCTTTTTCAAACAATTTTGCCTATGCTTATATTTTGACAAACTCCTAGCCACTATAATACTAAATGTGAAGCATTTCTTTTAAATTAATTAACAAGACAAGGCTAGTTAGACTGTATAATGGTTGAAGTCTTGGCCAGTACAATAGGGCAAGAAAAAGAAATACAAGGGCTATGAATAGAAAAAGGCAGAAATCAAATCATCTTCATTTGCAGGTGGTGTGATCTTACACCTATCACCTTAAGTGCCCTACCAGGAAATTCTCAGATCTGGCAGCACTTCAACAGTATGTCATAAATGGAAAATCAACATATAAAACTCAAGAGGTATTCCATAAACTCATAACAGCTGTACAGAGAAAGAAACTAGTCACATTTACAATATAAATTTAACAAACCTAATAATGTAATAACTTTGAAGACTTCCAGATATTAAAGAAAGAAATTGAGTAAGAAAATGTGAGATTGAAAGAATTCTCATGCTCTTGGATTGGCTCTGTAGTTTTTCCATAGATGTATGTTTATTCTGAAATATGTTTGTACACACATCTATATACATATATGTGTGTATGTGTGTTCCTTTGTGAAAACAAAGTCTATAGGTGTGTGTGTGTGTGTGTGTGTGTGTGTGTGTGTGTGTGTGTGTGTGTGATGTATCCTGGGATGACCTTGTGTAGCTGGGGATGACCTTGAACTTCAGACCATTTTGCCTTCACTTTCTAAGTGCTAGGATCCCAGATAAGAGCCACCATGCCTGCCTGAAGTATATTAATAAATTATCTAGTCTTGAACTTTCTTGTGTTCCTAGAATAAATTCTAAAGTCTTCTGCAGTTCTCAACATCTGCATCTTTTCCTCATTGAATATATTTCTGATTCATTGCTTAGTGCCCTGAGTTGTTTTAAAGCCATTCTACTCCATTTGAAGAAGTTAGCTACCACTGGAATTTTTACTTCTTTATGTTCTTTGTAAAACACTTGTAAGATATTGTTTGTCCATTTGCCTGTTAGGCATCTGTACATTTGATAGCAGGAACTTTAGACAAGTATGTCTAAGGCCACCTGTGACTCCTATCCATCACAGCGATTGTCATTTATTCCAGTTTCAGTTTACTCCCCATGTAGACCAGACTTGCCTCAACCTCAGAGACCGCCCTGCCTCTGCCTCTCATGTGCTTGGATTAAAGGTGTACATCAGCACACCTGGCCAACTTACCCTTCTGTAGAGGGCACAGGTGATGTGTCTTTCTTTGTGGATACTAGCAACTCTTCTGGTTTTAGGAAGGACATATA
This sequence comes from Acomys minous, assembly GCF_964271855.1. Taxonomy (NCBI): domain Eukaryota; kingdom Metazoa; phylum Chordata; class Mammalia; order Rodentia; family Muridae; genus Acomys; species Acomys minous. Next base: position 12,902,292 of record NC_140498.1, on the reverse strand, counting down.
AGGCTGCCTGTGAAAATGAGTGTGAAAGTATATTATTATTCATGACAGTTTCCGAGTTGAGGCATGTGTTTAAGTGGAAGACCAAAGGAATATCAACTATGTATACACGTTTACTCCCTTGTAAACTACCTGCTAGTGAGTAGGCAAGGCATTTTGTAGTTTGTCTGTCTTGTTTTTTGTTGTTGCTGTTTCTTAATAAAGAATGCCGATAAAGTACATCTCATGTAAGAGATGCTTGTGGAGAGCAAGTGACTTCCTGTGTTCCTATCTCTGACCCACGGCTGAAGGCTTGAGTTGAGGAAGTTGCTTCATTTCAGGGGCTGGTGTCCTTTGAGGATGTGTCCGTGGACTTCACCTGGGAGGAGTGGCAGGACCTGGATGACGCTCAGAGGCAGCTCTACAGGGACGTGATGCTGGAGACCTACAGAAGCCTGCAGTCCTTGGGTGAGTGGGGGGCTGCAGTAATCCTCTCAGAAGCACATTCCTTTTTGGTAAATACAGAAGCCACTTCAAAGGGTGGTGGTGTTGGTTTTGTTTTTTCCCTGTGCTGGTGGCTTAACCTAGAGCCTTGCACATACTGGGCAAGCACCGTACCACTGAGCTTTCACTGACACATAGTGACTGTACATATTCATAATAAAAGTTGCCATTTCAAAATTTGTGTAGTATGCATGATGATCAGTATTTATAAGTCTATAACGTAGTTATGTCATTTCTTTTCTGAATGCACTTAAAACCCTCCCTCTTATTTTCTTTCTGCTTATTTCTTTAGTGTATATGAATATTTTGCCTGATTGTATGTGTGTGTACTGTGTGTGCCTGGTGCCCAAGGAGACCAGAAGATGATGTCACACCCTGTGGAACTGGAGTTATAGATAGCTGTAAACTGCTGTGTAGGTGCTGGGAACCAAATCCAAGTCCTCTGCAAGAAAAGCAAGTGCTCTTGTCTGCTGAGCCATCTCTCAAGCCCCATAAAACTCTCTCTCTTACTTTCAATAATTGTTATCAACTGTATTTAGCCTAGTGTGCTATAGAGCAATGGCAGGCATGTGCAACAGCCAGCTGCTCCCCTGCATCCACGAGCCATCTTCTCGCCATCCTTCCTTCCTCTCTTCTCTCCATCCCTCCTTCCCTCCTTCCTTCCTTCCCACACACCATTCCTGGGCCCTGGTAACTTTGTGTTCTTTCTTTACGTTTCAGGCTGGCATTAGCTTCCAACCATAAGTATGAATATGCAGTGTTTGTTTCTTTTAGCTTGATCTCCCTCACGTAATAAGAGTGTCTTTCAGTTACACCCATGGTCCTGCGAGAGAAAATGGAGGGCCTTTCCATAGTGGGATGAGGTCATCTCTGGGTATTTAGCGCATTTTCTCATCAGTTTATCTGATGGTGGAACACTAAGGTAGATTCCATATCATGGCTTGCGCATGTGATGCCGCAGTGACTGTGCACAGAGCCCTGAGGTGGCCTTCCCGTGGGGGGGGGGGGTGTTCCAAGGGATTGTATTGTGTTGTGTGCAGCTCACTGTCCAGTATTTTAGTAAGCGCCATGCTGTTTCTCATGGTACCTGTTAGTTAGACTTCCAGCAGCGCAGACTCTTCCTCTTCTATGTGTCCTCTCCAGCATACATAATGCTAAGTGTTAGATAATCACGCAGTTGTGGTACGGTGAGAGCCGGTTGGTGTTTGGTTTGAAAATCTGTGAGGGATATTCACATCCGGTGTCTTTGGAGAAGTACCTGTTGTGGTCATTTGCCCAGGTTTCATCAGATTATTCACTTTTGTGCTAGTGCATTGGTCCATCATCAGATAATAACGTGTAAATCTTCTCTTTCTATGCATTTTGCTTTGAACTCTCTCAATTGTTAGCTTCTCTTAAGTCATGTTTTAAATTTTTACATAATCCTGTTTTTATTTTTAAAAACTATTCTGTGTATGTGGCTTTGTGCATGTGAGTGCAGGAGCTGCAGAGCTGCAGAAGCCAGAAGCTGGAGTGACAGGCGGCTGTGAGCCAATTACGTGTGTGCTGGCAGCTAAACTCAGTTCTTCTGCAAGCTCAGTAAGTGCTTTTGCCCTCTGAGCCATTTCTCCAGCCCCCATAATTCTGGTTTTCAGTGCTTGCTTTTCTTACCTGTGACTTTGGTGTCGGTTGTAAAAGTTGGCCTTTGGTAGGTTTACATCCTTTTGTGTTTTCCCCGTGTTCTCTAGTATTGGTTTTATAGCCTCAGAGTCTACACTGAAATACATTGAACATTTTACTTGACTTCTGCGTATGGGAAGAGGCAGGCTTAAGGTCTCTCTCCAGTACAAGGCTATCCAGTTTCTAGGAAGTTGAGATCTTCCTTCTAATAATCGGTCTTGTTGCCTTTTGGGAGGGTTGGGTGGTGTGAGCCTGTGCATTTGCTATTGGTTGCTTTTTTAAAGTTGTGATGATCTCTGTGCCTTTTTTTTTTTCTGTCTGCATGTGTGCCTGCAGGCCAGATGAGGGCACCAGATCACCATGTGGTTGCTGGGAATTGAACTCAGCATCTTTGGAAGAACAGCCAGTGCTCTTCACCTCTGAGCCATCTCTCCAAACCCGATCTCTGTGCTTTTTCTTCCTGCCCATGCAAACCGTTTTGGTAACTGTCTCTTCTTAGTGTGTTTTGTGGCTAGATTTTGATTGTTCTTTTTTTTCTTTTTTGGTTGGTTGGCTTTTGGGTTTGTTTCTACAGACAGGGTTTCTCTGTGTAGTCCTGGCAGTTCTGGAATTCTCTCTGTAAACCAGGCTGGTCTTGAACCAGAAATCCACCTTCCTCTGCCTCCCAAGTGCTGGGATTTGAGGTGTGCACCACCAGACCCAATCCTTTATTCTTTTAATTAAGATTTTGGACTGTTACAAAGCTCATGTTATTGATTACTTTGAGCTGTCATTTTCTGTAGTGTTGACTCAGATGTGGGGGATCTAAGTGTCCCTGTAGTACTGGGCAAGTGTTAAGCACTGTGGAGTCTTTGTAAGTGTTGTTTATGTTCATGAGAAGTTCTTTAAGTTGCTATAAGGGCTCCTTTGAATGTCCTTGTTTTGTCCTGTAAGAAGCAAAGACATTATGAATGGGTAGTTTGACTGACTTGCTGCCCTGATTGCCTCGAGCAGAAAGACTCCCAGTTGACAGCTCTCTGACTCCTCTTCGGGCAGTACCAGCTGCTGTAAACATTCCCAGGGCACTCTGAGGAAGGTGCAGTACAAGCCAGCACAGTTTCAAAGTTTCTAATTGACTTTTGCTCTTTGCCGGGTTTAGCGAATTCTAGGTGACTCTGCAGCCATGTCCTCCTAAGAATCAGGAGGGGAGCACTCCCCTTGTGGCCTGACAGACAGGCTGCTGTGACCACTGTTAAGTGAGCGATGCTTTGACTGGTGCAGACATCATGCCTTCCTGTTTGTGTTCAAAGCCTCCTCTCTGGCTATAGAAACAGACTGTGCAGCTCACTTGCGGAGCCGGCTGGGAGATGCCCTCTGTGCTGTGTCCCCTGGTGTCCAAGAGAAGGCCTCTCTCCAGTCATCTCTTCTTACCTAATTTTAGTGGCGTAAGTTGATCTGGTAATTCAAGAACAGAGTGGCAGAGACGGGAACTGAATCCAAGAGACCAGAGATGATTTTATCTCTTTTAAAAAGAACTCTCACTGTTGATGCTCTGTTGCTGGTTTGTGTGCATTCACTTCTTACACTTTGTTCCTCTCCTCTCCTGTTTTCCTCTGCTTCCTGTTGTATTGGGTGGGGGGTGGGGGTTGCATAGTTCAGAGCTGACTGCTTTCCAGCTTCTGATCTTCTGACACCTGCAGTGTCTGGCCTAGGAGGTTTAGATTTTTGTTGATTCAGTGCATTTTTTAAATTTTCACTTGCTTTTTTTCTTCCTAGATCCAGGTAGTCAGTCAGAATGATGCCTTTACTCTGTCTATGTTTCTCTTATTTTACTGTCCTCAGCATTGGCTGTAGATGTTATGGTCTCATTGCTGAGCATCTGAAGCCAGTATTCTGTCATTGGGGGAACAGCTTGTACGATATTCCCTATTGACAGATCAATGCGATGCCAAACCTGAGTTGATCCTGAAGTTGGAGCAGGGAGCTGGGCCATGGAAGGAAGAAGATGCCCCTGACCAGAGTCTCCCAGGTCAGTGAATGCACCTCAGGGAGGGTAGTCAGCCGAGTGCTACTCATCAGATGGTGGGCGTGTGAGCTTCTGCTTACTCGTGTGCCATCTCCCAACCTGAAGACTGCCTTCTTAATCAGATGCTTGCTGTATTGTGTCCAAAGGAAGCTCTCATCTACAAATGTGCCCTCCCTTCCTGTTCCTGCTACGTATCTCAGTAGACTAAGCAAGTTCCGGTCTGCTCACTCTTCTTAAACATTTCTCACACTCTAAATCTCACCACCCGTTTCCCTCTGATTTTACACAATACTACACTCCAAGCATTTATTTGTCGGTTTATTAATGCATTCATCATTTTTTATTTGATTTCTTATAGACAGTGGTCTGCTGTATGGGGCCAACAGTGGGGATCCAACAAATTTGCCTTGTTTAGAGGGATTAATGACCACAAAAATATGTTTTCTTAGCTGGATAAATGAATTAAAAAGTAGAGGACAGCTCTAAGACTAAAGCAGTTTTAAGGAAATTGCTTTAAAATTAATTTCAGATTCATTTAGAGACTTACAGATTTGGTGCGTAGTTAGTAGGTTGATAGGAGCTCTTGTCTTCAGGGTGGCTATTGCTGCGTTCTGGGAGATGCTAAGAAAACTTACTTCAGTGAGAAGCTTAAAATGCAAGCTTTATTCTCCGAGCTCAGGGAGGGATCTGAGCTGCGTCCTCGAAGGGAAGTTGTACGGCATATTTAAAGGACGAAGTCCTAAAGCCAGGAGGAGTGGGGTGGGTTGTAGCATTGCCCAGTCAATCATATTTTAGCATAAGGGGATGAGCAGAGGAGTTTCCATTATAGTTTTGCCCTGGCTGGGGCTGCCCAGCCTCAGGAAGGGAGTAAACGTCGGTGATTAGGTCCTAACCAAGCCACCTGGTTTCAAGATCAGGGCCTTGGTGGTCAGGCCTCATCCTGGACATCTGGGCCATAACTCAAAATGGTAAAGGCACAGAGGAGAGGGCAAGTGGCCACTGGTCAGTTAGGTCATGACAGACAATCAAGACATTTATGACTTGGGTACCTTAGTGGCATCTTCTTTCTTTATATTCTTTTGTAACTTACTGGTTAGCAGACGAACAAGAAACATCTGGAGAAACAGGATAGAAATTGGTTCCTGGACCTGGGAACATGAACTTAGTTTGACTCTACCAGCAAGATAGAGAAGTTGTCCTTGAGGTGTCTCGACTCAGACAACTGTCTCCTTACAGTTACGATTTCATTAGAAGCTCCAAAATGGCATTAGTAGTTCTAAGTTAATATTGAAAACATAGATTTCAAGCAGTCATATGTGGAATTCAAATATGAGAAAAGATGTCCAGAATCACATCATACATACCAAGACCAGAACTTACGACATTCAGGAAGCATCCACAATGACTCTTGGTAGGGGAGACCAAGATGTGGCCTGGCATCCAGAAGGTCTTAGACTTGCAGGCCAAATGAGCCCAGGCTCTGTTGAACGGCTCCTATTTGATGAGGAACATGTGGTATCTCATTTCATCATAGAACTTACTCTAAGTCAACAGACTCGTGCAACACGTGCTATGACGTTGTAAGCCAGCGGGAGCTCTGCACAGGCAGCAAGTGCTCTTAGCCCCCAGGCATCACTCCAGCCCTGATTTTGTTACATCCTTAGCGGGGAACTTTTTGACTTTTGTATTGAGACCTATCAGAATGGCTTCTGTATTGTTCACGGGGAGCAACTTCTATTTCCTTTCAGCTGTGCAGCACGCAAAGAGCCTGAAGGAGGCCAGATGGGACAATCAGAGGAGACACGGGAGCCACCCAGTCATCACTGGTGACGTGTCAGCCGAGGAGAGGCGCAACTTTGGGAAAATATTTAATATGAGTTCCCACCGTGTTTTACACCTGACTGTTAAGAACAGAGACTCTTCTAGAATGAGATCTGAGGGGCTTGGTATATGGGAAAATGTGTACCTCCCTAGTGAGTCCATTGAAATGCAGGCCACTGAAGAACGCGGTCATCTAAATACATGCAGACGTGCCGAGCCTCTTAGTCTGGATCACGGTATTGAAAGTGGGCCGCAGCACTTCCAGTATTCTCAACGTGACAAAGCCTTCAATGGGAACACTGTGTGGACACATAAAGTGTTTCCTGTGGGAGATGACTCGAGTAAGTTCAAAGAATATGGGAAAGCCTTTGATGAGCTGACTGTTAGTGCCCAAGACGGGACTCACATAAGAGAGGAGCCTGGTTATTGTAACATGTGTAAGAATTCATTCTCTGACAAGTGTAGCCATACTCAGCATTTAAAACCATGCATAAAAAGCAACTATGGTAAGTGTGCTGATGGTGAGCCAGCACTCAACACAGAACCAAGTCTTGTAAATCCTCAGAGCACTCCGCATCCATGGGAAAAGCCCTGTGGGTGTAAGGATGGCAAGAAATGTGTGTGTCAGATGCCAAAAGAGAGGGTCAACCAGAATGTTTTCCCGAGTAAACAGAGTACTTGTATGAAAAAACTTTGCCCAAACTCAAATTTCAGTGTGCACCAGAGACCACACACCAGTAAAAAGCCCCATGAATGCACTACATCTGCAAAAATCAACAACCAACCTCCTCGCAAACGTCACAGGTGTGGGAGAACCTACCAATGTAAAGTATGTGGGAAAGCCTTTAAACACACACAAAACCTGTATTTACACCACAGAACTCACACCGGTGAGAAGCCCTATGAGTGTAAAGAGTGTAAGAAACTGTTCAGTGTGAAGTCCAATCTTAGTGTACATCAGAAAACTCACACGGGCGAAAAACCCTATGAGTGTGACATCTGTGGCAATGCCTTCAAAAGGAGGTGTGACCTAACTATACACCAGAGAGTTCACACCGGTGAGAAGCCCTACGAATGTAAAGAGTGCAGGAAAACCTTCAGTATCAAGTCAGGCCTCATTGTACATCAGAGAATTCACACGGGCGAGAAACCGTATGAATGTCATGTATGTGGGAAACGTTTTAACCAGAAGTCAAATCTCTCCACACATGAGAAAATCCACACAGGCGAGAAGCCCTTCGAATGTGAAGAATGTGGGAAGTCATTTAGCGTCAAGTCATATCTCACTATACATCAAAAAACTCACCTGGGTGAGAAAGCCCATGCGTGAGATCCAGGGAAGCCTAGGAGGCGACAGACCTCATGGCCATCACAGAGCTAACGCAGGTGAGACACCGTAGGAACGCGAAGAATGCAGAAAAAGCTTAAGTGTGTCACCTCTCCATGTACTGCCAAGAATTCAGAGGTGGGGATCCCTGTGGGTGTTCAGGCTGCAGAGACTCTGTCAGTCTTAAGTCACATCTCATTGTTAATTAGTGAACTCAAAACATGAGACACCTGCCAGTGCAGGGTTGCAGAAGGCTTCTGCCAGGTGTCAAGCCTTAGCTACTGGAGACATCCTACAGGTAGGAAGCCCTCTAGCTGTGGGTCCGGAGCAGTCAGTCTGCAGCAGGACTGGAGAAGGCATCCTGCTAGAAACCCTCTGAGTGTAGCTGTGCGGCAAGCCTTTCGTCAAAAGTCCCAGCTCTGAGAGTCTTAGTGAGTTCACACAGGCGTGGAGCCCTGCAAATGTACAGGGTGTAGCAAAGCCTTTCAGACTTTGGCCATCTCTCCATGTGTACCACAGAGTTGAGAGGTACACGTCAAGCCTAGATACACACCAGAGAGGTCTCCCAGTGGGGAGGCCATATGAATGTCAGGACTCAGAAGCAGCTCCAGCAAATGCTTATCAGAATACTCAAATAGAAACGCTCTGCAGATGGAAAGGGAAGGAAGTCTGAACAGCAGATACAACTCACTACCCGCCAAACACACAACTGATTGACTGTTTGAATGGTGTGTGTGTGTGTGTGTGTGTGTGTGTGTGTGTGTGTGTGTGTGTGTGTAGAAACCATTACCTCGCTGTCAGATCTCAGCAGTCATCAGGTGAGGAGCCCTGCCAGTGTGAGGAATCCTCCAGCTGTGAGGCATCCTTTACTGCATACCAAAGACACAGGATAAGCCATACCAATGTAACGTGTGTACAAAAACTGGGTTCTGTAAGTCAGACATCTGCCTCCACCAGAGAACCACACACAGAACCCTGTGACTATGAAAACCACGGGGGAACCTTTAAAGGCTAGAAAATAGTTCATATGCTTGGGTTATGTGCAAGAGCTCACATAGGTAACCGTGTTCCCACATACATAAGTATAACATAAACAGATGTGTGTACGTCAGAAAATTCCCCCACTCCTGAGAAACCACATGATTGTGATCTAAATGGACACGACTCTGGAGAACTCACGGGCTGAGTACATCAATATAATGTATGTGCATAAGCCTTTTATAGGGATTTGGCCTCCACATTGGAGAACTCGTAATAGGAGGAATGCTGTTAACGTGTGGGAAAACATTTGTAGCACAGTTATGAAAACGGAAGATGTCATGCTAAGAAGTCCTATAGGCAGAGGGCCTATGTGCTGAGATCGGCTTTCTTTACCCTGGGACTGGCAGCCCATAGGCGTAGTGTTATCCAGAGAACATGTCCTGAGTTTTAACATTTGTGATGATTCATTTATTTCTGACCCCAGCCCTGAGTTGCAATACATTATCCCTGGGTGTGTACTCATGGCCTGAAAGGCAGGTTAGATGATCTTAGGTAACAAGGAGGTATAGAAAATGACACTGACTTAAGGACATATTTTATTGGAGAGAGCAGAGGTTTTATATGTGTTTATAAGTCTCTCATTTGTCTGAGTGATATGACAATTCTACATGAGCTTTCTACAACATAATGCAAAATCATTGTGACCCATTTTAAAAGCATTTCAGACAGGGAACCTTTTGTGTTAGAAAATTCACTCAGGAGAGGGCCCTTGTCACCTGTGTATTTTCAAGCCATTTTGTGGAGAAAAACATGAAATTTCAATAAATTCTAAATGTCTTACCTGACACCAGCATTGCATACGAAAGTTTGTATCATGTGTGAAATGTTTATCCATAAAACATTAAGAGTCATGTGTATCAGAAATTATCCATTAAATGAAATCATTTCCAAGACGTGTTATTTATAGTATTTCAGTTATGTGGCATGTATCTTTAATCCCAGCATCCAGAGGCAGTCAGATATCTGAGTTTGAGGCCAGCTGGTCTACATAGATAGTTCTAGGCCAGCAGGGCTACATAACTACATAACAAGACCCTGACTTTAAAAAATGTAATATGTCAGAGGACACCTATTTATGATGATGCCTGATGCAGTGGTCTGGCCTACATCTGGGGCATTTGTGTTTGTCACAACAGTAGTTTGACAGTTGTAACTGACACTAGTAGATACCAGAATGCAGCTGAGCTGCCTGAAGGCCACTGTTGTCTTGAGGAGGCTGAACAGGCCTCTACTCAGCCCAGACAGCCCAAAAGACAAAAGAGCCAATTCTGTCAAGCTCCACTCAGGTGAATCCAATGAATTTATTGAGCTCACAAGCGTATAGGTGAGGGGCTACCTATTAGGAACATATAGGCTACCTATTATATATAACATAGGTGCTACCTACTAGGAACATAGGGGTTGTCTATTAGGAACACAAGAGCTACCTGTTAGGAACATAGAAGCTGCCTATTAAGAACATAGAGGCTACCTATTAGGAACATAGGAGCTACCTATTAGGAACAGGATAATCCCGGCAGCTGCATCACTGCAAAGCCCACTCCGGTACTGTGGCAGCTCATAAAAACTGGGACACGTGCTGGAAACTCAGCAGGTCACAACAGGCCAGAGTCTCCTCCCTCCCCAGCAGCTCTTCCTGTTATATATACTTGGGAAGGGAAGGGACCTTGTGCGTCTTATACATTTGGGGGCGTTCGTAAGACTTTAGGGGTTTCCAAGTCTTAATGGGCCCACCTCCAGGATCGACAGTTTTAATTCAGAGGGTACAGCCACACATCAGGCACAGCATACCCTGCTACATGTGATCTGCACTGGAACAAAGGGGAGGGCTCCTCCAGGGCAAGATCCCACCCAGAGAAGCTTCTAACTTGTGGAAGGAGAGGCCTAAGGAGTGGGTTTTTGTGGGAGTTCACTTGTTCATTTCTATCAGGTCAACTGGCAGGCTTTATATTAGCTTCATAAACTAGAAAAAGTCTTGCTTACTTAAGGGATAGTTAAATAGCAATGTTCACAATTACAGTAGAAGGAAGTGGGGAAAGTGCATACTAAATATTTTATAGAATAAGTACACGGGCTGGAATGGTATTTCATGTGGGCATGTTTAGTTCTTAGGATATGCATGTATGTAGGGAGGCTGAGTCCAGGGTCTCAGGAATGTTATACATACTTTACCACTGGGGCACACCTGGACCTCAGTCACTGTTAACAAAACAAAACAAATACAAAGCACATTTTCTATAATTAACCTAGGTCCCTCCAAAGGAACTTTCCATTACTATAAAACACCCAAATATATAAGTGAATGAGTGTAGTGTATGTACACACTGTTTGTTTTGATCCCAAGTGTGGGATGAGCAACAGACTTGTGTGAGAACAGGTGATGTTTATCCACTAGAGGACAAACCACCTCATGCAGGGCCTTGATTTTTACCAGCTGAAACACATCTTAGTACAGACTCTGACAGGAGATATATGTATATGTGAGCCCAAAACAGGAGGCGGGGGCTTTTTGGGTCTTGGTATTATTTGGCTGTTCATCTTTCCACTTGGAAACACTCCTAGAGAGACCGCTCCATGCTGCAGGGCTCCGGGTTCCAGCAGCGATTTTGGTTCAATTGCTGGTCTGCTGAAATCCTGCCAACTATACCAGGGGAATCACTCCCAGGAACCAAGTCCAAAACGGTCTACTTTTGTTCCCATTAACCTCTTTTCTCACCTATTTTGGGTAACTGGGTTGGAAGGGAGATGTAAGGATTAAAGAACCCCAAATAAATAGGTTTGGAAAAGAGACTATTGTATGCAACATAGGCTGTCTAAAAAGCATGGCTGGCCCTTATGTACTGCATGCCAGTACCAAGTCCCAACCTCCAGTCACAATAACCATACATGCTCCCAGACACAATGTACTCTGACAATGATATCATTCATATTTATTGACACGTGTGCCTCCATTTGAAAGTTAATATTAAAATTACAAAGACTGATAGTTTTCATTACAAACTTCTGACATGGAAGTTTTGTTCAAAGTTACTTACACATCTTATCAATATTTGATTTTTTTTTCAATTGTTCAATGAGATGGGCATGGTGGCACACGCTTGTAATCCCAGGACTCTGGAGGCAGAGGCAGGTGAATCTCTGAGTACAAGGCCAGCCTGGTCTACATGGTGAGTCCAGGACAGCCAACACTATACAGAGAGACCCTGTCTCAAAAAACCCAAACCAAACCAACCAACCAAACAAGCTCAATGACACTTTATCAAAGTATTCTCAATTTTCTGCACAGGTTTCCCTTGTGTCCAAATCTCAAAATATTAAAAAGCATGTAAGTTCTCTCAATTGTATTAAGTGAGTTTGTTATGGAGGCTTTGCATTCTTATCAAGCATCACGCACAATGGCTTGAGAGAACAGGCCTCAAATAACCTTTAAAAAGGGGCGGAGGGGGGGCGGTTATTTGGGGATAAAATTGAGATAGCTCTGATCTCTCCAATCAGTTTTCTCTTACGTAGGTGACTTTCTGACAAGTCCATCCTGCAAGTCAAGGCCATCTTGCAGGCCATATTCTTATTCACCTCAGCCTGGGGCTCATGAGAACTTAGGCTCCTGTGGGTGTGGCTGAGACCATCACACTTACGCCCATCTTGGGTACAGCTGCTACACGGCCACAGGCCACACACTGGAGACTGTGTTCCAGCGAAGGACGCCAACTGTGCCACAGAATCATCTTCTCAAAAAAAAAAAAAAAACTGTCCACATTTTTAGAATATCCCCAATGTGTGACCTGTCTGATGCCTGCAGAGGCCTCTGCTAAGAGCTTTCACACAATACTCAGAGGCATTCCCTCAGGTGGATTTTCTGATGTACAGTGAGAGATGACTTATGATAAAATGTTTTTCTGCATTCTTGACATTCAAATCGTTTCTCGCTTTCATGGGTTACCTGATGCCTGTTAAGGTACGATTTCTGGTGAAAAGCCTTCTGACATATCTTACATTCATAGGGCTTCTCCCCCGTGTGGGTTCGCTGATGCACAGTGAGATGGGACTTACTGTAAAAGGTTTTCTTACAGTCATCACATGCGTATGGTTTGTAGCCTGTGTGGCTTCTCTGATGGACAGTGAGAGATGACTTATGAAGGAATGTTTTTCTACATTCCTCACATGCATACGGTCTGTTGCCTGTGTGGTTTCTCTCGTGCCTGCTGAGGCTTGACTTCTGGTAGAAGGCTTTCCCACACTCTTTACAACCATAGGGCCTCTCACCGGTGTGAGTTGCCTGATGCATGCTGAGGTGTGACCTACGGTGAAAAGTTTTTCCACATACGTTACATTCATAAGGTTTCTCACCTGTGTGTGTTTTCTGATGCACAGTGAGGTTTGACTTACGGTTGAATGTTTTCTGACATTCTTCACATTCATATGGCTTGTCACCTGTGTGGATTTTCTGATGTATAATGAGGTGTGAATTAGAGTAGAACGTCTTTCTACATTTGTCACATTCATATGGCTTCTCGCCTGTGTGGCTTCTATGATGCACGTTCAGGTCTGACTTACAGTAGAAAGTTTTCCTGCATTTTTTACACTCATAGGGCTTCTCCCCTGTGTGCGTTCTCTGATGTATGGTGAGAGATGACTTATGGTAGAAAGTCTTCTTACACTCTTTACATCCAAAAGGCTTCTCACCTGTGTGAATTCTCTGGTGCCTGCTGAGGTGTGACTTCCGGTAAAATGACTTCCCACACATATTACAGCCATAGGGCTTAGAACCTGCACAGGTTCTCGGATTCCTCCTGACACTCGGCTTCACGCTAAATCGTTCTTCACACTGGTATGTATCGTAGAGTTTTGCTCCCCTGGAGCCTCTCTGGTGCACATTTTTCTGATAAAAAAATTTCTCACATTGTTTACATCTACAGGGCCTGAGTCCTGCATGTATTCTCTGGGGGTGGGGGTATGATTTCTTAGTGAAGGTTTCCTCACAGTCACTACACTTGTAATATTTCTTCTGCCCTTTGTGTTTTTTCTTATGTTTAGTGAGCTTAAGCTTTGTGCAGAATGCTTTCTTACAAACACTACATTCAAAAGTTCCATCCCCTACCCAACTCATATCTTCGGCATCAAGAGCTACCTCATCAGGCGCTTTCTCAGACTCACCAACCTCACTGGAACTACGTGCAATATGAAATCTCTTATTCGTCCATGGCACCTTTGTGCTGTAGGTCGCTTCCTGCCTGTAACACTGAAAATGCTGTCGAGTACCTACAGCTCCATTATACAGCCCATGATGCATTGCGTGTATGGGGGGCTCACTAATGAGAGAGCCATCACCTTCCTTTCCGGTCTGCGTGTCATCGGGCTCAGTATGGGGAGGCACATTCCGCCATACCGTAAGCGCTGCGGGCTTCACTCCAGAAGAATTTCTGTTCTTTACAGCCAGGCTGGGAAGGTGGTTTGAGCTCACATGAAATGTTTTTCCTGCTTTAACTTTGTCCTCAGTGGACGTGCTGCTGTTGGTGATCACAAGGTGCCACACACGTCTCTCCTCACTGCCCTGGCTGGAGTCACTCAGTTCAGTTACTTCCTGGACATCTAAAAGAAAACAGAAGTAGCCAAGCTCCTATCACGACATAAGCCTCTCGTTCTCATTCCATTATGATTGCAAAATGATGCTGGTATATGATATATATAGATCTGTCTCCAGTCAATCTATAAATTAGGCTTTATGATGTAAAATCACATCACTTTTTTGACTTAAGACGCCTTATTCATTTGAAACATGAGATAGTTAAATATTCGCCTACCGCCTAGCTGTATCTTTCAGTACATTCATTTCCATCTGCTATTTTCTCTGTTTCCTTCACTCTGGGTCTTTCCTACAATTCACCCCTCTTTCCTTTTCTTTCTGACTTGTAATGGCAAATTACAGTTAGCTATCTGAGATGGAGGTTTGTATGGCTGTCTTTCACCTGATCAGAAATTCAGTTCAGCCTCAGGGAAGGACTATTATCTGTGTTCAGTTTTCACCTTTCCACGAGGAACCACAGTAGAAACCTAAGGGGTGGGTTTATAAACACAGGTGGCCTTATTCCCACATTAATACAGCTAACACTAACCCCCAAATTCCTAATCAAATCAGTTTTATACTTCCCCGAGCCTAATGGGGTCAGGAAGTCCCAGTCTCTTTCCCTGTTGGACTAGTGGATTTCATTCAGGAAACTAAGCCACGCCCATCATTCTTTGACATGTTTTTCTGGGTATTTCTGAGGCCCAGGGTGCCGTCATTCTTCACTTATATTAAGGTACATGCACCCCACTTTGTAACTCTCTGCTTCTGGGAGCTTCCACTTTGCATTAGGCTGTCTTCTACAGTCCAAGAGGAATCTTCTATGTAAGTCTACTGTCTTCCAAGTATTTTCATAAAGAGACTGCTGATGACAACTCCCACCCACACAGAACTCTCAGCCTTTCAATGTGAAATACTCCCTGTCCTGCCAAGCTTAGCTTTCCTTTCCTGTACTGATCGGCTTTGCCCAGTACTCCTCACTCTCGTGGATTCTGATCCTGTGGGACACAAGACTTGATTCTGGGCCTCTTTCTCTGATTTCCTCATCCATCCCCTTGGCTAATGCCTGGAAAAGTATGATATAGATATTTTTATTAAGCTGTCAATTTCCAAATCACTTAGATCATGATCACTCTTAAATCTATATATATGCTATGCCCATCTATGTATCAGGTATACCAAATTTGCAGTGGGGAGAAAGTAGGGTCAAGATTAAACTGAAGCTTGGCACGATGGTGCACACCTTTAATCCCAGCACTTGGGGAGGCAGAGGAAGGCAGATCTCTGTGATTTCGAGGCCTGCCTGGTCTACAAAGCAAGTCCAGGATAGCCAAGGCTACACAGAGAAGCCCTGTCTCAAAAAAAAAAAAAGAAAGAAAGAAAGAAAAGAAAAGAAAGAAAGGAAGAAAAATTTGTGAACTTTAAGAAATACGTAGCAAACTAAAAAAGAGTAAAGGTTACGTGAGAGATCTCCGGAGAATGTCCACAGGAATTATCTGATGGATGACAGCAGCTGACCCTATGACTAGAAACAGTGCTGGCAGTGAAAACTGCTCTTGGGTTCTGCTCATCCCATGCTGTTTGTCCATGGGGTTTAGTTTAGCCACTGACCTGGCCGACTCCGCGCTGGGACTTCTACTCTCCACGGACCAGTTCCTTGCTCCAACTTAAAGATTACCTCAGGTTTGGTAATGCAGTGACCTGTTGATGGGAAATAATGTAAGACTGTACCAAATGCTAAGTCAAGTACACTGCAGAAAGATCCCACCTTTGGAAAATGAGTGATTGCTAGACAAATCTGAACATTGTGTGGGATGTTTATACTCTTCAGTAAATAAAGCTAAATGGTTTGAGAAGAAACGAGGCTGGAACGAGTGCAGGCCTATGGTACCCATGCGGGAGGGGCTAACAGAGGGAAGGCTAGTGCAGAGTCTGTCTGAGCAACTTAAGAAGACCCTGCCTCAAAACACAAAGTAAGAAAGGTGTTGGGGATGCAGGTCAGTGACAAACACTTGCCAGTCTATCTGAAGCCCTAAGTTAAGGCCCAGATACAAGAATAAATAAAAAAGAAGTAGAAATCTAAGAATTATTTTAAGAAAACTTAAAATGACACAATATAACTCAATTTAAAAAGAAAGACGACACAGATATGTAGGAGACAAAGATGATTATAAACTAAGTGACCCAGGTGTTGCGACTGCTCAGCAGGTAAGGGCACCAGATACAAGCCTCACATTTGAGTTCCATCCCCAGGACCCGTGTGGAGGAAGAAGAGCACCAAGTCCTTCCAGTTGTCCTCTGATCTCTAGGTGCATGTCACAGCAACACACACACACACACACACACACACACACACTACATTTTTTTAAATTTAAGGAATCTGAATTTTGGAACTAAGTCTCAACAAAAACTTAAAGAAAACAAAAAGGTGGGTGCCTTAACAGCAGAGCTGATCACGCAGAAGAATGAAGTTTATAGAATACTGTGGACGGATTTTGTTTTGTTTTGTTTTGTTCTCCCTTCCCCTCTTCCCCCCTCTCTTTGGAGCCAACGTCTCACTATAAAGCTCCGGCTGTCCTGGAGCTCACTATGTAGATCAGGCTAGCCTCAAACTCACCTGCCTTTGCCTCCTAGGTGCTAGGATTAATGGCATGTGTCATATTTTCAAATGGAAAAAAAAATCTATTTTATTTTATCTGTATGAATGTTTTGTCTACATCTATGTCTATGCACCATGTGCATGCAGTATCTGTGGATTCGAGAAGAGCTGGACGGAGCCCCTGGGACTAGAGTTACAGATGGTTGGTGAGCTGCCATGTGGTTGCTCAAGAGCAGCCAGTGCTCCTAACTGCTCAACCATCTCTCTAACCCGGAAAAAAAAATTTTTTTTTTAATGAAGAACACCTTTAAGACTTTTGATTTAAGCATTTGTATTACTGATATTCCAAAAGGAATAGAGAATAAACACTGAAAACCAAACCAGAACAAAGCATTCAGCCAGGCATGGTGGACTATACCTGCAAGACTTCGCTTCAGGGAATCAAAGAAGAAACTCAGGAGTTGGAGGCCAGCCCAGGTGACTATACAACAAATTCCAGGTGAGCGTGACCTACATGGGGGAAGCCATGTTTCAAAAAAACCAAACAATGAGGGCCAGAGAGATGGCTCAGAGGTTAAGAGTACGGTCTGCTCTTCCAGAGGTCCCGAGTTCATTTCCCAGCAACCACATGGTGGCTCACATGGTGCTTAAATAAAACACGTACACATACATACATATAATGTGTCCCAGGAGTTTGCTAGCCAGTCAGCCAGCAAAAACAGAAAATTTCAGGTTCAGGGAGAGACCTTGTCTCAAGGTATCCTGCTTGGGTTTTGTTTTTTGTTGTTGTTGTTTTGTTTTGTTTTGTCAACTTGATAAAAGCTAGCTCTCTGGGACTAGAAATCTCAATTGAAAGAATGTTTCCATTAAACTGACCTGTCAGGAAGCTTATGGGGAATTTTCTTGATTAGTGGTTGATGTGAGAGGGTCCAGCACTTTATGAGCTGTGCCAAACTTGGGCAGGTGGTCCTAGGGTGTATAAGAAAGCAGGCTGAACAAGCCATGAGTGCTAATGCCTCAATAAACACGCCGAAGTTCTGTGGGAATGAGCAGCTTTCTGCCTAAGAGTAGTACATCATCAGATCTGCAGTGCCTCCAAGGACACACAAGCTCATCAAAAGGGGTAAAAATACACAGTGGGAGGAGCTGACCAACACACAGGAATCAAGAACTGAAGGTCTTCTGCCCATCCTCTGCCTTAATAAACCTTACACACACACACACACATACACCATCTGTATCTAGTGTATATGAAAAACTGATTTAAAAAAAAAAAGTGAGTACCCTAAAATGAAGATCTTATTGTCATGGACAAACTCAATATTGATAAAATGTCCACACTACTCAAATTGACTGGCCAACTCAATGAAATCCTTATGTAAGTATCAACAGCATTCTCACAAAACTAGAAAAAGAAAAGCAGTGCCAATCTTTATAGAGGAACACAAAAGACCCCAGACTCAAAGCATTCTTGGAAAAGTCACACAATAAGACAGCACAGGACTGGCATGAAAGTAACAAACAGGCCATCAGAACAACAGAGAAACAGCAAATCCATACATCACAGCCAACTGGCTTTCACCAGAGGCAGCGGGAACATGTAGGAAGGAAGCTCTCTTCAATAACTGGTGCAAAAACTGTATGTTCTTGTGTACAGAAAAATATTAGAACCTCTACTTTTTACCATATTCAGAAATCTAATTAAAATATATCAAAGGCATAAATGCAAGATCCAAAACTACTGCAATAAAATACAGGGAAGCTGAACATCAATTCAAAGATTTTATTTCCGTTTTGAGATTGGCCTCCCTACATTGCCAGGTAGGTCTGGAAGTCCTGGGCCCAAGCAATGCTCCCTTCTCATTTCCAGGGTGCTGGGAACACAGACCTGCACCATCATGCCCAGCACAAGGACTGTGACATGACCACGAACCACAGTCATCAGCCGAAAAGCTGACAACTGGGCACCACTATGCCCGGCCATAAAAATCAGTATTTTAAAGCCCATGAGTTAAAGGTAATCTTGGGCTACATGAGATCTTATCTTTCATTTAAAAAGGTATTTGTCCATAAGGGAATAGTATTCACTAAGAAACCCCAAAATTATTTTGGGTTGGAGCTAAAGAATGTTTGCTGTGTTTTGTTAAGTAAGTAAGACACAAAAGGACAAGTGTCGCATGTGGAAGACAGAGTTGCACTCACAGAAACAGAGGCAAGAGTGGATGAGAGGCTAGAAGAGGGAGGGAGGGAGGGAGGAAGGGAAGAGATGGTTAGTGCACACCGGGGCACAGCTGGAGAGTAGCATGACTTCCAGTCTCTGTGCAGAAGCCTGACTACAGCTGAAGTGATGAAACCTCCCATAATACAGGATTTAAATGTTCTCAATATAAAGCTGTGATAAGTCTGCAAAGGCCTGCCAATTTCTGGTGGCGGGTTAGCATACATGCATGCACGCGTGTGTGGATAAACCTCAGACATGGTTACTATTCTCACAAGACAAGTGTTTCTAACACTGCTGTGGACTTTCACTCACCCAAGGACTCCAGGCTTCTGTAGGTCTCCAGCATCACGTCCCTGTAGAGCTGCCTCTGAGCGTCATCCAGGTCCTGCCACTCCTCCCAGGTGAAGTCCACGGACACATCCTCAAAGGACACCAGCCCCTGAAATGAAAACATTTCTCCTCAACTCAAGCTTTTGGTCCTATCGGAAGACAGGAATGAGGGAACGCACTCCTCATGAGTGGGTCTCACAATGCTGCATCTTGGGAGGGGGAAAATCACTAATATCTTGCATCTGTACTAATTTAGCAACTCAAAATACTGCTACTATGAAATTTTCCATTCCTAGCAAGCACAGATAAATTATATACAGTAAAACATGTACAAGGCCTTGGGTGGTTCAATCTGCAGTAACACACACACGCACACACACACACACACACACACACACACACACACACACACACTTTTTAAAAACAGAAAGAAATAAGAATAACGCTGTCCACAAGTGTCCTGGTAATCTAGTCTGAATGCAGACTTAGGCAGACCTACATCTTTGAGATACTGTTACAGACATGTCAGTGCAGACAGGGTGAACTGCTCTGAGCTGCTCTGCATCCGTGACGTTATCATCACTGGCAGCTGGCTTAGCTCTTTGACACAATCGAGTTCTCATGAGTCACAAGCAGCACAGTCAAGTTGCAAATGCAGAAAAACAACAGTCGGTTAGTATAGGTAGGACCACATGGAGTGATAGGGATGAGTGATAAAGCTACACGTTCAGGTAACGGACAACCCAGTGATTCTGCATCTAAAACTTGGTCTAATTCCAACAACTTGAGGACATGTATAGTAATCCTTACATTTGCCTCCTAAATCTAAGATCTCAAATAAAGAAGAACGAATGAGGGAAGAAACCAGGTGACACATAATTACCTGCAGCAGGAAATACAGCATTAAGAATAGAGACTAGGAGCCAGCAGTGGTGGCACACGCCTTTAATCCCAGCACTTGGGAGGCAGAGGCAGGCGGATCACTCTAAATTCCATGCCAGCCTGGTCTACAGAAAGAGTTCCAGGACAGCCAAGGCTACGTAGAGAAACCCTGTCATAAAAAAAGAAAAAAAAAAAAGAAAGAAAATAGAGAATAGAGACCACCCTTATTTTAAGGCCAGGGGGGACTACATGAGCTCCTGTCTCAGGAAAAAAAAAAAAAAAGCAATCAAAGGACTACAGCCAAGTGTGGTGTGCACACCTTAAGTCTAGCACTCTAGACAGGTAGGCAGGTCTCTGCTAAGTCCAAGGGCAGCTACACAGTAAGACTCCACAGTAAACAAGCAAATACAAAGACAGAATAGAAAACTCATCCTAGAAAAGTTAAAACAAAAACAAAAAACCTCCAGAACTCCCATTTGGTAATTGTTTGTTATGTACATGGTCACTAAGTAGGAAGTACTTTTATCAAAATTAAAGGGAAGGACAATGAATATGGTAGGTAATAGCTTGATCTTAAATGTGGTTGGTTAGTTTGTTTTTGAGACAGCGTGTCATGTAGTACAGGCTAGACTCAAAACTCTGTGTAGCTAAGGCTGGCCGTGAACTCTTGGTCCCCCTGCCTCCGGGGTACAGGGACTATAGTCATGTGTAGCACCATGCCCAACTAAACATACTATGTTCGAAGTGTCTGTGATCAGATACGTGGGGTTATCCAACTGGCTACTGGATCTAGGGCCTAGCATTCAGAAAACAGTTTTAATAAGAAAAGTAAGACTTAGCTAAGAGCAGGACCTCAGTCATACGACAACAGCCCAAGAGACTGAAGGCCTTGCATACCATATAACTGGAGTTACAGATGGTGCGACCTGCTACGTGGATGCTGGGAATTGAACTCAGGTCTTCTGGAACAGCAGTCTGTGCTCTTAACCACTGAGCCATTTTTAAATCAGGAGCCGTATGTAAAGATTCTCAGCAAAAACGAATTCAGAACAGTCTTTCTCTCCTGATAAAATTTATCTCTTAACCTAAAAGGCAGTATAACAGCTGAGGGGAAAGAGGGCCGGATAAGGGTACCCCGCCTTCCCAGGCAAGGTTTGCTGGGGCTGTAATCCCAGGCACAGGCAGGACTCAAGTTTGAGGCCAAGACCCTGTCTACAAAACTCAAACATCAACATAGACCTCCGCCCCCATATGAGCACCAGTACTGTATAAGATGTGCCATCTGGGGTAGGAGAGATGGCTCAGTGGTTAAGAGCACTGTCTGCTCTTCTAGAGATCCTGGTTCAACTCCCAACGACCACATGGCAGCTCACAACCATCTATAATGTGATATGATGCCCTCTTCTGGCATTTAGGTGTACATGCAGATAGACCACGCACATACAATAAATAAATCCTAAAAAAAAAAAAAAAAAGGGGGGGGGCCAACCAAGTTAATGAGGATTATGATTTCCTTATCATTTAGATCTCCTGTGAAGTATTCCAAGTAGAAAACTCAATAAATTAAAACCATACAAAAACTAAACTCTATACATGTGAGAATACTCATAAAACAATAGCACTGGAATAAAACCCCAGGCATACATTTAACAGCGAAAGTATGCGAGTACACAAAGAAGGAAAAAGGTGAGGATGTTCTTTAAAAAAATTTTTTAAAGCAAGTAAAGAGAGAGTACCACATTCATGGAGTGGAATTTTATATCACAAAGACACCGACTCTCTGTAAGTCAATAAACTATTTAACAGCTGCCCAAAAGAAACATCAAATTCATAGATGTGGGCAAAGGGATTTCTGAGCTTTACAGGAACTGAAGAGGCAAACACAAGGTGTGATTAGTTACAGTTCTGCTTTTCCCAGTCCAAGTCTCTCCCTGCACTAGCTGTTTGGACTTCCGTAACATATGCTACATTTCCTCAGTTCTGCAGGATCAAGATACCAGATGACTCAGTTCCTGCGGAGGCCTCTTCTGGCTTATAAAGACATGTCCTCACAAAATGCAGTGAAAAATCTCTCTCTCCCTCTTTTTTTTTTTTTTTTTGAGATGGGGTTTCTCTGTGTAGTCTTGACCGTCCTGGACTCCCTTTGTAGACTAGGCTGGCCTTTGAACTCAAGGCTACACAGAGAAACCCTGTCTCTAAAAACCAAAAAGGAAAAAAAAAAAAGAAAGAAAGAAACCCAATAAATAAATAAAAATTAACATCTTTTTAAAAAGTTATTTTGAATATTTTGTTTTTGATACCAATGACAGGAATTATTCAACTTAATTTTCAGACTGTTCTTTGTGTAGAGAAACACAGTTGACTTTACTCTTGATCTTTGTTTCTTTGCTCAACTTTTCATGAGTCATATTTTTAAAGAACACAGTGTCTTCTCATCTCCAAATGCAAGTAATTATGACCCTCTTCTTCCAATTTACATGACTCTTGTCACTTCTACTGCCCAGGGTCCTAAGACCACTGCTAGGACAATGATGATTAATATGCCTTATTTCTGTTCTTTCAAAATAAAAATAGTGATTTCATCAAGTAAAATGTAACCTTATGTTCCTATACTGTTGTGTCTTCTCATCACAAAAGGTGGGTTTTCTCGTTTGTTTCCTGCGTCTACTGAAATGATCATTTGGCTTTTTGAAAATGTATTTAGTTTAGTGTGTGTGCACACTTGCCACATAGCACACGTGGGGGTCTAAGGTCAACTTGCAGGATTTGGTTGTTTCCGTTCGGCATGTGTGTCCTTACAGATTTCGTTCAGACTGCCAGGATTGAGTGTTTACCCACTGACCCATCTTGCCGGCGTTCCTGTGGATTTTCAATTGCTGATTGCCATGGTATATTACATTAGGGCATGTTTAGGGAAAAGGGTACGTTGTATACATATAATTCCATTCTACTGTTTCTAGATAAGGTCGAGAGTAAAGATAAAATGCACATATATTACCTCCTACAGCGTCTTATTTACCTTTCCTGGCACCTGGTGCTTCCTTGCTCTGTACTGCTGGGACCATCTCCAGTGGCTGGGAGTGACTGGCCTCTTCTTGTAGCTTCTCTTCTGCTTTCCCATTTTGAGACTTTGACTCGTGGAGCTCTCCACACTGACACGCTGCAAGTCCCTCTCTAAAATCATACAGCATTGAAGATGTCATGTGAGCGACCAAGAGCACCCCCAGTCTCCAGCAAAGGAAGTCACACTATGACTTGTCTTGTGGGCTTGGCAAAGGCTGTGCCCTGAGTACAATTCGAACCTTTTGCTAAAACTTTCATAAAAACTGCAAAATTGTTAGGCAACATCAAAGCAACACCCTATTGTAAGATGCTAATTAATAAAGCAACAGTTTTCTTTAACACTCCCCCTCCCCCACCCGCTAGCTTCCAAAATAGTTGACAGAGAGACTATATTTCTTTTACAAGCTTAAAGCAAGCTGGGTGCCCTGGCACACGCCTGTAATCCCAGCACTCTGGGAGGCAGAGGCAGGCAGATCTCTGTGAGGTCGAGGCCAGGAAGGTACAAAGTGAGTCCAGGACAGCCAAGTCTATACAGAGAAAGCGTGTCTCGAAAAACAAACAAACAAACAAACAAACAAGCTTAAGCATTGGAGTTGGGCACATTTCAACCCTCTAAGCTACCTAGCATTCTCTCAGCTACACAACCCAAGTTACTAAATTGTCCCTTCTGGGCTGGGTCAGACCATATCCTTCCAGCCCATCTTCTGTCCTTTCCTCTCTCTCCTACTTGCCTCAGGGTCCCCTGCCTAGGAACATTAAACTCTGCCTCTCTCATCTCCGAAACCCCAAACTTCAGCATCTTTTTTATTAACCAATCAACTTTAAATTAGGCAGAGCAAGCTTTACACAAGGACAGGTGTGCGTGAGAATGTGCTCCTCAGGGTGGCAACCAGATCTCTGGGGCCAGTCATTAGCATTAGAATACATAGGGCTTGACCAAGCAACCAACACACTATGACACAAGTGACACAGTCTTAAGAAGATACCTTCAGGGGCTGGAGAGATGGCTCAGCGGCTAAAAGCACTGACTGCTCTTCCAGAGGTCCTGAGTTCAATTCCCAGCAGCCATATAGTGGCTCACAACCATCTGTAATGTAACCTAATGCCCTCTTCTGGCCTGCAGATGTACATGTAGACTACTGCAGAAATAATCAATAAATAAATATTAAGAAAAAAAAGACACTTTCAATAATAATCAACTTAAAACTTACAAGTTCCGTGGGATATGACGTAAGTGATAGCTACAGACCAAAGACGCAGGAATTCTGATTTATTCTACTAATTGTTGTTAGTTCTATTTGAGACTTTACAAAGTTAGGGGAACTAGGGGTTTTTTTAAATGGAGTTTGAAGTTTTAAATGGTGTTTGCCCTGCACAGATTCTTCTGAGGCCCATGGCCACCCTTGTGACTAACTTCCTACAACTGTGCCCCAATTCCTGCTTGTCAGCACCACCCAGTAATGCATGTCATACAGTGTCATGTCATACTCAAGGGATTAATCTATTCAGGGGGGCCAGAACCGCTGTATTGGAACGTCACCTCTGGGACGTGTGTTCTGCTAACGTAGACAACAGTCAGTGCGATAAAGCTGACAGTCAACACTACCAAGCACACACACACACACACACACACACACACACACACACACTTCACAAAGTTATGAGATGGAATACGGCGTACATTGTACCATCGGGCCGGTACACTGGCAGCAGAAACATAATCACAGCACAGGACCTAAATTAAGCGTGAAAGAGACACTTGCAAGTCCCGGCTCACTACACTCTCCATACAAGCTTGCTGCTTGACGGGGAGGCCAGCCCAGGCTCACCCACACACCCACACATCTCAGATCTCAGACTGCTCTAGCACTTAGGGCTGTCACTGCTAGAGAACGGGACACCAGACACAGCAGTTGTGGCACCGAGGTCTGGACCAAGGGGAGACTGAGGTGCGGCTGAGGACAGGACTCCCCGCAGTGTCAGGAAGTGCGGAGGCTCAGCCACGTTAAGAGCGAGGGCAACAGAGGCCGTGAGCTCAGCCCCGCACAGGCCTCCCGGAGCCAAACCGTCGGCACACGGCACAGCGGAGGACCCGGCCGGTTTCTGCGGGCAGCACTCACCAAGGCGGCCCCGTCCGCCTCCTGCAGTTGACAAGCCTGAGGCGCCCAACTCGTCTGACGGATCAAAATGCAAAGATGGCGGGAGACAAAGACCCGCGAACTAGCGAAGGCCCGCCCCTGCGCCCGGGATGTGTGCCTGATTGGATCGCACCTCAGTCCCCGCCCCATCGCGCCTTGAGTGACAGCAGATGGGACCAACCGTGACTGAGTAAGGCAGACTACCCTTGAATAGTGCCTGCTGCGAATGTTTTTTGTTTTGTTTTGTTTTGTTTTGTTTTGTTTTGTTTTGTTTTGTTTTGTTTTCGAGACGAGGTCTTGGCTGTGTAACCCGCGCTGTCCTTGAACTCATGACAAATCCTTCTGCCTCACCTCAAAAGTGCTGAGATTACAGGAGTTGACCACTATGATCCCCTTGTCTGCACCTGTCTGAAATTAAAGTTCATTCCAGGTGGATGACGAGAGTGGAGTTTAATCCTGTTCATGAAGTCATGTGCATTATGAACTATACATAGGAGTATGTTATTCACAAATAAAAAGAGAACAATGACAATTATTTTTAAATTCTCATTTTCTTAGGATTTTCTTTGATTTTGGCCCAGTGCTTTGAACAGAGAAACTGATAGAAATTTAACAGGAAACCATCTGTTAAAGAGGATGTCAAGTACAAACAAACTGTGAAGCACATTGTCATTTTAAAAATCCTGGAATTCGCATTTTAAAATTAACCTGACTGCATTGGTTGTAAGCGTAAACCCCTTGAGGTGCACCCAGTGGCTAGGCCCAGCCCCTGAGGACCTCCAACTGCTAGGCTCCACCCACAGAGCACTCTAAAGGCCAGAATGACAGGCCACACTCCACCCCATAGAGTGAAAAGCTCAAGCTAAGGCCTGGAAATCCCACCAATCCCCACCCTGGAAAGCTAGGGGCCCCCGGAATGCAGAGCAAGAAACCACCTGGTCAGTTCTTTGCTGCTGCTTCTCTCCCTGTAAGAGGCGGCTGCCTGCCTGTGTTTCTCCCAATAAGTCTCCTGTGTGAGGGTTGTTGCGCGGTGTGACTTTGTGGTATTCCTTGGCTCCTGATGGCCAGGATACCTTCCACTCAGAGACCTAACACTTAGACTCGTGTACTTGGATAGGCTCTCCTGATGTCTGTGCCACACTGGGACGCGACCCCTTGTCTCCAGGCCATCTTTTGGCTCACCGATTGATCAGTGCCCCCACCCCCACCCCCACCCCCCACTCCCCCCCATCCAGCAGCGGCAATTAGGTAAGTTTCCCCTTGGTCAGTGTAAACACTTCCCTAAGTCTGAGGAAGTGACCACTGAACATTTGGCACCCATCTGGTACTCTTGGAGGCAGAGGTACCCCCCAAGTCCCCTGTGCCCCCCCCCCCCCCCCCCCCGTCTTTAGGCTAGCCCTCCTCACCTGACTCTGAACCTCAGAGTTACAAGCTACAATCCTGCAGTCTTTTTAGGCCCAGCGGCGCTAGTGCTCCCCTTCCTGCCCTCTTTCCCCACCTTCCCTTCAGAGCTGCCCATGCACACCCAGTTTCTCTAGGGCCTCCTGGCTTTTGCATCTCCCTTTCTGACTTTCCTGTGGATGAGACACACACACACACACACACACACACACACACACACACACACACACACACACACACACACACACACTTCTAGACCTTGGTTCTCCTCCTCGCTTTCTGGCTTCTACAACAGCCCTGGTACTAGGTGCTGAGTCTCTCCTCTGACTTAGCCAAGCTAAGGTCCTGACTTCTGTGGAGTGTGGTGACAACCTACTGAATGGCTTGTGTCTACCTCTGATCCTCCCGAGTCCTGGGGACATCGGGACTACATGCTGTGGTGACATTTTTCCTCCTTGCCTCCTCTTCCATCCATGGGAACAGTATCTTCCGTACATCCTCAGCTCCAGCCTCTCCTCCCGGCCCCCGACCTGAAGGGTCCTAAACTTGTTTGCCTTTGCAATAAAACTTGGCCTCAATACTCCTTAGATAATCAATCAAAATAGCCACCTAACGGCACCCTAGATCCCAATATTATTCGGGACCTTTACAACTACTGTGAGCAGCCAGGGACACGGAAAGAGATTCTCTATGCCCGCGTTTCCTCTCTCCTTGGCTCCAAGCCTGCTCTCTGTTCTTCCTGTTCCCTCACTGAGCTCCTTCTAGCTATGGAGACTGAACAAGATTCCTCCGCTGGATTTCACTGTCTGGTGGAGCAGCCTCGGCCACGGTGCCTTCTCTTTGTAAGCCGCAGTGCCTGGATGTGAAGAGCGTACACTGTGTCTGTCAGGAAAACTTATTATTAGCAATGTGACTCCGGGCAGTAAACTGTCTTAAGTCAATCTGTACATTTTGGAAGCTGCTACCCTACACTGCTGGTTCACTCAGGAATTTAAGTTTTATTCCTTCTCAAGTCTCTGAGTGGCATTGAAGACAAGATAGTACAGTTTTACAACCAAGTTTAGCTGGTTAGGGGACAAGATCGTTTTAGATCAAGATAAAGAAGTTAAGCTATTAGAGTTGAGATAGGATAGGTATTGAATCTCATTCGGAAATCTAGACCCAACAAGGCAGGAAAAACACTTACTTCAAAGGAGACGAATGCAGATGGCCAAGTCACTATGAATGTAACATGTATAGAACTCATTATTCTCATGATTGTCACATGGTTCTCCCTGCTGTGTGTAGTTTGTTTTATACATGAGTAATAAAATAAAAGTATATAAAAAATAAGTATCCTGTGTTGATTATTTTTTATAAATAAGAAAAAGCTTAAAAAATGATTCCTCCACTGCTTTTGAGGCAAATAACCAGCTTCCCCACAATCAGTCTCAACCCACGACTCCTCCTTCAGCCCCTTGGTTTCCTCCTCTCCCTCCTCAGTGATAGGTCAACAAAATCAACCCTCCCTGGCACCCACTTTCAGCCCACCCGGCAGCCCTTAGTCCCCCAGCTCTTCACCCCTGCTCCACCACAGGGTTCCCTCTACCTTGCACCACCTGGCCTAACCTGGTCCCCAACTTCTCCCTTTGTGGGAGGTTGCTGGGGTGGATGGCTTGGTCAGGGTACACGTCCCTTTCTTAAAGTGACCTCTCTCGTATAGAGAAGAGATTGGGATCTGATATCGCTAATCCCTCCGCTTTCGTTAAAGCGTCCCTGTCTTACAGTCTCACCTCCGGCGACATTTACACAATTCTCACCAGCAAACTTGTCTCTGAAGCTCGCAGCATAGTCTGGGAACAGGCTAGGGTGCATGCAGATGAAATCCACCAAACTATCGCTGCCCACCCAATTGGGGCTGAGGCAGTTTCTGACTAGGAACCCAACTGGAAGCATAACAGGCTATAAAATCCCCAGGGGGCATTTTAGCTAGAGACCAATTTATGAAATAAATCCAAGAGGTCATCCCAGCACAAACACGCAAGCCTGTCTCAATTCCTGGACCATCTTACAAAGACGCTCCTACCAATCTAGACCCTGAGACCCCAGGTGGGAAACTCCTCCTTATGACCTATCTCTTCTCCCAGAGTTTCCCTGACATTAAGGCCAGGCTGAAATGTGGGTCTCCTCTTGACTCTGGGGGGCCCCCACTCTGTGGGGCAACTCTAGTTACTTAGACAGGTACCTCCTCTCCCTTTATCAGGACCTCCCTGTGTCCTTGTCCCCTTCCACTTAGGAGCTGCCTGCTAAGTCCCACAACTTCTTTAAGCCCTTCCGGGTCTCTGCCACCTTGTCCCTCCTGTCTCAGCTCTGTCCTACAAGTCTCACAGCTTCCCTGTGCTCTCCTGGGCTTCTCTTGCCTCTCAGCTCCAACTCGGAGCTCAGAGAAACTCCCTCCAATCCATTCATTTTACAGGAGTTGGGTTTTACAGGAGTTCCTTTCACAACCCCTCCTCTCTTTCTCCACAGACTCAACTTTTATTAAAGCCTTACTCTGGTACTACAAACAACTTGGCTTTCAGTACTGTTCAACGGCCAAAGCTGGCATGGTTGATTTTCAGCGGTAGTAACTTCTGCCACTCAACAACAACAACAACAACAAAAATCCAAAAATCTTTCATATCTAAATTTGTCTCTTCCTCGATTTCCTCCTAGCTACACCTGTCCAGGGTAGCTCTTACATGTTGATGTTTAACACCCAAGAGACCTCCATCCCTAACCAACAGTCTGTCCAAATATGCTCAGGAAATTGCTCTATATCAGGCTGTCAAAGGCTGATTCAGTTCCCTGTAACCCACTTAACCATCTCTCTTTCACCAGAGCTTATCCCCTATGCCTGTTTTCTCTATTTTTGTATTTTGTATGATAATTCCTGTCCTGAAAAAAAAATCCATAAAAACAGGTTTTACAAAAGTTATCATTAAAACAACAACAACATTGCTTGCTTAATAAGGTATTAAAGCTGCACCTGTGTCCTCATGCTGGTAGCCAAACTTTGTAATATAAGACTCACTGGCCACCGGAGTGCTACCAAATCTCTGCATATTCGATTCACTAACAGCAGAGAGGTGGCCTTTGCCTCTTCCTCAGGGAGGAACGCTGTTTCTATGTTAACTAACCGGGTATAGTAAAAACCAAGATGCCACAACTCCAGATAAATCTCCAAAAAAATGTAAGAAGCAGCTGAATGCCTCTGGCTAGTGGATCACTGTCAGTCGAATATGGAATTGGGGATTACCCTTAATCCCCTTTCCCCTTTTCTTAGTCCTACCAGTCGCACCCTGCCTTATAAACTTCTTGTCTAGCTTTCTTCAACACATCCAAAAGATTTCTAGCCAGACTTGTAATCAGTTGCTATTGCAGGATTACTAGTTTCTAGCTTCAGAGCCAGAGGCCTGCAACTCCTGATTATACCTTGATGATGAAGCTCAAGCTTGCCCCGAGAACTTCCGCACCCCCATTCAGCAGGAAGTAATCTAAGGATAACATCGCCCCTTTTCCCTGTCTCTGATAAACAGTAAATGAGAAAGGGGGTAATGTAAGCCCCTCAAGGCACCTGACTAAGGTGATTCTCTTAATAGAGGTCGTAAATCAATGGGTCTGCTGTCCTCCAGTGATAACCAACAAGTCAAGGGCATGTGGGTAAAAGCATTTAAGAGACCAGAGCAAGTTAAAAAGATTTGGTGAAGAAATTTGTTTGTTTATTTGTTCCTAAATACATTGTGAGGAGAGACACAGGAGGCAAATTCTCAAACAGCCACCCCTTGAGGACTGAGAGCCCTCTTAGAATAATTAAGGGAGCCTACTCAGTCTGGTATGTAACTTGTGTGGGGTCAGTATCTGGCTAGATTACAGGAATCTCACTGCCCTGCTGAGCACTTTTCTTGGGGGTTGGTTGCTTAGTGGGTGGGAGGCACCATGGGCCAATAAAAATTAGACTCCCAGCATTCCTGTGAGACCTCACAAGTCACTGATGTCAGGCTCCAGGCAGTCAGGGCCTGATGTTAAAGTGTGGCAGCTGCTGCTTCTGGTTTGGGCCATTTGTTTTTACACTTTCCCCCTGACAGGCCAGCAAGACCAAATCACTGCTATGGGACAAAGATTGTCATCTGGAGCTTTAGAGCTAAGAAGGGGCATCAGAGGAGCTTTATGGACTAATGGCGCTTGGTGGGCTAGCTACCTCTGATAGAAAAACTTTTTTTCTCTCTTTTTTCACAGGGCCAGTTTATCTCAAATGACATGGCTTTTCACCCCACTTCCCTCCTCCCTCCTCATCCTTTAGGCTGCTGCTACATTTACAGCTTGCCTATTCTGGGCCTTGCCTTTCAACTGGAAAATGTCCCCAAGCTCCCATTTGAGCCCATTATTTTATTAATAAGATAAAGAACCCCAAGAAAACACCTTGATTTCCTGAGTACCCTATGGCAGTGGCTCCTCCCTGTCTAGCTGCACTTTTTGTCCTGCCTTTTAATTCTTTAATAGGTGGGCAAGAGAACTTTTTCCTGCATCCCCAGATGACTTTCTGCTGTGCAGCTGTAGGGCCATGACAGCAGGGTCCTGAAGATCCCAGGGAAATCTCTGCTGTGTCTGGAGGCAGCAGGGAAAACAGCTTACTGAGACTCCTGTGACCTGAGAAGGATCCACTCTGCAGGTCCTCCAGATGGATGGTGGCAAGGACCAGAGGTGACATCTGAGGACCATTGGCTTATCTCGGGCACAGGACACTTCCCTGTGAAGAGGCTGTTCTGAGAAGGACTGCACAACTCCACAGGGCTGGGGGAGAGGACCTTGGAGAGATTAGACTTCTGACTCTCCCCTCCCTGCTGCTCAGGGCCTGGGAGCAAAGCTGATCCAGGTGGAAATGGGAAAGCCAAAGGGAACTGAGTATAAATAAACCCTCTTCTTGGTTCTGGCCCTGTAAGGACCAGACAAACTCCATTTTGAAAAAGAAACTCCACTTTGTGTTAAAGCTAGCCAAGGGCTGAACCCAGATTCCAGAAAAACCACAAATTAGTCTAAACAGAAAAATATTCCCTAGCAACACAATCAGCTCACCTTGGGAAAGTCCATATCTACTCTCTGTCGGTCAAGCTGACCAGCAGGTGGCCTGGCACATAGCAACAACCAATTAGGAGAAGCCAGGCCAAAGTTCCTAATGCCCCCATGACTATTTCAACCAATCTTTTCTATGGGCCAACTTGCCCCTACACCTATTACCCAACCATGAAACGCCAAGGCTTATAACTCCCTGCTTGCAGCTTTTCTGCCCAAATGCCATCCAATCATACACTGTAAAACCCATTTCTTTGTCTTAAACCTATTTTTAAAAAAACTCTCAATTGAGACTTGAGGCTACTTCTCTGCATCTGCTGTGCC
This sequence comes from Acomys minous, assembly GCF_964271855.1. Lineage (NCBI taxonomy): Eukaryota > Metazoa > Chordata > Mammalia > Rodentia > Muridae > Acomys > Acomys minous. Next base: position 12,870,347 of record NC_140498.1, on the reverse strand, counting down.
AGTGCATTGGAGGTGTGGCCCAGGTTCGAAACTGCATTAAAGACTTCCTTGTGATTGCATTCGGACTCAGCTCTTGGGTGGTCTGCTCGGAAATCTCTCAAAATTTGGGCATACTAGCCCCAGGGGTTGGGAAAACAAAAAACAAAAACAAAAACCCAGCACTACTGACATACAGATGTACTGACACATCTGTCCTGCAGAGGGCGCCAAGAACTAGAAATGCCACTGAGCAAAATTGCACCTTCTGTTTTGTTTTTACTTTTTCTTAATTTCATCCAGAGAGGGTTGTGTGTGCAACTTCTCACTTCATGCCCTTTTTTTCTTTTCTCTCATTCGTTTCTTTTTCGTTGAAGCTATATTCACATAGCATAAATCAAACAACGTTGGCACTTAAGACATTCACAAGGTTTTCCAACCAGCACCTGTATCAAATTTGAAGAAAATATTTTCAGCGCCTTAAAATACAAACCCGGCAGATGGTGGTGGCACACTCCTTTAATCCCAACACTTGGGAGGCAGAGGCGGGTGGCCCTTTGTGAGTTCAAGGCCAGCCTGGTCTACAGAGTGAGTTCAGGGACAGCCAAGGCTACACAGAAAAATGAAAAACCAACCAACCAAGCAAACAAACAAATAAAACCCTGAAACCCTTATGCAATTCAACAATTCCAATTCAGCATTCCCATCCCCTCCAGTATCACACCATTTTAGCTGAATTCCTACCAGATGTAGCCTTTTGTGCTCTTTGACTTAAGCTTGACAGCTGAGGTGGGTGGCTGGGTGGCTCTGAAGCTCTTTGGGTTCTAGCTGAAGCCCCTGGGCCACGGATCACCCCGCTTGGTGTAGTGCACTCAGGCCTGAGCCAGAAGCAAAAGGGGGCGTGCTCTGAGTCTGCCTCCCGCGGGCCTAAGGGAAGCAATCTAGGACTGCAAGGTGGCGGGTAGACACCTGAAATCCCCGCATTTGAGAGGTGGGGGCAGGAGAATCGGAAAAAAACCTTTAGAAAAAAAAAACTTTAAACAATTGATAATAATAAATGGATTTATTTGTAGGCAGTTTTTTGTTTGTTTGTTTTTGGTTGGTTGGTTGGTTGGTTGGTTTTTCAAGACGGGGTTTCTCTGTGTAGCCTTGGCTGGCCTGGAACTTGCTCTGTAGTCCAGGCTGGCTTCGAACTCAGATCTGCCTGCCTCTGCCTCCCAAGTGCTGGGATTAAAAGTGTGCACCACCAAACCCAGCTCTTAAGTAGTATATTAGGAGTGTGCATCGCATATATGGGGTACCTGCGACATTTTGATAATGTACACATGTGTAACATCTTAATCAGGGCAACTATAAACCCCCTCACATGCTTATTGTATCTCTTTTTAAAAGGAAATTTTATTGTATGTGTGCATGAATGCCACTACACAGAGAGGCCTGAGAGGCTGCTGGAGTTACAGGTGGTTTGAGTGGTCCACAGTGAGTCCTAGGACCCTGCCAGGATCCTCTGGAAGAAAGCCAAATCCTCTTGATCGCTGAGCCATCACTTCAGCCCTTGTCCTATTGCTGCCATCTATAATCAATATAGATCCTCTGTGCCGTAGCAGAGCAGAGCTTCCTGCCACTATTTAACTCTTAACTCTGCCTCCATTGATCAAGCCCTTTTGTCTCCAAACTCTGCTCACCACCACTGTCCTCTCAACTTCTCTGAAATGAGCATTTTAGCTCCCGAGAATGAGTGGGATCGCGCTGTACTCGTCTTTCCGTGCCTGGTTCATTTTACTTAGCAGAAAATTCTCCAGTTCAGTCCATATTGTTGCAAATGACAGGTTCCACTCTATTCTGGTTACAGTTTCCCACTGCCTATCCTTTCATCCCTCAGTGGAGTGGGTTTCTTTTTCTTGGCTATCAAGAACAGGGCAGCAGCCGGATGTTGATGGCGCGTGCCTTTAATCCCAGCGCTCGGACAGCAGAGGCAGGTGAATCTTTGTGAGTTCGAGGCCAGCCTGGTCTGCAGAGCGAGTTCCAGCACAGCCAGGGCTACACAGAGAAACCCTGTCTCAAAAACAAGAACAAAAAAACCAAACAGAATAGTGCTGCAGTGAACGTGGAGTGCACCTGTCCTTTTTACATACTGGTGTGATTTCCCTTGAGTGTAATTTCCAAGTGTTGGGAAGCTTCGTAGGGTAATTTTTATTTCTAATTTCTTGAGGGATCTCAGCCCTGACTCACAGGGACAAGTGAAGTGAGCTTCACCTGGCATTGGTGCCCAGCTAACACAATTCATATGTTTTCATGTGATACCCTGTCATGTTTGTACATAAAATAGCATGTTTATCAGAGGGTGCACCCCAAGGAGGCACGCAGAGAAGGACTTGAGGCTGGACTTTCTCAATAGCTCCCAGCCTAGAGCATCTGAACCCCGCACTGTCTACTGAGTCACAGAGAGCGAGCACTCCACCCAGCCCAGGGCCAAGTGTGCCTCCCTAGGAGCTCTTTCTACCTAAGCCTCTAGGAACACCAGGAAAACTAGGTCAAGTAGGGCCTGGCCCGGTACCTCACTCAAATGACAGGTGTAAGAGTGGCTCAAGCAAAACTTGATGGGGCACAGGGAAGAGATGAGGAAGGGTCTGGCCTGGATTGTTGGGCAGGAGTCTCCACAGCTTATGCCAGACACAGGCCACTTTCACCAATGTCACCCTGTTCCCAAGGGCAGGCCACTTTCACCAATGGCACACCATTTCCAAGGCAGTGTGGGCCAATGTGGCTGCTCTGAAGGTCTCAATAGCCAGGGAAGTTTATCTGAACTCCCCAGCACCCACAGCTGGCTGGGATCCCAGCACCCACAGTCTATGCCCTCTCCTTGGGCTCCTGATGGCCCCAACCTGGCCCAGCTACCACCCTCCTCCAGGCCACCTCCCTTCATCTCCACGCCTTCCCTTATCCCTGTTACCAGTGTGTTTATCTTATATGCTCAGTACAGCTGGCGGTGCCCCTTAGAAGATTTTTTTTTTTTTGGCTGCTGCTGCTGCTGCTGCAACTGACCTGAAGGTGAAGAGTTGGTTATTTTCTGTTGGCAGTAACAGGGCTCAACAAAAGCTGGTGAGCTTGTCTTTCTTCTTCTTCTTCTTCTTCTTCTTCTTCTTCTTCTTCTTCTTCTTCTTCTTCTTTTTCTTCTTCTTTCTTCTTCTGGTTTCTAAGTTCCCCTCCTGGAACCACCAGGAGACCAGCTGTCTCACTTAGACTGTGGCCTATCTGAAGTTTTCAGGGAACTGAACCAATTCCCTCAAAGTCATCAGAATCGGGAAAGCAGGCAGCAGGCTCAGAGGTAAGCGAGTGTTTTCTTCTTTAATGGCACGCCTCAGTGTTTTAGTTTGGACCTCTCCCCATGCTCAAAGGGCAGGGAGACCCCGTGGCTGTCCTAGCATGCAAGAACCAAAACACACAAGACAGGACATAGTAGCTATAATGGCTGTGGCAGGACTGGCTGCCGACTTCCCAAAACTTGCTTTCTAAACATATTAGTGCGTCTCTGTTGCCATGTCTGTGTGTCTAAGTCACCATGTCTAATGTGTCCCCAGTAGATATGGCAAGGCCACACCGTGGAGATGCTACTCTGCCAAGATTCTTGGTCCCCTTCATCTTCCTGCAGCTCCTGCCTTCTGGGAACGGTAGGGCAGCACCCCCTTTCTGGTTCTAGGGGTACCCAGAGTCAAGCTGAAGCCTCTGGTTGAAGCTGAGGACCAAGGGAACTCTCAAAAGAGTAAAATGGGGCATAAGGGGAGCCCCTGCCTCCTGCATGCGACCTAACCTAGGCCTTCCATTTGCATCTCTTAGGAAAAGCAGATTTCCGTGTCCTTGGACCTCCGGACCCACTTCTGGCCGTAGTCGGGCAAGACAAAGAGTTGCCTTGCAAACTGTCACCCAGCATCAGTGCTGAGGGCATGGAGCTGAGGTGGTACAGAAACCGGACCTCACAGGCTGTGCACGTGCACAAGAACACGGAGGATGTGTGGGAAGAGCAGATGAGGGAATATGAGGGGAGGACCACGTTCATCGGCAACCACATGGCCAGGGGAGAGGCTGCTGTGAGAATACACAATGTCACCCTGTTTGATAACGGGACCTATCACTGCCTCTTCAAGGAGCACACATCCCACAGCCAGGCCACCCTGTGGCTGAAGGTGGCAGGTGAGGGCTGCCATGGTCTTCTACTCTGCTTGGGAGCTTCTCTCAGCATCAGCCGCAATTCCAGACCATGGCCTCCAAAGCCCTAAAGCTGGAGAAGCTTTAGTGACACCAGCTTCCCAGACAAAGATACTTCCCCACAGGCTCTGTGTAGCATGTGTCTCCCCAGGACGTAGTTCTGAATAGAAAGCTGTTTCCCATCACACCCTTGTACCAGAAAGACAGCACAGATGTGGCAGGTGGGGGCTGGGGTCAAGGTGTGGAAACAGCTGGGAGGTAGAAAGACAGAGACTGAGAGAGAGAGAGGCAGAAGGACAGAATGAACAGGAGACAGAGAGAGAAATAAAGCAAGGAAGAAAAAAATGGGGAAGGCAGGAACACAGAGAAATAACAGAGAAACAGGAAGGGGGGGCTGAAACAGATGGGGATGAGGACAGTGGGAGGGAGAAGGAGTGGGGAGATGGGGGGGGAGATTGAGATTATTTGGGGATATGGAGAAGTTTTTCTAGGTGAGCAGAATTTGTTCGTTGTGGTCAGAGAGATCCTAGCTCCTTCCTCGTTCTCATGCTTAGTAGGAAACTTTGGTTTTTTCCCCCTTAAACCTGCTCTTGTTTCACTTGACTGTTCCATGTGGAATTAAGGTGCTGCGTTAGTGGTTTACTCACACAGATAGGCAGACCATGAAGATTCATAGAGCCTACTCAACATCCACAAGACATCCCGTTCCCCCATGGGAGCAACTGTAGCTCTACAGGATCTGAGCTGATGTCTCTTCCTTCAGCGTGGGGCTCATCACCCAGAATCCGCGTGACTGACACCCAGGACAAAGGCATACAGGCAGAGTGCACCTCAACAGGCTGGTTCCCAGAGCCTAAGGTGGAGTGGCTGGACCTCAGAGGACAGCCAGTGCCCGCCAAGACGCGCTTCTTGGCTTCAGGCAGCACTGGCCTCTTGGCTGTGGTATCCATTGTGACTCTGCAGGACAGGGCTGTGGGGAGCCTGACTTGCTCCATCTCCAATCTCCTCCTCCCTGAGAAGAATGTGACTGAGACTTACCTGCTTGGTGAGTATCTGCTCAGTTCTGCCATCAAAGTCACCGGCACAGGAGTGCAGGCCCTGGGTGGCAGGGATGTTAGGAGACTATGTGGGCAGACCTAGAGAGGACCCTCTGGCAGCCTGGCCAAGAGGGTCACAGGAGGGATGTTTGTTTCCAAGGTGAAGCATCAATAGTGGTGCAGGGAGGTCCACTAGGAAAACAAGAAAGATACATCTGATACTGGCTTTTCTGGTGCTGTTGTTTCAATAGATTTTTTTAAAGAGAAGTTTTAGTTGATGGCAAATTTAATCAGAAAGTGCAAAAATTTATGCCAGGTGCTGGCAGGGTACATTTTTAATCCCAGCACTTGGGAGGCAGAGGCAGGCAGATGTCTGTGAGTTTAAGGCCAGCCTGGTCTACAGAGTGAGTTCCAGGATAGCCAGGGCTATATAGAAAAAAAACCCGGTCTCGAAAAAAAACAGCAGCAACAACAACAAAGATTATTTTTTATGTGTACGAGTGTATACTGAGTGTGTGTAAGTACACTGTGTGAGCACAGTGCTCTTGGAACTGGAGTTACAGGTGGCTGTTGCAAGCCTCCAATGTGGTGCTGGAAATGGGACCGTCCTCTGGAAGGGTAGCAGAGCTCTTAGCCACTAAAGTGTCTCTCCAGCCCTTGGCCTTTCTACATACCTCATCTCACAGGCATAACTCCCCCAGGAATGAAAGTCCAGAAGGGGAAGCTCACAGCAATGGACAGACAGGACCCACCAGGGGCAGCAAGTGCATGGCTTGCTGGTGCTGGGTGCTCTGGGGTGTGGACACAGGAGAATGGCGCCTGTTCGCCAGGTCTCCAGGCTGCCTGCAAGCCTGCTGCACTCCCTAGTTCCCACTTACTGCCTGGAGCATCCTGACCCTCCTCCTCCTCCTCCTCCTCCTCCTCCTCCTCCTCCTCCTCCTCCTCTTCCTCCTCCTCCTCTTCTTCTTCTTCTTCCTCTTCTTCTTTCTTCTTTTGCCTTTCCCCTGTGTTTTATGGGTAAAACCATACCAAGTGTGTTCCTTTCATCCTGGCTTCTTTCTGTTACAGTATGTAAGGATCTTTGCCTGAAGTCTTGATTACCATCCTATTGCTGTGAGGAGACACCATGACCCAGGCAACTTACAGAAAAAAACCAAACCAAACCAAAACAGAAACCCATTTAATTGGGGGTTTGCTTACAATTTAAGAGGGTGGGTCCTTTTTCATCATGGCAGGAGCCATGGTGGCAGGCAGGCAGGCATGGTGCTGGAGAAGGCACTGAGAGCTCAAGGCACAGGCTGAGAGAGAAAGACACACTGGGCCTGCTGTGGGCTTTTGAAACCTCAAAGCCAAGCCCCCAGTGACACACCTCCTCCAGCAAGGCCACATGTAATCCTCTCCAAATAGTTCCACTAACTGGGGACTAAGCATTTAAATATACAAGCTTATGGGGGGCCATTCCCATTCAAACTACCATGCTTAATAAATTATTTCCTTTGAAGGCTGAATAATTATTCCACTGTCTGGATAGACCACAGTTTAATTTACCTATTTATCCACTAAAGGATACATGTATCTTGCCATTTAAAGTTTTATTTCTTTAAAAACTTGGGGGGTTTTGTTTGTTTTTGTTGTTGTTGTTGTTGTTGTTGTTGTTTGTTTTGACTTTTTGAAGATGGATATCAGTGTAAGCCTGGCTGGCCTGGAACTCACAAGGACCATCCTAGTCATGAGGCTCTGCTCTCAGGACTTTCCACCTCCCAGAGCCCACTTCATCCTCATCTAAGGGGCTGGAATTTCAACGTTTTGGGACATTCAGGTTGTAGCACTGTATCAGAAGACAGATAGTTTTTGGGTTTGTTTGGTTTTGTTTTGTTTTGTTCTGAATCCTTTTTAGAATGGTCTGTAAACATTGTGTTCCTTGATTTTGGAATGTTCTTGCTGCTGTTGTTGTTGGTAGTGGTGTTGGTGGTGTGTGTTTCTCTCTCTCTCTCTCTCTCTCTCTCTCTCTCTCTCTCTCTCTCTCTCTCTGTGTGTGTGTGTGTGTGTGTGTGTGTGTGTGTGTGTGTGTGTATAATAAAGACAGTCCCCCAAACCCACCCTATTACTCTTGATGCCCTGAAGTCTCCTCAGCCTCCCTGTTGAGAAAGCATCTGTCCATGGAACGGGGACCAGCTCTGCCCTTGATCCTCACGGCACTGGGGCTCGTCTTGGCAGCGATCGCCTGTGCCTTTGGGAAGCATTACCAAGACAACCATAATACAAGTCAGGAAGAAGCAGCAGATCCAGAAGCTGGTGATGAGGCTGAGTCCTTCCATGGTGAGTGAGGCAGGGATGCTGCTCCGCTCTGAGGCTCTGCCTTTGTGTCACCCAGCAACACAGTAGGGACAGAGGGGATGGCTAGTGGAATTTTCCAACAACACCACGCCCAGTGGAAACCCTTCAGCACCAAGAGATGTCTTGGTCAATTATTCTTCACAAGTAATTCTGGACAGACTACAGGGCCTCCTGGGAAATAGACGTGAGCTTGAAGATTGGGCTAGTCCTTTCTCTACTACTGAAACCAAACACTGGAGGAGGCTGAGTTATGCATAAAGGAATGTTTTATCCATGTGGTGAGGGCTGTTTGGCTGTGTCACATCATGGTGGATGGAAAGACAGAATAAGCAAGGGATGTGGGGATGGGGTCAGATGGGCACTAATCGGGGTCCCCAGAGAACTGAAGAATGCTCTCATGAGTCCATTACTTTGCTTGAGGCTCCATCTCTTAAAAGTGCCCCCACCCCTCATGCTCACACCGAGAACCAGGCTTCTAACATACAAACCTTGAGGACACATGTCAGTCACCTGCAAACCAAAGAAAAGTCCACATCTGGAGTGCTGGCTGTGGGGTGTGGGTGCGAATTGCATGTTTTCTGTGCGCTGGAGGTGGTCTCTGCCACCCAGTCTCTCTGTCTCTGTCTGAGTTTAGCATGCACACTGGGAGCTGTGTCAGGCAGTGCTCACACCTCTTCAAGTAACCTTAATCGTTGCCTTCCCTGTCCCCACCCGTTTCAGGGGACAAACACAGTTTAAATGGGAACAGTAAAAGATTTCTAGAGATGGAGAGGAACCTTCATATGGGAGACAAAGCTTGGATTCCTCATCCATGCAGGGCTGAGGGGGCAAAAGCCCATGCTTGACACCTCCCTCTCTCCACAGCAAGTCTGTCCCTGGACCCTGAAACTGCCAGTCCAAAACTCATGGTATCTGAGGATCATAAAAGTGTGAAGCGGCTGCCATTTGACCAGGACCTGTCCCCCAATTTTAGAAGATTTGACCAGGACCCCTGCATCCTGGCTCAACAGCGATTTGAGGCAGGGAGACACTACTGGGAAGTGGAGGTCGGGGCCAGGAGGGCCTGGATTCTGGGTGTGTGTTTGGAAAGTTTGGGACGAGAAGGAAGGATCCCCAAGTCACCCCAGCATGGCCTCTGGGCACTGGAGTTTTACAAGAAGAAACTCCAGGCCCTCTCCTACCCCAGGACTCGCCTGTCTCCTCCAGAGCCCCTCAGGCGGGTGGGCATCTTCTTAAACTTTGAGGCAGGGAAGATCTCCTTTCATAATGCAACCAATGGCTCCCTGATCTATGTGTTCTCCGGGATGTCCTTTTCTAGTCCCCTACAGCCATTCTTTTGCCTCTGGACCCATGACCCCAGGCCCCTGACCATATGCTCAGTGGTCAAAGAGACGGAAGAAAACACAGAATCCTCTGGAGGCCTGGGAACTCCTGACATGTCCTGAGGAGACAGGAGCTCCTGTCTTCTTGCCCACCCTACTCCTGGTACTAGTTATCAATTTCCCCTGTAAGAATATGGCAATCCACCAGGAGCCGGATACGCTCCCTCTGCCAAAGTCCTGTGCCGAATGCTGTCATTCCTGCCCCCCCTCCAGGAGGAGGGATGGATTTCTGAAGGTGTTGTCATTGGGAGATACTGAAAGAGACTGAGGTTAAAGGAAGTTGCTGATGTACCCTAACCCCATAGATCTGGTGTTCTTGTAAGAGGGGGGAGGGTCAGGACCTGGAGAGGTGCCACTCACTAGCCAAGGAGACCAGCAATGTCCTGGTCTCATGTTTCTAACCTCTGGGACTTAGACAGTAGTTCCTGCTGAGTAAGAATCACGTGACTCTCCAACGATTCCTCAGTGAGGAAAAGTACACAATAAGTACACCAGGGGGGTGGGTGTTTTGCTGTATTCTTAGAGTCGTATGTATGTAGTATGTATGTATGTAGTATGTATGTATGTATGTAGAATGTCCAGCCCAGTGGTGGGTGTGTTATGGTTGCACAACAAATTGCAGTTCATCTTTCTCTTGTCCACTTCTTTTCTTTCCTGTCCTCCTCACTTTCCTCTCCCTCCTTCCTACCTTCTCCCCCTTCTTTCTGTTAAGTGATTTTATTTTTAACTATGTGGATGTGTGTGTTTGTGCACATGAGTGCAGTACCCACAGGAGCCAGAGGATGGCATCTGATCCCCTGAAACTGAAGTTAAGCGGTTGTGAGCTGACAGATGAGGGTGCGAGGAACAGAACCTGGGGCTTCTGTAAGAGCAGCCAGGGCTCCTAATTGTAGAACCATCTCTCCAGCCCCTCCCCTCTTGTTTTTCCACCTCTAATCTCTTTCTACCTTAAATCTGTTCCCCTCACTATGACAGACTAGTTCAAACTACACAAAGGCAAAAGATCCCAAGATTCCTAAGTCAGCGAGGACAGAAACCACATCCTCCATATTGAGGGAGAAAACAGATGAGAAGTGGGTGTTAACAGACAGTTGAGAACACAAAACAAGAGCACAGATGAACTGTGCATGGACTCAGCTCTCAGCTGCCTGGGTTTCTTCCACTCCAAGACTGTGGGCAGAAGAGGAAAACAGCCCAGGGGGACGGGTGCTGAGAAAATGCAGTTCTCTAGTGATGTGTCGCTGGTGGGCCCCAAGAGAAACACGGAGTCACACTGTCCCCTAGACCCAACATTTCCTCGTGCTGCTTGTTGCAAGGTGAAACAGGGCTATGTTGCTGTGACCTGTGTGGTGTTCAGGACCCCACTCCAGGGGACTGGGACTAAAGTGCTCTGGCCTAAAAGCTCCTTTTTCCTCCATGTTCTGAAGTGTTGGCAGGGCCAGCCTCTCCAGGACACGTGGGAACATCTAAGACAGGCCTCCCTCCCAGTGACTGGCGGAGTCTAGCTCTCCCTGACTGGCAGAAGCTGCAAATTCTGGCCCCGCTCTTCTCTGTGTCTCTCTCTAAAATCTTTCTCTTAGACACACCTGTCCAGCCCAGAGTCCACTTTAACACAGGCTGACTCCACCCTGAGGTTGGGAACTTGATTGCACCTGCGGAGACCTTTCTCTCCAAATGATCCCAGTCAAGGGTGCGAGAGGTTCCAACTCCCACATATCTGGGGGAACATTCCATCTAGTGGGTTGGAGCTGAAGGGCACTGGAGGGGTGGTGGGCTCAGCTTTTGCCTTAGAATACCTCCTCAGAGTGAGGAGATCATTATCCATAAGGACTGTAGTAGTCTCTACATGTTTGAGAGAGACAAGGTCCTTAGACACAGATGAAGATTGCCTAGTGTTTTTGGGTGCTCAGTTAAAGGCAGTCGTAATTAGTCAGTGGATTAGGAAGGCTTTGGAGAGAGGCTGTCACCTATTTAGAAAGAAATGGGAGAAGAGGGGGCACTCATTAAAAGACCCCTGGCCTCATCACCTACATAGTACAGTTTTTCAACCTCGGGGTGATAATGTTTTAACTTTTTCTTTATCAGTGTGATATTTATATGCAACAAATTTGCTAGATTAAAAAAATTATGTATAGCCCAGAGCCTCTGCCTCCTGAGTCTGGGGATTAAAGGAATGTGCCACCACTGCATGGGTAGAGGTTCTTTAGGTGTTTTTGTTTTTGTTTTTGTTTTTAAGATTTATGTATTTTATACATGTGGCTGTTTTGTCTGCATGTATGTTTGCACACCAGGAGGTAGTGTATGCCTTTAATCTCAGGAGGCAGAGGCAGGCAGATCTCTGAGTTTGATGACACCAACCTGGTCTACAGAGAAAGTTCTACGACAGAACTACATAGGGAAACAAAAAACCAGCGCTCGCTCTCCCTCCCTCTCTCTCTCTCTCTCTCTCTCTCTCCCTTCCCCGAGCGCATATGCGTGTGTGTGTGTGTGTGTGTGTGTGTGTGTGTGTGTGTGTGTGTGTGCGCGCGCGCGCGCGCGCGCGCCCACACACATACCTGTAATGGCCAGATTCCTTGAAGCTGCACTTAGGCACTTGTGAGCTGTAGAATATGGGTGCCGGAATCAGCACCCCTGTTCTTATGATGGGAGCAGCAGGTGCTCTTAATTGCTGAACCCTCTCTCCAGTTTCAAGCTTTCTTGTTTGAAGGGTATAGCATGGTGAACATTGGTCAAAGTGCACAGCCACTTAGCAGCACCATCAAGAGCTCAGAGTCTTTCTCCAGTAAAGTTCTCCTGGACTTGTTGGAACTTGATCCCCACCTGTGGTTCTGCCCTAGCTAGCCACTGATGCTGTAGCTTTTGCTTTGATTTTTTTCCCCCTCTCTCATTCTTGGGCTTAATTTGAAGTGAACCCATTTAAATTGTGGAGTACTAATGATACCACTGAGTTGAAAACTTTCATTTTCTCTCGGTGTTCTATTTGATACATCTATGCAATGATCCCTTTTTACATGTTTTGGAATTTAAAATAAATGAAATCTTATAACCTTTTAAAAAGTTCTGCATTGGTTCATTTCCTGTTATCATAACAAAATACTTGTAGCTGGAAAATATGAAGAGAAACATTTCTTAGCTCACATTTTTGGGGGCTCATAGGAAGACAACCTGGGGAACACCAAAAGGGTGTCTAATTTTCACCACCCAATCAACAAACAGCCTTTCTCTCCACTTCTGTCCTGGTTTGTTTTTTGTTTTGTTGTCATCTTGACACAGGCGAACGTATTTTTATGGGAAGAGGGACACAACTGAGAAAATACTCCCATCAGATTGCCTGTAGGCAAGACTGTTTTCTTGATTCATTACTGATGTGGGAGGTCCCAGTCCGCTGTGGGGAGTGCCAGCCCTGAGCAGATGGCCCTGGAAAGCAGGCTGGGCAACCTAGTAAGCAGTATTCAGTCATGGCTTCTGCCTCCAGGTTTCTGCCCCAATTCCCCTTCACAATGAACTATACCTGGACGCTGAAACCTTTTCCTCCTCAAGTTGCGTTTGGTCGTGGTATTTCATCACAGCAATAGAAAAGCAAAGAACGACAACATCTAAATTCCCCAATACCAGCTGTGACTGCCTGAATGAGAAATGCCCCAACAGGCTCCTGTGTTTCGACATTTGGTCCCTGGTTGGTGGTGCTGTTCGTCCTCTCTGCTTCCTATGTGTGGCTGAAAAGGGATCCCTTAGCTCCCTGATTCAGCTGCCTGCTGCCATACCTTCCCTAACAATATGGACACTCCCTCCGAAACCGTTAGCCCAAGTTTACTTTCTTTCTTTTGTTTCTTCTGCTCATGATATTTTGTCACAGGAACTGAAAAGTAATCCAGCAGCTGAACAGGAAGGCAGACTCCAGCTTTATGTTGGTTTCTTGTGAGTCAGGATAACTGGGCTGGACTGGAACTCGGATTCTCCTGCCTCAGCTTCCGGGGTGCCAGCATTGGTTTAGTACTGATTTCCTGCCTGCTGCCCCTCAGCCGACTGAGGGATGGCATCCACATTGGTGAGCTGATATTTTCCTCAGTCCCTCACAGAGACACGGAGCAACAGCATGGCACCAAATAACAGGGCTTCGCTTTGCTCAATGCCGCTGGGACATTAACCACCATGGGCTTCATGGGAAGGTAGGAGGGGCATGTTATCTTTCCGTGCTGGGAAACAAGCGGGGGCGGGGGGAGCGGGGGGGGGGTAGAGCAGGGGGAACGGCTGAATGCAGGTCAGGGGACAAGTTACGAGTGTTGGTTCTCTCCTTCCACAGTGTAGCTTCCAGGGACTGAACTCACTCAGGTAGTCAGGCTTGATGCCAAGAATGCGCAAACACCCAGCACTTGCGGGGGACCTAGTCGGTTACTTTTGCTTTTTGGTGGAAGCTGGGTGGTTAACATAGGAACTAAAGCAGGGAGCTGGCATTCGCTGGTTTCTTAAAATTAGTTTCAGACAGGGCTTCACTTTGCAGCCCTGGCTGACCTATCCTAAGTGTGGGAGTCAAAGCTGCGGAAAGTGCCTACCACCTGAAACATGAAGAGAACTGAACCTGCTTAGGGGCCAAGAACTTTTTGAAGGAACCACAGCTGTTTTGGACAAAGCAGCCTCTCTAGCATGCAGCGCTGTACTACCTCAGCCAGGCCACTAGGGGGAGATTCCTCACTCTGGTCCCGGGATAGAACTAGGGCACCATTAAGCTACCCAGAGACTCCCGTTAGCTCTAAAGAACCTTTGGGTTTCCATGAAGAGCCGAAGGCGGATAAAACCTCAGTGGCTGGTGGCCTTGTGGCCATCCTAGCACTGTGGATAGCCAGATTACACGGCTTCTTGTGCTGCGATCAGCTCCACAGCTCACAGACCTCCGTGCTGGAGGCACAGAGCCCTTGATGGGAAGTGGGGAGACCTCATGGCTCATGTAAGGTGTGAAATCGAGGACGTAATCCAACTGCTAAAATTGAGTAAGCCACCCTCGGGCTCTTATAAATGGTTGGTCTAGCTGCCAAAGGCATTCAGAAACCCTAAGGTCTTATTGGCTGCACTGTCCAATCAGAAGAGCCCTGAAAGTCTCCTCATTTGCATATTACCCAGAGTCTATGAAAATTCGTGTTTTCTGTACCTCAGGACACAGATTCCTCAAAGATTCTAACTTTGGATACAGGTGATTTTTGTCCTTTACCAGGACACAGAACTGTCCACAGAGAGGGGTGCCTCGCCCTCACGACCCCTAGACTGAGGAGTGTAAATACCAGCCTCAGGGGACAGTCAGAGGCCAATGTTGAAAGGTAGAGCATGCCTTTCCAATGGATAGAAGGCATGGCCCTTTATGATTGAGCCTGGTATTGAACTTGGGTCTATAACCAGAGGCCACCATATACCCATGAAACCTGTTCCTCGGGACAGTAAATGGAGAAAGCCTATCTGCGCGTCAGGCTTTCCAGGGACCACAGTTCAAAGCAAAAACAATGTAGGGCACCATGTCCTGAGGTCCGTGTCCTTTAGGGCTGCAGGTGGGAGCTGTGCTTTGCCTGTATGACCCCTCTGGCTAAGACGACTCTAAGGAATCCAAGAACTGCTGAACCAGGACAAGCTGGCCTCTGGCGTGTCTATAGGAAGCCATCTTTTTTACTGACTCACTTGACCCAGCAGTGAGCTGGGCACCCCAGGCACCCTGAAAAGTAAGGCAGTGCACTCAGTTGGTCTGGTGTAGGAAGGGGGTGGGGAGCAAGTTAGGGAAATGAGGGCTTGACTAGAGGAAAGGCTGGGTGCTTGAGACTACCCTGCAGGTCTGCGCGTTCAGTCTGAGGCCAAGGGATACAACTTTAGAGCCCCTAGTAATCAAATGCCAACCTTCGTTTAGGAAAGGAATCACAGGTACTCAGAAACTGCCTGTGCAAAACACGGAGACAAATGCTTGTCCTGTCACATGCCTGATCCTTGCTGCAGCCAGGCCAAGGGCCCTGTGTCACTATTATAGCACAACCGTCTGTCTACCCTTGATTGCAACCCCTCACACCCCAAAATGAAATCTTGCTAAAAACCAGACTATTTGTTCCGTGAGAGTTCCATCCTGGTGCTGTGTCCGTAGCTGTTTGGCTTCTGAAGTTTTCTCAGCACTTAGCCTTGTCTGTCTCCTAGAAATTCCTTAACAGTACATTCCATTTCATGAATGACAGCTTAATAGACTCTTTGTTTCCACTTAATTATATATCTTCAAATTAAAATTCTCTTATGAAAATAAAACACCTCACATGGGCATCAAGAGGCACAAAACTTGTGTCTTTTTAGCAGTCTTCTGGTTATTTGGGGTCTTCTCTAGCGAGGACCTTGAGAAGCCATGTGGTGAGAAGGGCGGGCCTCACACAGGATCAGTGCTCCACTAGAGAGCTGTCATTCTTCCTTGCCAGAAAGCACAGGGAGGACATCTATGAACTAGGATGTAGGCCTCAGCAGGTAGGGGATCTGCCACCAAACCAGAATCAGGATGCCAGCTCCCTGAATGGTCCAGTAGGGGGAAAAGGGACAAAGTTAAAGTTGGCCAATGCCAGGAGGAACACAAAAAGAATGGCAGATTCCTTTCCAGTGAAAAAGGCCAGCGCAGGATCTAATGAGTTCTGATACTGAGGTGCTCAGAGGTCCCAATTCTGGATGGACCAGGGTTTGGGGTGGGGTGGGGGAGCGTCGGGTGTCCTGTGTGGCAGCCACTTAGCATGCTGTTGACAGTGTATGTGAACTGCAAACTACTATTGGCAAGCAGAGCTGTGGTGAAAACTTGAGGCTTTTCCAAGACTGCACTTTACACATCCAGTCCATCTACTAGAGTCACGGGGCCAGGAAAGGGGGATCGTCCAGCAGGGGTCACAGGTACTTACTTAGACACGGGCGTAAGTTTTTCTGGACCAAGGCTGAGATCTGAGGGACAAACCCATTACTTGTTTCTTGGCTACAACCAGGTGGCCAGTCCCAGATTGCCTGGCATTCTCTTCACCTGCCATTCTATTAGTTTAATTTACATATCTGCCCCTAACAGGTCACATTCTGCCACAAAGAGGCACACTACTCAGGGCAGTAGCTCTCAATGTCACCTACATCTGTTCCTCCTTCCTTTTCTTTCCTGGTTCTCACAGGGATGCTCCACCCTCAGCACCGTCACCCTGGGTATGAATGGACCAGTCTGTTACCTTCCAGCCCTGGGAGCACCTGCTCAGCTGGCCAGCCCTCTGCAGGACCTGGCCAGGTGTGCCAGGCCAAAGTCTTCTCATCAGATGTCTCCTCCTGGTGGATGCAATTCCTACAGCCAACACTGAGTTCAGGATGACACCTGCCCTCTCTCCCCAACTGTCACAATGACAGTATCTTGCTTTTACAAGTATCAAAGATCCTAGAACCTGGTCAAGGGGTGGGGGGAGCAGCTGTGTGGACAAAGACTAGGAGGTACGGAGACAGAGAGGCTGGAGCAAACCACTTTATTCAGCACTGAGAACGAGCTCACCTGGAGTCAGGTTGGAGCCACTCACTACATCCAAGGCTGGGGCCTTCTGAGGACAGAATATTGTTACCCAAAACCCTAAACAGATCTCTGTCTTTGGCCCCTGACCTGCCTGTTCCCTCCCTGGGTTTTGTTTCTTGGACTAGTTATCTACACACACAATGCTGCAGGCAACCACACTACTGCTACATCACAAGTTTTGTGAAATTCACCTACTAGAGAAAATATGAGGTGAGAAAAAGCCAAAAATACAGCGAAGTGAAGCACCAGGTAGCCTGGAGATGCAGCCCCTACTGCTCTTCCGCAGGGAAGAAGGTGGTACCATGGAGGTGGTAAAAAGTAGGAGCATTTGGGGGATGCTAGTGACATCCGAGGGGCACAAGCTGTGAGGAAAGGAAGCCAGGGAAGCAAAGCAGAAGATGGCGCCCAAGATCTGGCACAGCAAGACCCAAAGGGAAAGAAGCACTCCTCTGGGGGGTGGAGAAGGCTTCATCTTTTTTCTCCCCAAAAGCCAGGTCCCATCCACACCCCAGGGCCTCCTGCATCCCTACACCCTAGCACTAACACAGGAGGGATGTCTGGAGAGCCAGCCCTGTCATGGCACCAATGGGGACGGTGCAAGGTTTGGTTCCTGGATACTACAGTGACTTGGCCACACTCGGCTGAGCCATGGCACAACAAGAACCAGGGGCCTCGGAGCTGCTAAGTGGTCTCTGGCAGGGGTGGGACACACTGGGAAAGGACTCCCAGGACTGGTTGGTCTCTACTAAGAACAGGTTCAGGCCCAAGCACATTCATGCCCCAACAAAAATCAAAAACACTGCTGAGCAACAAAACTATGTGCATGACCAAAAGCTGGGCACCTTTGACGCTCCATCCCAGGCCAGGGTGCTGTCAGCATTGATGGAGATGAGTATCTGTCCAGGATGAAGGGTGGTACCAGGCAGAGAGGCCTGAGAGATGTAGGTAGGGGTGCTGCAGGCCAGTGGAAGGTGGCTCCTTCTGCCTCACGCTCCAGGGGGGCCAGCCTGCTGCGCATCATCACTATAGAAAAAGGGAAAAACGGAGACAAAAGGAAAGACAGGGAGACAGAGAAAATGATGGGAGATACAGACATAAAGACAGCGAGACAGAACGGATGATGAGACAGACATGAGCACAGCACGCCCAGAACCCAGGTGACTGGACAACCCATCTAAACTGGGTCCAAAGCCTGTGTCTCCGAGGCTGTAGAGCCCCCAAATAGCTAATGAGTATGTGGAAAGAAGGCTACCTCAGCTACAGGTGGCTGCTGATGCCCAGGGTTAAACTGCTAAGTGGGCTGCCCAATCCCTGGGGCAGAGATGAAGATGGGAGAAGATGGAGGGGATGTCCTGAATGCTCCTGCTCACAGAGCCTGAGGGGTGGGAAAAAAAAATCCCTCCCATGTGAGAGCCAGAGGCATCTCTTATCTTCCTCTGCTCCAAGTTCCTTCCTCCCACTTTCCCCAACCCCCTATTTGTTCCCCACATTCAGACCTAGGCCACAGCAGGGGCATGGTAGGCTGTGGCTCCTCACTTGCTCCTAGGGTAGTCTCCCTTCCACTGGGGCTCTGAGCTGAGCACAGAGATGTGATGTGAAGGTGCTTACCCCCACCCCACCCCCAGGTGGTACCTGCAGAAGCATGCTAAGACCCAGGCTCCGGTGCTTCTTCTCCAGCTCTGACACAGCCTGCAGGAGGGACCGGAAGCGCTCTGCCGGGTCGGCCTGCTCGTCATCCTCGGAAGGACCCTCATCCTTTTCAGCCTCTTGCAGAAAGTGTTCCTCCTCCTCCACAAAGAAAGCCCGGAGCTTCTTGTAGTCAGTCAGGGCTTTCTTTCTTCGGTCCATAACATGCCCCTGCGGTGAGTGGGGGAGAGACAGCAGTCCACACTGGCCCACACCCACGGCTGCTGTGTCTTAAGAGAACCCCCACCTACTCTGAAAAAAACTAAGAAATATGACACTTCAAAATATGCTGGCTGGGCCTTCTGAATTAAAAATACTTTTTTAATAAAATTGCAGGTAAAAGAAAATTATCTTTCTCTGTTTTCCAAAGCCAGAAGTGACATCTCCACATGAAAGATGCCCTTGTCATCCCTCATATTTGAATTACTTTGGTCCCAATGTGGTGAGGTGTAACTGACAGCGCCTTTAAGATAGGGGACAATGGTTAGGTCATTGATGCATGTACCCTCCAAAGGAACTGACAATGGTCTCTCAGGCTACTGGATGGATCCTAAAGCTGGCTGTTACACAGAGAGCTGCACATCCATACACTTCCACCATGAGGCCCTCACTAGAGACCAGTACACAGAGCCTTTTCATCTTCTATGTTCCGTCTCTAGAACTCCTAACTTTCCTTCTATACACTGTACTCTGTAAAAGGAACTACTGTTGTGTCAGAGTCTTACTGCCTCCATCTGCTAACCTAGGCCTAGGCTGTTTTCAGACTCTGAGACTTACTGCTTAATATGCTCACCCTTTCTTGTTCTTTTTCAGCTAGTAACTGGCTGGTTCAACTCAGCTGTTCTCGCTCAAACTCCTCTCCCAGCTGACTTATTCAATCTGGCTTTTCTCTCTGCCTCTGAATTGCTCTGGTTGGCCTCAAACTAACTCCAGCAGCTCTTAGTCTCCTGGCTCCTGCTCCTTCTCTGGCTCCTTCGGTCTTCACCTGTGTCTAGCTTGTTCTCTCATTCACTCTCTCTCTCTCTCTGTATGTAACCTGTCTATTACTGTCTGGGTAAAATTGCCTCCTCTCCCTCTTTTCAATGCCTCTTAAATAGCTTCTCTTTCCTCTCTCTTCTTGTGAAGTTGGGTGTGTCCTATTCTGTCCAATCTTTCTCCGATTTGTCACTTTTTTGGTCACTCAGACATGACATTCAAACATGGGTGTGTCCTTCACTTTACCCTCACTGTTTGGGATTGAAGGCGTATACCACCATGCCTGGACCTAAGTTTTTCTTTACCTGAAACTTGTTCTATTCCAGGCTGGCCTTGAACTTAGATCCACTTGCCTGCCACCTGGATTAAAGACATATTTGCATTTCAGCTGGAAGACAGACTAGGTCTTTGGATGTGATCTCTTGTGATCCAGAGCAGCCATATTCTGACTTAAAACTCCTCTACAATACTCAGTCTTGGGTATTTTTGTTACAGCAGCAGAAAGAAGGCTAATAATACACTCCCCTGTACAAAGTGAAAAAGGGGTGCTGTTCATACCAAGGACAGAAGTGAAGGTATAGAAGACGCCTTACAGCCTTGGTAAGAGAATTCTTTTCTTTTATGCCTCCCAAATCAATCACTTTTTCACTTATTCTCTTCTGGTATTCTCAGTGTATTTTTAAGATTGTGACTGCTTCTTTGGGTCATTTCCTCACGAGGCCTCTCATACTAGAACTTCTGTGAAGACAGTGTTTTGTCTCCCCTGCACTCCTTCAAGACCGGTTCCAGGAAATGCATCTCCAGGACACTCTAGTTCCTTCTACAAAACGGCACAGCACCAGCACACAGCCTGGCTGCATCCTTCCGTGGGCTAAGTTTAGGTCATCTCTAGATGACACTATTTCCCTATACAACGTAAGCACTTTTTAAAGAGTTACTCTACTCCACTGTGACTAGAAAGAAGCCTAACATTAGGTAGAACCACACCACAGCCACAGGCCTGCCGTCCGTCTGTGCAGCTCACTTTGCAGTGATATTCAGAGTCTCTCACGCTGGACCAGCAGCCCACCAATCGGCCACATTCTCATTTCTGATTATCAGTCTGTTAGGTGCTTGGATATAGAACCCACATGAACACTGCTCAGCTGATGTGAGGGTCCCTCACAGCTTCTTGGAATGGAACTCTGGGACCAAGTCCTGTCAGAACACACAGCTACCTTCCGCCAGCCACTTTTCCTACTATGGCCACAGGTAAACCCGAGGGCAAAACTCCATTCAGCCACACTTCAAACCGCCTAGCCTACACAACAGACTAGAAAAGGACACACTCCTAACTTCTCTCAGATCCTCCAGCCTGGCCCTGGCCCACACAACACAGAGCACAGCCGTGCTCCTGAGGGAAGAATGCTTCTGCTGAAAGGACGCAAGCGCCAGTCAGGTAACTGCTGTGTCTGGCCAAGCTCCTCCCTCCTCTCAGCTTCGGATTAAGAGCCTCTATCTGCTAGAACTTGTCCTTGGAATGACCGTGGGCTCCTAGAAAACTAGACATCCTCAAAGACTGCCTGCTTTTTTCAGGGGTAGGGCAGATGGCTTCAGCCTTGAGGTCCAGGCCTTCTGAAGGCTTCAGGACTTCTGTAGCCTACAGAAACACTTCAGTTTTATGTTTTAAAATGGGGGTGGGGTAGAAACCGTAATGAACTTTAATATATAAAAATAAAAGTTGCCTGAGTTTAAACTAATGTGTAGTTTTGCTGACAAGTAATCTTAAAAAAAAAAAACTCTATCATGATGTCATCTTGGTGTTTAATGGCATGAATGGTACCAGATGAGGGAAAGCTGCTAAGTGTCAACTTTGTGTGTGCCTGTGCCCCAACCCTACCCCCACCCCCACGCAGAAACCTCCAGGCAATGTTGGTAAGTAGTAGGCCCTTGGGAGGTGGTTTGTCCCACCAAAATAGACGTGGGATTAGTGCCCTAGTAAAAGGGACCCCCGAGAACTCCTACCCTACCCTCCATGTGATGATACAAGGACAAAGGCCACCAGAAAGCAGCCCTGACCAGATATGGACTTGCCAGGGCTTGCCTGCGGACTTCCAGCCTCAAGAGCAATAATGCGTGTGGGTTTGTATGGCAACCAGGAAACAGCATGTGCTCCACTGCTAACAGCTGGGGTTGGTCGGGGTCAAGGCGTCCTGTGCAGAAAAGGCAGCTGGAGCTTCCAAGTCACCCTCACGTAAAGCAGAGGGAAAAGAGGATCCCTGCTGGCTTTCGGCTAGACTGTATCCTAGGACAGTGCCCTGGCAGCCATCAAGTCCACACACAGGCCCCCCCCCCCCCCTCCAGCCGGCCAAGCAAACCGCAGCTCAGTTTGGTTGCCCTGCTGGTTCCCATATGCAGGAGACACCGTTCACCTTCCACACAGCAGCCGCTGATTCCGCCTGACCATGCAGGTCCCGGGCGTCATTTAAGTCCTTCCTCATGATTTCCACAGACCCCTTGTTCTCCTGGAAGAGAAGCTGGTTATAGACTGGGAAAGAGAAAAATGTTTTTTAAAAGGGGTCTCCTGCACCTCCTCCTTTGTCAGAACTAGATACCCGGCAGACATTTCTAGGCTGTGTATTCCAGGTTTTAAAACAGGTGCCCTTTAGTGTCAGCTTGATTTAGACAATGGCTTTTCTCTGACTTCTGTGCCCTGCTTGGTCTCCGTGCAGATGACTGTTTTAGTAAGGGGACAACCCTAGCAGCATGTTCTGACAGAGTACCACCCCCAGGTTGGGCCCTGGATGTAACAACAGGCCTTCACCCCAATAATGTTCTTCGAAACCTATTCCTGGGGCACAGAGTGTTTCATTCCAGAACATAATGTTAACAGTACCCTCAAAAACACTAAGCGAGCGGTTCTTCCTGAGGGGCAGCGACCAGGCATCACTGGTCCCTTCCTGCCTAAATAGAAAGAATGCCCTGCCCCACTCTGGGCCAGGGATGATACTCCAGACCCCCGGGCCCTAGCTTTGCTCAGATTAATGGTCGGTTTCTGTAGCACATGCAATGACCAAGAGAGCACAGCAAAGAAGGTTCCAGAATGAGGTGGGTCGGCAGCGCCTCTGAGGGCTGCAATGGATAACTGACACACAGAAGAAGCCCACACTCAGGTCTCCGCCAGCCAGTGGATGGGCGGGGCTTGCCTCAATGAGGTCACGCCGGGTAGGAGGATGAGGCCTTCGGGAATGAGGTAGAGACTTGGAGAGGAAATGGAGAAAAATGAAGAGTCTAAAGGTGGTATAGAGACCAGGCACAGGTAGGCCAGAGACCTGGGAAGAAAAGGGGACACGACAGCATGCTTTAGAGATGAGAGATCGAGGAACACAGCAGGCTCCGGGAGAGAGGTAACAGAAAGGGACGAGCGGAACTCACGGACTCCACGATTCAAGAGCACTGGGCACGGCAGGGACCCCGGAAAAGGGAGGCTGTAGGGCTGAGGGGCACCGCAGAGACTCGGGGTGGGGAGGGTGCAGGAGAAAGGTCAGCCGGAGCCTGACTCCAGGTAAGGCACAAAGAGGGGGGGTGTGCAGGGCCGCCTTGCGCACCTTGCCACGCATCGCCTTCCTCCAGCGCGGTTCCCACTCGGGCGGCTCCGGGCCAGCGGCCATGCGACAGGCGGAACACAACGGATCTCCGTCGGCTCGGCACAGCAACTGCAGCGCGGCCTCGCTGGCAGGGCCGTCCCGCGCCGGCGCCGCGGCCGCCTCCTCGAGCGCCAGGAGGCGGCGGCTGAGCGGAGGGCGGCCCGGCTCCACGGCGCGCTGCCAGCAGTCATCGGCACACTCGGGGCACGGGAAGGGCCCGTCCTCCTCGGCCCAGAAGCGCACCACGCACCCCCGGCAGAAACGGTGGCCGCAGTCGGCGCGCACCGGCTCGCGGGGCGCGCGCTGGCACAAGGCGCAGACGGCCTCGGGGGGACCCGCGGGGAGCGCCAGGGCTGCGGGTGGCGGCGCCAACGAGGGCGCGGGCAGAGAGGGCGCAGAAGGGCCGGGATTCGGCCGGGGAGCGAGGCCGACGAGCCTCAGCAGACGACTCCGACCCGGACTGCGCCAACGCCGGGCACGAGCGCGCGCGCGCGGGGGGCGGGATCCTGGCTGCCGTGCGCTCTGACGTCCAGGTCCTGGCAGCTGCGCGTTTCTCCATCCAGGGCCCGGCAGCTGCTCTCTCCTCCATCCAGGTCCTGGCAGCTGTGAGCTTTCCATTCAGGTCCGGGTAGTCGCCCCGCCCGGGTCTAAGCAACTGCGCACTCTTCCACCCTGGTTCTGGTAGCTGCTCACGTCTTTGCCCTGATGGTGTCAGTAGTGGGCTCCAAACCCAGATCCTGTCAGCGATAGTCTCTGTGTCCTATAAGAATCTCCAGGATACTAACCCCAAGTCATGGATAATTCCCCATATTCCACAGATAATATGGGAGATGGTCTGTCAGAGGAGGCTTTTCCAGGGCGACTGAAATTTAGGGTGACTTATTTCTGTATCTTCAGCCCAGAAGCGGGATATAACAGGTTAGGAAGACAGAAATTCCTAACGGGATTAACATGCCTATGTAGCCAAGCTGATGTCTGAAGAAGATAGCGACACCCAATGAAGGCAGACATGCTCAGTGTGCACACAGTACATCAGCACACTGCCCAAGAAAGCATGCCAAAGAGTATTGTATAGACACAGGTGTGGTCAGCTAGCCACAATTTCGGATTAAAAATATACTATAAATGTGATGTTGCCATTTGTATGTACTAAACACGACAGCGCTGCCATATCTGTACTAGAGCTACACCGCCCTCTTCTGGTTATTATTTTTTAAATAGTAGAACAAATATTTGCACAGTATTCACATCCCGTTAAGCATCACAAGTCATCTAGAAAAAAATTAAATAGAAGGGCTCATGTAAAAAATATGTTTCAGCTGGGTATAAGGGCACATGCGTTTAATCGCAGCACTCAGGAGTCACAGCAGGCAGATCTCTGTGAGTTCTTGGCTAATTTGGTCTACACAGTGCGTTCCAGAGCAGCCAGTGCTACATAGTGAGACCCTCAAAAAAAAAGTGTGTGTGTGTGTGTGTGTGTGTGTGTGACACACACACACACACACACACACAGAGAGAGAGAGAGAGAGAGAGAGAGAGAGAGAGAGAGAGAGAGAGAGATTTTATCTGAGGGATTTGAGTGTCCTTAAATTTTGGTATCCTTGGTTTAGAACCAACCTTGTCAACAGATATGACATATGTGCATTTATATTTATGATATTCAAATTTGAAAAATCTTTAATCAAATTTAAAAGTCTAGTTGGGGGGCCACCAAGATGCTCAGCGGGCCTAGGTGCTGGCTGTGCAAGTCTGGCAACCTGAGCTCCATCTCTGGGACCCAAGGAAAGGTGAAAGAAAAAAAATAACTTCACTACTCGCACAAGCTCTGTGGCATGGTGCTCACACACACATCACACATACGGTAATTAATAATAATGATCAATTTTAAAAGATTAAGTTTTTAAAATCAGTTGCATTTCAGCACTTTCACACTCATCTAACTGACCATGGCCATGCCCAACACGGTTCTCAGATTGTTACCGAGGCCTGGTGCTCATGCCTTTTATGTCCCAGACAATGGCTCTGCTCATAATCCCCACACTTGAGAGATGAAGGCAGGGAAACTGAGTTCAAGGCCAGTTTGAGATCCATAGCAATACCCTGGCTTAAAAGAAAAGCCAAACCAAACAAATATAACGACAGAAAAACATTGCAGGAATGGAAAGCAATGATGAAGAAGATGCAAGAAGACCTACAACAGAATCTGACGGTTGGGGCGGAACATGTGCATGCTGGACCCTGCCTGCGTGTGGCATCCGGGAACCTAGGCTGGCACACACACAGTCATGGCCAAGGGATGCCTGGAAGTGAGCTCTGCCAATGCCGTGTCACATGGGAAGAAATTTACAGCAACGTTTAGTTGCCCCCTTCAGAATCTTCAGTTCTGGGGATCAAATGTAGGGCCCTGCACATACTGAGGCAAACCTCCACCGCTAAGATGCATCCTATAAGCTAAATAAATAAATAAATAAATAAATAAAAATTGTTTACCCTTTTGACTTTAAAATTGCAGCAGCTCTCTTGAGAAGTCCACGCCTACTTGAGGGTGTGTGCTACTGTCCTTTTTTTAAAGCCTCTCTCTCCTTTTCAAATTGTTTAAATTTAAAAATATTTGCTTCTATTTTATGTGTATGAGTATTTTGCCTGCAGCTATGCATATGTACCGTGTGAGTGCACAGTACCCAAAGAGGCCAGAAGAAGGCATCAGAACTGGACTTAGAGACAGTTGGGAGCTACCATATGGATGCAGGGAACTGAGCTCACATCCTCTGCCACAAATTCAAGCGCTTTTAACCACTAAGCCATCTCTCCAGCATCCTCTCACCTCTCCTAAAGCCTGTGCTTAAGCCTTTACTAAAATCTTTTCTTTAAAATAATGTTATTTGTGTGTGTGTGTGTGTGTGTGTGTGTGTGTGTGTGTGTGTGTGTACACATTCCTATGGGTACCTGCGGAGACTAGAAGAGGACACTGAATACTATGGTGCCTGAGTTTCAGGAGGTTGTGAACCACTCAACATGGGCACTGGGAATCCAGCACTCGTCTTCTGCAAAAGCAACAAGCGCAGAGTCGTCTTTCCAGCTCCAAAACTGTTTAGAAATAAAAATATAACTCGGTTTCAAAGAAAATTGCATTAAACCGGTTACCTAATAATTACTACCTTTTAAGATAGTTTAGATGTAAAAAAATAAGTACTTCAGATGCTTAAAATTCCTTAAATTATTTAAGTTCCTAAAAACCAAAAAGCCAGGCACTGGTGGCACACTCCTTTAGTCCCAGCACTCAGAAGGCAGAGGCAGGCGGATCTCTGTGAGTTCGAGGCCAGCCTGGTCTACTAAGTGAGTCTAGGACAGCCAGGGATACACAGAGAAACCCTGTCTGGGGTTGTGAGAGATAGTATTTGGAAAGAGCAGGGCGTCAGGAAGAGATGCCAGGCCACTGCCAGCGTGTGTGTGTGTGTGTGTGTGTGTGTGTGTGTGTCTGTGAAGCGAGTAGGATTTGAAACATGAGAGAGGAGGATCACATCAGATATTCCAAAACAAGGCTCTTCGGCCATGAGAAAGTTGTGGGCAAGGACTCTGGAGTTCTCTGAGCAGGGCTGGGGTCCTGGGAGAGCCTTTTGAGATAGCCCTCATCTGGCAAACCTGCTTTACATTATGTATTTCTGTTTGGGCTGGACAAAAGCCGTGTGTCACTTCCCAGGAAGGCATGAAGACATGTCTACTTGCCCCAGATAGAGTGCCGCTATACCTAAGAAACAAGTCCACCAAGTTCAACTTGGTAAACCAATTTGTTGGAATTACTGACGGGATGTGGGAAATGGTTACTACGGGATCATGAGTGAATTCACAGTTATATTATCAAAAAGTCCCACCTCAGGGTAGGTGATAACTCAGGAAAGCTGCACCATCGGGGGCTCCGACCTCCAGCCAACCTTCCCCTTCCAACATGCTCCAGTAGGAACCCCAAGACCATTGCAGCAGGGATAGAGATGCCCCCTTTTTCTACTATCAACCTAGATGTCATTCATTAATTAGGTCACCACAGCGTCGCTGTTCTATGGTGGCCAATGGTCATGTCAGGCCCAGAAGAAATGACTTCGCTATAGCAAAGAGTGGCTCCATTTTTGGTTCTGACAGCTTTCACCGTGTCATTGGTCTCCTGCTCTGTTAGCATCACCATACCTGGATCTGTGCATGTGTGTGTGTGTGTGTGTGTGTCTGTCTGTCTATCTGTCTGTCTGTATATTTATATGTTTGTCTCCATATGGAGACAAATCCCAAATAAGATGTAGCAAAGCGCCGTGGCTGCAGGATTAGGATGTGGACGGAGTACTTGGTGCCCTGTGCACAGCGGGGCCTTACCAAGTGGAGAAAAGAAGTTGAGAAGCCCAAACACCTACGACTACAAGAAGACATAGAGGAAAGGATGGAGGCTCTCAGGACAGATGGGGAGATTACCAGGTGTTTTTTGCAGCCATGACAGAATGCCATAGACTAGCTGGGAAATCCAAAGCTGCTGGGGTGCATCTGCTGACAGCCTTCTTGCTGTGGGGATTCTGCGGAGCACTCAGAGCATCCGCAGGATGACACAGAGCCAATGGCAGCCAGTTATAATGAAAACGGCACAAATCCGTTCTTTCAAGAGTGGATTAATCCAGTCCGAGGGCTGGGAAGATTTCAGTGTGTTGTATTAAGTGCTCCTGCCTACTAGCACATGGCAAGAGCTACTTTGCCTGCTGCGCAAGGGGCTTTTCTTAGCTGTCTTGTATTCCATCGCTTGGCAGAGGCCTTCAGTTTGTTCCCTGGTGAGGAATTTGTTGTATGTCGTGAGCATTTGTACCTTTCTGTTTTCTCTCCTGTTTTTAAACATCATAATATTTTCCTTGGCTATGTGTGCTCTTGGGGTGGGGGAGGGGTGGTAGTAGGGAACCTGGGACAGGGCAGGCTCTGGTGTCTCCTGGGGCAAGTCTGGGATGACCTCAGCTTGCTTATGGCTGCATCCCTTTCTGGTCCTCGTGCCCATCTTAGGGTCCTTGCCCCACACCACCCGCAGTCCCCTACCCCTCCACAGCACCCCCCTCCTACCCGTCGAACACCACCTCTCCTGAGAAAGTAAATTCCGAGTCCAATCAAGGATGCAGTTTTGTATCATCTCCAGATACTGTTCAAAAGCCACTGGTTTCACTTTCAGCAGCTCCTTGGACATTTAATTGCTGTGCTTAGAGGGAGAAGCATGAATTACTTTAGGGCTCCAGGAGGAGGTGATCACTTGCATCCAAGAAACTTTCACTAGAGCCCAGGGGGCTTGGAGCAGCTAGGCGGGTACACAGAGACACCAAACTTAGGGGGTGTGTGCTTCCAGAGCTGGAGACTGTAACCCCCCTTTTCTCAGGCTGATGCATCGGTTGAAGAAATTTGCCTCAATTTGCCAATACGAAAAGAGAAATGGAAGCATGGGAGAACAGGGAAATAGAAAGATCCAGAGGTTCCTAGAAACCTACAAGAAGAACATTATGATAGGCAGATCTGGGCCCAGGGATCCTGCTCAAACTATACATCCAGTAAACTTCGAACCCCTACCCAGATGTAGCCAATGGACAGGACATTCTCCACCATTGAGTGGAGAGTGGGGACTGACATTCACATGAACTCTGGAGCCCCATATTTGACCAAGGCCCCTGGAAGGGGAGGCCCGGTGGCGCTCAGAGGAAGGATAGCTGGCTACCAAGAAGAGACTTGATACCCTATGAGCATATACAGGGGGAGGAGGTCCCCCTCAGTCACAGTCATAGAAGAGGCAAGTAAGGGGTAAATAGGAGAGAGGGAGGAATGGGAGGATACAAGGCATGGGATAACAATTGAGATGTAATATGAATAAATTAATAAAATATATTTAAAAAATAAATAAAATTTTTAAAAAAGAAAGAAAAGAGAAATGGCCCTAGAAGCCCCTGAGAGAGGAACAGGCCAGCTTACCCCCACCCCCACCCCCATCCCTGGTCCTCTGGGGTCCTCTGGGAGGTCAGATGAAGTCCATGGAGAGCCAATGGGAGAGAACAGCACCCTTCACAGAGGGACTGTCCAGTGTCCCAGCCCCTGCCACAACAGAGATGTCCCCGGAGGAAAGGCTTTAGGGTAGTGGTGAGAAGGCCTTTGTCCCAAGGATGCCAGCTGCAAAGTGCAGAGGACAAAGAACACATAAACCTCGTGCCTACTTTCATGAGAGCAGAGGACTCAAGCTCACCAGCCACGAAGCACTCGGCTCCAAAGTTCAACGGTGCAAGGAACCCTGCAAACCTGTCCTCCCAAGTCTGCAGCCCTTGTATCCCACTGGAGCCTGGCTGCAAAGTGTTACCACTCCTCCAACTATCAGCCTCTTATGGGGGTTCCCCCTCCCCTAAATGTATGTCATATATTGGCCATGACAGTGTGTCGTCACTTATACTAACTGTGGAACTTTTAAAAGAACCCAGTTTTGTGGCTGGCGTGAGAGCCTACCAGCAGTAGAAAACGATGTCTACTTGTCACCCAGCGCAGCACCAAAAATCCAGACCGTCCGTGCTCTTCTTAACGCCAAAGGAGCTCCTTCCCCGTGTGGACTGCCGGCCTTTAGTGCCAGGCACTGTGCTTTAGACGCAGTAAAGGGAGGAAAAGGAGACGCAAACAAAACAAAGCCTTCGACACCCCCTTTTAAGGTTTACTGCCAAACCCCAGTGTCTCTGCCTTCAGTGGCTGAAGTGGAAGCCGTCTTTCCCACACTCTCCCTTTTCACTCCCTTCTCTTAATTTTTCAAACATCTCGTTTTAATTAATGCTATGTGGCTGCGTTGGAGGTCAGAGGACAACTCGTAGGAATCCCGTCTCTGCTTCCACTATGTGGGCCCCTAGCAGCACTGGACTCTAGCCTTTAGGGCTTGGTGACTGCTGCCTGCATAGCCACTGAGCTGTCTCTAGCGGCTTCCTGTCTTCCTTTCTTTCTCTCCCTGGCTCTTCTTCCTTCCTCCCTTTCCTTTAGCTGCCCTTCCTCCTTTCCTCCCCTCCTTCTCACAAAGCAAAGTCCTCCAGTTTGCCGATGCTCCCTCTGTAACCCACCATGTCGGTCTTGCCAGGCTAAGTGAGAATTGGAGAGGGTCTCCGGACCGTTGCTACTGCACCATCAATAACAGGAAGCTGCCATCGGAAAGCTGCGTGCTGCAACGGAGACCTGGGTGCCAACATGAATAGTGTATGGCACATTTAAAGAGGCTGGAGCAAGAGGATTTTTTAAAAGACATAAATGAGGAAGAATGTACAAGAAAAAGAATATTAACAATCTTTGGCTAAAAATTACCAACAGCAAACGTGGCAGCAGTCTGGGATTCACCAGGCACTTGCTGGCAAGCTTTTCATGCAGGCAATGTGTTGCTGGGGCCTGAGGCATATTAATATTAAGCTCAGACTATATCTAAGTGACCTATGACACCCTGTCCCTTAGAAGCATTCTCTAAGGTTTCTGTGGGTTCTGTGAAAGCTCAGGGTACTGGAGTCCTTTGTGACAAATTACCATGTCATTTGTGACCCTCCCTTCACAACCTCTCAGCTTTGCCCCTTCATACCTTCCTCCGGTCTGTTAAGATCCACAGGAAGTTACTGTTAATCTGGCAACTTTTACACTTTATGCAAATCCCAGACCTACTAGGTATGTTTTTTATAACAACATTAAATGAACTGTAAAATTGGGAGTCTTTATTCAAGACCACCCGCCCTAGGTGAGTTACCACTGCAATGTGGCCTTGGAGTGAGGGAGAGAGACAGTTTGTCCAATCCGAACCATGTAGCCACACAGTAACACACTGCCAAGGTGGCTAGAAAGTGACTTAGATGTTGATGTCACTACAAGGAGCACTTCATGCAATTGTACTTATTATTATGTTTTGTTCAATATTATTAGCACTTGTCATTAGATAGCCTTTAAAATTTTAATGAGAAAAATAAAAGTAATGAGCCAGGTGTAGTAGGTCTTATCTCAAGCCACTGGAGAAGGAAGCAAGAGCATCTGTCATAGCTTGGATGAGCTATATGAGACCTTGTCCCCGCCCTCCTCCACCCTGTGTGGTCCTGCCTGTCCTGGAACTCACTCTGTAGACACGGCTGGCCTCAAACTCAGCAATCCACCGGAGCCCGAGTGCTGGGATTAAAGGTGTGAGCTACCACCGCAGGGCTCTGAGTGATTTTATACAAAACTGCTTTGAAAGCATTTTCTCTTGCTTTAGTCAAGACAATGTCGTTGATGAACGAGTCAGTTCATGATGCCCAATATCAAGATCCCTAAGAGCTCAGCAGGCAGCTGAATAATCTTCCAGGTTTTTTCTTTCACCAAGCATTGGCTGCTGGGTGCCATGTTGTCTTCTGCCCTGCAACAGCCCCAGCTCTGCGTTGAGGACTACAGTTCACTCTGTATTTTGATGGGAGATTAAAAAAAAAGAATGTGTTGATGTGAAAAGAGCACTAGTATGTGCAAGGCTTGCTAGCCTTTTCACCCACATGAACTCACAGCATCTAACAGGAATTTATACAGCATCACATGAGGAAATGGAGGTGCAAAGGAAGTCGATCACGTGCCCCAGTGAACTGGCCTTCAGACCAGGATTCCTTCAACTCTAACATGCAGATCCTGTTTATGAGGCCGGGCGTGAACAGTCTACTTTTCTAAAGCCAGCTCTCCAAGTGATGCTGAAAGGTGAACCATGTGAACATGCAGCCTTTAAATTTTATTGCAGTACGGGGTGGAGGGGGGACGGGGGGGGGGTGCAGTGCGCGTCTTTACTCCTATAACCTGCTGCGTCCTGTAATTACGGTACCCAACGTTAACGTTATGCCTTACCTCCAGGCATAATGGATGTCTCAAGTGTCATACTCTTCACCAAATCAAAGTCTTCCCTGCCCATACACTTCCAATGAAACGACCTTAGTGTGTTTTCAGATTCCCCAACGACGTGTTGGAATTTGCTCATGGATCCTCATAAAAATGTCTTTGCTTTTGTTTCTCCTAGACTGACTGAGACGATGGTTGGATAAAAATGGCAGTCCGAAGCTGTCATTCCTCTCCGCCCCCCCAACCCCCCCGCAGGCGAAAAGCTGTGGGTGGGAACAAGTGGCCAGCGATTTGACTCAAAAAGAGCGTAAGACCCAGTTGCATTGTCCCTTCACAGCCAGGTCCACAGTTGCTGGAGATGCTAAATCTTCCCAGTTAAAACAAAGGGCTCAGACAAAGATAAGACACCTGAGCTTGCTCAGCCAATGCACTTTCGGATTGGTTGCGATACCATCCAATGGAAAAGAAGAACTGGCGTCTCCTAGTTACAGCATTTTATGATTGTCCAATCAGATGATAGTACTTTGGAGCCCTCATTTAAATATAAAGATGACAAATAACCCTGCCTTCATCGGTTCCCCGTTCCTCTGGGTCCAGCCAGTACAGCAGGATGCCGGAGCCTTCCCGCTCCACTCCCGCCCCGAAGAAGGGCTCCAAGAAAGCCATCACCAAGGCGCAGAAAAAAGACGGCAAGAAACGCAAACGGGGCCGCAAGGAGAGCTACTCCATCTACGTGTACAAGGTGCTGAAGCAGGTGCACCCCGACACGGGCATCTCGTCCAAGGCCATGGGCATCATGAACTCGTTCGTCAACGACATCTTCGAGCGCATCGCCAGCGAGGCCTCCCGCCTGGCGCATTACAACAAGCGCTCGACCATCACGTCCCGCGAGGTGCAGACGGCCGTGCGCCTGCTGCTGCCGGGGGAGCTGGCCAAGCACGCCGTGTCCGAGGGCACCAAGGCCGTCACCAAGTACACCAGCTCCAAGTGAGGCGCGGCGCGGGCGCCCCCAACCCAAAGGCTCTTTTCAGAGCCACCTTCCAAGCTCAAAAAAGGAGCGTGCCACCTGGTGTGATTAATAGCTGTCATTAACTTTATGCGCATTGCGATGGGGGTGGGGTGTACTGGACGTTGTGACCATGAGCTAATAACACCCCTTGTTTACAATAATATGTTAATAAATCGTTCTGGTTCAATTTTGGCCACAGAGAACGTAGTTTAGTAAATGACTCCCGGGGAATTTTGGCGTGGATTGCGGGGGGAGGGGAGGGCGCTGTGTCAGCGGCAGGACCTTTGCATCCTCCCACCCTCCTCGTTTTCCCTCCCCCATGACCTGCAAAATGCTATGCGAGGTTCAGGGTGATGCGCTCTCATGGCTGATGGTCTCGGAGCCATCTTCCTCCCTCCCTTTGCCAGGATTAGCCTCTTCTAGCCAAAAACAGTTTAAGCGTGTATTTTGTATTCTGCTTTAAACGCCTAGCAGTGAGATCCCAGCCCCAGATCTCCAACCTTACTGTTAAGCCAAAAGCTCGCCCAAGATTCTGGCATTTTATTCACACACGTATTTAAACGATGAATGGTCCGTTTGTTTGATCTCAGTGTGTACGTATTGTGTGCATGAGCGTATATGTCATATAAATGTGTGTATACATTAACAGAACTCTAGTAAATGGCGAGACGTTCTTTTAAATAATTTAGTACCTTTAAAACAACAACAAAAGCTACTACGTACGTTGTAGTCAGTGTAGGTTCACATTAATGACTAAGGCTTGCAAGAACAGTCCGAGTTATCTTCCTCTAAAATTAAAATATCAGTGATTCTTCACTGTACGGGTTCCGCTTACATGTTGGTGTTAGTGGGGGACAATGGCGGTCTTCCTCCTCACACCACCGCCAGTGACAGCCATTCATTTGTCAACATTTACCCTCTTACTGCCTCATACAGGAAAGGCGAGTCTTTCTATTGGTAATTTCTTCTTAAAGAGACAGGTTTTTTTTTCCCCTCGCTCAGAATTCTTGGTTGATTGCCTAACAATTAGCAAATTTGTCTTGAAGATCTAGCTGAGATCGGGGGTGGGGGGATAACAATCTCAACATTCCTTCAGACTATATGCCCGCAAAGACCTCATTGCTCCTTCCAGCCTCACTAACAGTAAGATTTTCAGATCGAGAGAATTTGCCATTCACATTGCCCTGATTCTTGCTGTTAAAGATTCTCAAATGTTTGTTGTACATTCCCTACACTCGCCAATTTTTTCAGTTTCACCTGACCATTCCTTTTTTCTTCCAACCTGGAACCAGAGACATTGATTTTACAGAGAGTTTCCTCTCGGTTTTCTATTTTGTAAAAATCTAAAAAGCACAGCCAATTTCCTACACTCTGTCTCCTCCTTAATATTTATATGCCACAAGAAGACAAATTTCCCCCGTTCTGAGCTGTGACTGCCAAAGTAACACAGCTGGGAAGCTCATTCAAATCACCCGGCTTTTATGAGGGGGAAAATTAATCCATTGCATTATCTACAACTATAAATATGTTTTACGGAATTATACTTGGAAATCATGTGCTAGATTTGCTCACTGATTTTTATTTTTTTTATTAAACAATATTTAGACTCATCTTTCTTCTGGAGACAAAGGTTCCATCTTATTATAATCATGTGTTCTACTGGGCCTAGATGAAGCAACTGCAAATGCTCCTTTAAAACTGGATACTTGGGGCTGGAGAAATGGCCCCAGAGTTAAGAATACTTACTGCTCTTGCAGAGGACCTGGGTTCAATTCTTAAAACCTATATGTGGCTTACAACCATCCGGAACACTAGTCGCAAGGAATCTGACTCCCTCTTATGACCCTCCCTTCTGACTTCTGCACAAAGGTATACACATAATTGCAGGAAAACCACTCATAGCTAAAATTTTTAAATGAACAGTTGAGCTGGGTGCCTTTCATCCCAGCACCTGGGAGGCAGAGGCAGTCAGATCTCTGAGTTCTGGGCCAGCCTGGTCTACAGAGTGAGTTCCAGGACAGCCAGGGCTGAGATAGAGAAACTCTGCCTCCAAAGAGAAAAACAAAAAAAGATACATGACACCAGGGGCTGGCTGTGCAGCTCTGCAGGAGCAAAAGCATCAGAGGCCTTCACTATCACTTAGCATCAGTTCACAGAGGACTACATTCATCCCTTTGGCGTGTTAATCTGTTTGCGTTTTCTTAGGCGACAGAGTCTCATCATGTATCCCTGGGCAGCCTGGAGCCTGATATGCAGACCACACTAGCCTTGAGTGCACAAAGCTCCCCCTGTCACTGCTCCTCCCAACTGCTGCCATTACAAGTCTATGCCGCCATGTCTGGCTTCCAAATCCTCTGTTTTTGAGACCATGCTGACTTGAGTCTGTGGTGGTGCATGACTTTAATCTCGGTTTTCTGGTGGCAGAGGAACACAGACCTCTGAATTCCAGGCCAGTCTGGTCCACATGCCCACATAGTGAGATCTAGACTGGAAAGGCTTACATGACTGCGTGTGTGTG
Source organism: Acomys minous (assembly GCF_964271855.1). Classification (NCBI taxonomy): domain Eukaryota; kingdom Metazoa; phylum Chordata; class Mammalia; order Rodentia; family Muridae; genus Acomys; species Acomys minous. The sequence continues at coordinate 12,835,205 of NC_140498.1, read as the reverse complement.
CGCGTGTGCGTGTGCATGTGTGTGTGTGTGTGTGTGTGTGTGAGAGAGAGAAAGAGAGAGAGAGAGAGAGACAGACAGACAGACAGACAGACAGAGGCAGAGAGAGAGAGACAGAGAGAGAGGGAGACACACAGACAGAGATAGAGAGACAGACAGAGACAGAGACAAACTGTTGCTAGGTCTTGCTTTTGATGACGGATCATGTTTTACGTTTTCAACTGTAGCTCAGGAGGAACTGTATTGGACGAGGCAGTTGTGACTAAGGAGGAACTGTACTGGATAAGGCAGTTATGACCAGACTTTCATTACTGTGTGCTTATTTCTATCTTTTTTTTTAAGATGCCAAATGAGAGTAGTGCCGTGTAGCACCCACTGAATGCTTGCGTCCACACTTGAATCTGTAATACACAGTCCAGGCAGGGGGAAGAATGCGGCCTGAGGTGCGTCTCGGTGCCGAACCTTGGCTAACACACTGGAGGTCGAGGGTTCAGTCTGCAGCCAAGTCCCATCAAATCCCACCGAACGACTCAGTCTCACTGATTACTAAAACGTAATGATTCGTGTCTTAAACGATCGTCTACTGCCCTACTGTCCTTTTTTAAACACGGGGACAACTTGGCTGACATGTTTAAATTTTAATAGACAATTCTAGAGAACAGTAGTTGGTAAAATGAAATGTATATATAATTGCTGTTGTCAGGATTTGAAGCAAAAGGTAAATAAATGACAATTTCTCAAAGAAAATAATCAGAAACATCTGTTACAGGATTACTTTCGACCTGACTCTGGTGTTAAACTGATGTTCCGATAGGTATTTTAAAGAGTGATTAAAAAAAAAAAAAGACGGATTTCTTTTTAAGTCCCACATTGCCATTTGCATCTTTGCAGTTACTTGACCTTAAGATAAAAATACTTCAGAAGCGAACTTTAAAATACACGAAGTTGTCAAAATTCCTTTTCTGTGAACTGGAGAGGGGGTGGGGATGGTGGTACAGCAATTGTAGGAAATTCAAGCAGAGACGTTTCCTGCTCCCAACTGCCCATTAGCATCAGTTCAGATGAGGCTTCTCTTTGGCTATTTGGAAAAATTTTTTTAAATACTGTTCCTTGCTGGAGACGTTGTTAAGACTCTCAGTATTTCTCATAACAGCTCATATAACCACCATGAATCCCCTTTTCATAAATACAAGCCAGACCAAGAAAAGGGCTATTTCCACAGGTAAGATACCCTCCTCAAATGATCCGGATCAAAACGGCATTCTCCAAATCAATACTGGCTGAGGACAATTCTGTCGCTAACGCTTCACAGAAAACTACACAGCTTCAGGGGAGCTCAAAATAGCGGAATTCTTTCCCACACTCTTCCATTCCCTAACCACTGAAGCTACCGGCAACTCCTGCTAGCTCCTGTACACAAGCATTGCAGAGCAGCCGCACCCCCGCCCCCACGCCCTTTCCGGCATACCGCTAGTGCAGGATGCTAGGATGCTAATGCTAGAGTGGCCCCTTTCAGGGGATAAAGACGCCTATTCCAGGAAAGCATGGAAAATGTTCTAAGGAAACACAGGTTCAGAGGCCAGGGGGCACGCACTTACAATCCCACTGGGCTGTGACCTCGCCCACCCCTCGGGACTTGGCGCAGCTATGTATGTGCCCACATTCCTCACACTCAAGTCTCTCAGGACCTGGCCGCCCCCGGTATCAGGGGACGCCTCGGGTGCGTGGCAACCATCAGTGACCCACGTTGTGTCCAAGACCCTTTTAACGACTGTATGGGTGGCTCTGAAAAGAGCCTTTGGGTTGGGGGCGCCCGCGCCGCGCCTCACTTGGAGCTGGTGTACTTGGTGACGGCCTTGGTGCCCTCGGACACGGCGTGCTTGGCCAGCTCCCCCGGCAGCAGCAGGCGCACGGCCGTCTGCACCTCGCGGGACGTGATGGTCGAGCGCTTGTTGTAATGCGCCAGGCGGGAGGCCTCGCTGGCGATGCGCTCGAAGATGTCGTTGACGAACGAGTTCATGATGCCCATGGCCTTGGACGAGATGCCCGTGTCGGGGTGCACCTGCTTCAGCACCTTGTACACGTAGATGGAGTAGCTCTCCTTGCGGCCCCGTTTGCGTTTCTTGCCGTCTTTCTTCTGCGCCTTGGTGACGGCCTTTTTGGAGCCCTTCTTGGGGGCTGGAGCCGACTTGGACGGATCAGGCATATCGGCTAGTTCTTCTCGGGGAAACGCGCGCGCGCGCCTTACCAAGACTATTTGTACATCTTGTATTCAAATGAAGGCTCAGGCTCGACTCGCTTTCGATTGAGTACAGTTTAACATTACGTCATCTCGGGGAAGGAGACATGCAAATTAGGAGTTGCGCGGTTCTTCTTCTGATTGGCTAGTCCTGCCATCCAATAGGTAGGCGCAACCTAGCCTCCCTCCTGATCATATATAAGGGCTTGCTAGCGGTTACGAGTCCGTTGTTATCTCCTTTTTCCTTCTGTTCGAGTTCTTTTCTTGATCGTCTAGTTGAAGATGTCGGGTCGTGGCAAGCAGGGCGGTAAGGCTCGGGCGAAAGCCAAGTCCCGCTCGTCCCGCGCTGGGCTGCAGTTCCCCGTGGGCCGTGTGCACCGTCTCCTCCGTAAAGGCAACTACTCGGAGCGGGTGGGCGCCGGCGCCCCGGTGTACCTGGCCGCCGTGTTAGAGTACCTGACGGCCGAGATCCTGGAGCTGGCGGGCAACGCGGCCCGCGACAACAAGAAGACGCGCATCATCCCGCGCCACCTGCAGCTGGCCATCCGCAACGACGAGGAGCTCAACAAGCTGCTGGGCCGCGTGACCATCGCGCAGGGCGGCGTCCTGCCTAACATCCAGGCCGTGCTGCTGCCCAAGAAGACCGAGAGCCACCACAAGGCCAAGGGCAAGTGAGGCCCCGGCGGTCGCTAGCGCAAGTCGACGGACACCAAAGGCTCTTTTCAGAGCCACCCACGCCCGCAGGGAAAGAGCTTGACACCGAGAACCGGTTGCTCGCTTCCGCGGTGCCTCGCCCGCGGGGATTCGGGAGGCCAACGGCTCCCTCTGCGGTTTGTCTCCGCCGCTCTCGGCGCCAGACGTTTGGGTTTCAGTTGAGGTTCGGGGTCGGGCCATAGTGGAATCGTTAACGTAGTACTTAGTATAAGGGTCTGCTTGGTTATGCATGGTGGTTCCTACTAAAACAGTTGAGATGCTGCCCAAGTTTTACCTTGGGGGTTTCCAGAGGTTTCTGAAGGGAGAGCTGGGTGTTTTAAATCTTATAAACGTATTACGGCGGCTGGTAAAAAAAAAAAAACAACTTGGAAGCTTTCTGGTTTCTTTCGCAGGGCTGGAGGAGCAGTCTCTAGGCCTTCCTCAGCCTGCTCAGTGGTAGGGTTGCAGATGGGCATGGCGGTCCTGCAGACATTTAGAGTTGGTTAGTCTGATCCCCTTAAGTAGCTTACCTTTGAGGAACAAAATGGGAGTTGTCGGGTTTTGGTACGTCAGTGTCCTTTAAAAGGAAACAGCATCGCACTAGAATACGTTTTGGACAGGGTCGTCATTTCTACAGGCAGCATGAAGAACGGCTGGAGGCGCAGGTAAATCGACAGGAACATGCAAGTTAAGCATTTGAGGGCGATTAAAGGGCATTTGCAATCTCCTTAACTTCCAGTCTCTACACAGTAGTCACCCCCCCTAAAAAAAGTGTATATAGGTTATACACCTGCAAATGGGTGGTTTCAGTCAAAGCCTGGGGGTAGGGTGGGGTGGACCTCAAGAGATCTTTATGGTTTTAGTTAAGAGTTTTCTGGTCTAACTTTGTATTCATAGGTCACTAGTTCATTGTTAGGTCGTCTTACCATTTAATGGTGTTATGGAGGGAGGTGTACTAGGATAGTTTCTTATCTTACCTATAAGGCTGCTGTTAGAGGCACAAGCACCACCCGAAAGGAATATTTAGTTCACCATTTGGTAAAATGGCAATTGCTGGGGCGTATGTGGCCAGTGAGCAGAGCACAGATTCTGAATGAATCTACAAAATCACAGAGTTCCCATTAGAGCAGCTCTGATGTAAGATCTGGTCCTCTGGATTACCATTTCCAGAAGTGCCCTGGACCAGAAGCGTTGAAAAGAAAATGCTCACTGGAATCAAGCCCCCCATGGCCTGTGCCTAGGTATACACCCACTAGCATGAGAATATGCATCCAACAGAAACTACACAGATGCAGGAACAGTAGCATTCATCAAATCCACAAGATAGAGGTAACCCAAATGGTCATCGGCTGATGAATAGCTTCACAAAATGTCCTCTTAAAAATGAAGGGAACGAGGCACTGATTGATGCTGCAACATGAGTGAACCTTGATGTCCAGCACAGGTAAATAAAATCAGAGACAATAGACACAGAAGCTGAAAGAGGGAAGAGAATAAATACAGAACTTGACTTCCTTGTGTGGTCATGGAGAAAGGCACAGGTGATGGTCACCATGAGAAATGTGCTAAATGTCCCTCAGCTGCTCACATAAAAATGGTTCATATCTTGTAAAATTCACCTAATTTAAAAAAAAAACAACAACAATTCGGTGACTGTGCACTAGAGGGGCTGGAGAGACGACTCGGTGAAGAGCTGGTTGTGCAAGCATGACCCCAGAACCCATGCAATGTAGGGCCAGGTTAGCACTTGATTGATTTCAGGGAGTCTGTGGAAGATAGGAGAATCCCTGGAAATTCCGAGGCCAGCCAGGGTGGTAGACACAGCAACTAATGAGACCCTGGCTGCTCAAGGTGGAAGTTGAGAGCAACACATGAAATTGTCCTCAGACCTTCACAGGATGACATACATGCATGCTTTCGCCTGCACCTGCACACAAACATACTTTAATACAGATGTGTGTGGTACACTCACACATGGGATGAGGGTGGGGGCAAAAAGGAAACCTGGAAGGCATAAGGACAGAAGACTAAGATGCATTCTAGTGCTTTCTAGAATAACACACTGGCCCACCTCAGGTGAAAGGGGGTGAAATTCAGACCCTACAGCTGCCGTCATCAGAGACCAGGTGGAAAGGCAGCTATGGATTTCATCCTCGTGCTGCTGCTGCAGCAGCTCCGAACAGGCCTTGGCAGTTAACCTTGCCAGGTTCAGCTCACGTGCATGTTGTGTGCAGGGCATGGAGGTCTTTCCCTGGCCCACTGTGTCCCTGAACACATGCCTGTGTTAGAATGATTTCAGCCACTCTCCATGTGTCCTTATGCAGTGTTGTTTATTGAAGACAAGAAAGAGAAGGTTCCAGGAGATTGCAGTGTGAGACAATGTTCGCAGTGTGTGGGAGCTCTCCACCGAGCACCTCAGCATCCTGTGTTCCTCTTCCAGGTGTGAGTCTTTCCAGCAGCCCCTGCTCCCCACGGTTAGTTTCTTCTCTGTGGGCCATTTCTTGCAGGCTCATCCACATATCCAATAATCACCCTCCTCCAAAACTTAAAAATAGACCTAGTATCTGATCCAGCCCTCCTACTCCTGGGCATCTGTCCAGAGGAAATGAAATCAGGATGTGGAAGAGACATATGTACTGGCATGCTCATTGTGAGACTAACCTACATGTCTATGCAGAAACAAGCAGACTTCTAAAATGTGAGATATACACAGATAAATACTACATAGGCTTTAAATTGTTTCATTTGTTACCATGTGGATGGACCTAACGGACATTACAGTGTCCTTTAACATCTACAGGGGATTGGTTCCAGGACACACACACACACACACACACACACACACACACACACACACACCCCTCCCAGGCAGGTACCAAAATCTATGGGTACCCAGGATCATTATATACAAAGCCACTGTATCTGCTTATAACCTACAAATGTCTTCAGAGTGTGCCTCCATGACTCCCAGTACATATACAACATACATGTAGGGTAAATAGTTGTGCTAGGCTGATAAGAATCATCACCATAAAGCTCCATGCATGTTTGGTAGAGATGATGCTGTAGAAGTGACTGGGGTGAAGGGAGCTGGGGAGCCAGGACCAGTCACCTGGGGTGAAGGGAGCTGGGGAGCCAGGACCAGTCACCTGGGGTGAAGGGAGCTGGGGAGCCAGGACTGGTCACCTGGGGTGAAGGGAGCTGGGGAGCCAGGACTGGTCACCTGGGATGAAGGGAGCTGGGGAGCCAGGACCGGTCACTTGGAGAATCTGCAGCGGTCAGCTGGAAAGACATGAAAGCTGCTCTAGTAGGCTCATGGGGTAGCTCGAGGCCAGTGGAGGCTGCAGTTTTCCATACTGACCCTCAAGCTATGCTCTGGGGTTCATAACAAGTGCCAGGCTAGTTGGGCTCAGGCCACATAGACAGCTCGGTCCCTAATGGGATGAGCGATGAGCAGCAAAGACACGTGTCTAGGAGGCAGGGATGCCGGTCAAGCCTCCTTGCTGCACATCACAGGTCTGGCTTCTGCCCACGATTGCCCTTCTTTTCTTGTGATAGCACCCAAACCATGGCTTCCACAAGTCCACACCTCTTCCCCAGGCTGCATAGTCACAGCACCTGCTCGATAGTCCACCTGCTAAAGGCAACCCATCCTCTCTGGCATCCACCAATGATGCCACTAAACAGGTCCAACACACACAGATCATTCAACTCAAAAACAACAAAATATAACCTTTGAGTATTCTTGAGTTGGTATGACAAAAAAAAAATACAGGGATAACTGGGTCCATTAAAATGCAACCCACAGAAGGAGGGACGGTATTTTCAAGCCATACATTTGACCAGAGATTAATAACCAAAATAGCAACGCCCTACAGTTCAATCGCCAACAACTCAAATTGTAACTTGGCAAAACGACTGGAACGGGCATTTCTGTAAAGACATACATGATCTTTGACATCGCTACAGTCGCTGAGGAATCGCCTTATTCCTGTTAGTATAGCTGTCCAAGCGGGGGCGGGGGTAGGGGAGGACGGGGGCGGGGAAAGGACGGTCGTGCCTCCTCCCCCTTCCAGAATTCTCTGCGTTTCTGCTCCTGTCCCCTTCCCACTCCCCCCACCTAATCTTATAGTCCTTTATGGCCTCCTATTCCTGCGTAGGGGTTAAACTCATGTCGCGGCCAGCTCACCAGCACCCCACAATTTACTATCCTCCACTATTTTGGCTTCGACATCGAACTGGACAGAGGCACATTTAGTCTATGGTCACACGTGTTGAGTATGCCCTGCACATAGTACCAAATATGTACTTGGTCAGTTAATTTAAAACGAAAGGATTTCTTTCCTGTCTAGTCAGTGACGAGAAGGAAAGAAATTGACCTTCCGTAGAAAGCAGCGCAGTGCTGAGAGGGCAACACTGTTCCGCCCGCCGCTGACTTCCCCGCCTCCATCTTCCACCCCTAACACTAGAAGCTAAACCTTCGTCTGATCATTTCCCACAAAGCATGGGTGCGGCTCGGATTTTGATTGGGAGAAATTTGATAGGAAAAGGAAACTATAGGCTGTAGAAAGAAAAAACGAGTTCCTTCCCAGATTCTGAGACGCTGCTCTGCAGTTACATGCAGCCTTGCTGGGAAGCTCAGCGCCGACTTGGTGGAACGGAAAAAGATTAAGGCAGTGCCTCCCGGGCTCCCTGGGTGCAGAGCCCAACTCTGGAACCGCCGCGGTGACGGTTGCACGGTCTGGGGTGCCGGAGCTTAGGAGCGCCACTCGGCAGGTTTCTGGTGCGCGCCTCCGCCTCGGGTGCAGGAGAAGCGACGCGCTGACCCGTACTTGCTCAGGGCCGCTTTCCGATTGGTCAGTCCTAAAGCTCTGACTGATCCCATTGGCTGCCTCAGACGCGGCCGCCTGGTCTGGAACCTATAAGCGCTACCTAGACTGCCCCTGCTCCTCCCTGGCGCCCTCGGGATTTCAAAGACCTTTTGTCGCTGTATTTCACAGGGTCGTGTATTACCTGAGGCAAGAGCTTTGGTTTGTTATTTCCGAAGGTGAAGCCATTTTCCCTGTCACTATGTAAACTGACACTAAAAAGTGCCGGAACGCCCACGTTCCTGGACGCAACCACCGGAAGATTCACGTCCTCCGGGTTGGTACAGCTCCTCCCCGTGGACGCACCCCTGAGCCGGGCTCCTAGTTCCCTGCTTTGGCATTCACTGGCATCTGTTTCTGCCCATCCTGGTTTAGAAGCGAAACACGATGATTGTCCGTGCGTTCCTTAAAAGAAGAAAAAAATCCGTAAGATTGCAACACAATTAGATTTCCATCCTTTCCTCGACTCATGATTGAAATTATGTGAGTTACCTCTCTCGTCCTCTGATGCGGTTTAACTATCCATTATTACTATTGGTGATGCCCTGACTGTGGCCTGTGGGACTATAACCCACATCCTCCTTAAAAGTCTTTGCTTCGAAAAGGTTTCTGTTCTGTTTTATTTGTTTCAGATCTAAAGGTGTTTGATTTTGTTTGATAAAGGTCTTTTCAACGTAGCCTAAGCTGGACTCAAAACTGTTACCCTTCTGACACAGCCTCTAAGTGCTGCGGTTGTAAGCATGGACCACGTGCCCTGCGTTATCTTTTCAGTTTTGATTTTCTTTTATTAGCGTATGTTAGCTGGGCTTAGTAATGGGTTTGTTTCATCTTGATAATTTCACATATGTATATACTATTTATCTACACACACACACACACACACACACACACACACACACACACCAGCTCTTCCCTTTTTCCTACTGACTCTCGTCCCCTTCCTCTTAATAAATCCTCCCCACCACCACCCCTTTTGATGTCCTTAAAAAAACAAATCTAGCCAGACTCGTGCACGTCTTTAATCCCAGCGCTCGGGAGGCAGAGAGAGGCAGGTGCTTCTCTGAGATCCAGCCCAGCCTAATCTATAAAAGAGGCCAGAACTACAAGAAAAACCCTGTATCAAAACCAAAACAAAACAAAAATATCTTGTTTCCACATGCTAGACAAACCGGTACCGTGTTTCTCTTTCTAGATCTGGTGGATCTCCTTTAACACTATGATCTTGAGTCCTATCCATCCCCCCCCCCCACCTTAGCAAATAACATAATTTTTTCCTTTTTCTTATATTTTCTATTTCTCCTCTCACCCTTTTAAAAATTAGTGTTTCACTGTTAGCCCTGTCTAGCCTCAAACACACCGATATTCACCTGCCTCTGCCTCCCAAGTGCTGGAATTAAATGTGCGTACCACCACACCCAGCCATAATTTCATTCTTACTGGCAGAATAAAGCACTCCACTGAGTAACTATACTATGTTTTCTTTAGCCAGATAGGTTTGGTTTTCTTGTTCACTACTTGGCACAGAGGGCAAAGGTTAGTTCTGTGGTTTGCATGTGTCCCCAAATCCACATACTAAACGTTGTCAGTGTGGGCACAGCAAATACCTCAGAATGGGGAGAAGTGAGAGTCTGGCGTTATAAATTACCCAGTCTGTGTAATTTTGTAATTATGATCATATGAATAATTAAAATTTACTGTGTATTTTGTTTTGGCCCATATAACTACCAGAGCCTTAAAAACAAAACAAAACAAAACAACAACAACAACAAAAAACCCTAAGCAACAAAAACTTTAAGTGTGTGTTTTATTAATGAACTTGGCTTTCCCCCCTTAATTCTTGGAGCAACTTTTAGTCAGATTCAGAACTATAAAGACAATCTTTTGTGTGTTGAGATACTTTAGGCCTCAGAGAATGTATTCCCTTTCCAATCTGTTCCTCCCTCCCTGTTCCCTCTCATGCCCTCCTAATCCTTTCTCTTCTGTAGGCAGGCCATAGGGGGAAAAAATCCAAACAAACTAATATGAGGTATGTTGGTTTCCCATAAACTTTGGGCTGCCTGTCATAGCTTTCCCCTCTGCTACTGACAACTGGGTGCAGACTCGGAGACATGAGTTTTGTGATCTTTGACCCAGCCCTGCTCTTCTGAGCACAAGCCACATTTCCACAATTAAACCCTCTGGAATGGAAAAATAGATACTGCAGTGTGTTGAAAAGTTCATTAGCACAGGACATATTTTATAGATTCCATTCAAATCACGGTGTAGAGGAACCTGACATCAGACAGGATTAAAGAGCATATTTAAACCAGAATCAGCTCAACTGTCTCAGGCAGCTGTAGCAACATCATCCAGTCAGAACACAAATACAAGCCAGCCATGACCTCCAGATGCCTCGACAAAGCCAGGACATTCAAAAGGAAGTGAGATCCTTCTAACATAAGGGGCTTTGTCCACATGCTATTTGACAATGTGGTGGTTTGAATAAGGATGGTGCCCAGGGGCTCTTAGGGAGTAGCATTATCTGAAAGAATTAGGACATGTGGCCTTGTTAGAAAAAAATGTGTCACTGGGGGGTGGGCTTTGAGGTTTCAAATGCTCAAGCCAGGCTCAATGACTCCCTCTTCCTGCTGTCTGCCAATCTAGGTGTAGAACCCTCAGATCTTTCTCCAGCACCACGTCTGTCTTCAAGGTGGTTACCTTGCCTCCTGACGTGACAATAACAGGCTAAACCTCTGAAACGGTAAGCCAGGCCCAGGGAAATGTTTTCCTTTTTGAGAGTCGCCTGCAATAGAAGCCTTAACTAAGACAGAGTACCAGCCATGAAGATTCCTGGGGCTGGAGAAGGCTCAGGGCGGTTAAGAGAATTCACTGTTCTGAAGACTCTAGGTTTAGTTCCTACCCCGCAGCAGGTGACCCACAACCTTCTGTCACTCCAGTCCCAGGCGAGCTGATGCCCTACAGCCTCTGCCAGAACCTACACACGAGTGGTGCACATAAACCCACACAGGCACAAGCACACATACACATACAAGTCAATACATCTTTAAAAAGTAATAAAGCGCCTCTAACATTACTAAAATTGTTTTTGCTGATACTACACCGTTATGCGTAGTAAACTCTGAATAAGTAAGAATTAGTCATTTCTCGTTGTGACTTAAAAAAAAAAAAGCAACTTACAAACAAAATCCCAAATGAGACTATCAGAAGGTGTCAGAGCCTTTGACATGTGAACTATGTGGCCAAGGATGACTTTGAATTCCTGATTTGCCTACCTTTACCAGATAAACTGGGGGTTACGGACGGGGATGTGCCAACACGCCCGGCGATGGTTTTGAAGGAAAGCTGGAGGTTGTGTGTGGACCAGTTAGAGAATAAGAAATCCCTGGGACCATCAAAGTTGTTCAGGTTCTGGAAACGTGGGGTGGGGGTGGGGGGCAGGTGGATATGGAAAGGTGGGGGTGGGGGGGCAGGTGGATCTTAGACCAGTCTGTTCTAGGAGGCTGACTTAGTTAACATTCTATTGCTGTGAGAAGACACTATGGCCAAGAAGCCTTTAGTTGGGCGCTGGCACGCAGGTCCAGAGTGTGAGGCCGTGACCTTCACCACAGGAAGTGTGGCAGGCAGGCAGGCAGGGGTTCGCCTCAGTAGACCAGAACTTGCTTTCTTATTCAGATTCGCAGGCAGGAGGCAAAGACAGCAGAATTCAGGCTAGTGTGGGCGTTGAAAACCTCAAAGCCTAGCCCCAGTTCACATCTCCTCCAACAAAGCCACGCCTCCTAATCCTTCCTAAAACAGTTACAACGAGGACTGTAAGAGGAAAGTTGATCCAAAGTTGGGGCTGGGTTTCAAAACAAGAAGACCACATCTGTTGAAATTGACCGGTGAGAAGCAGAAGTTCTGCTAATTGCTGGTGCAGCAAAGAATTTGTGGTGCTTGTGCCTAGCCTTTTTCACGGGCTAGCAAGAACACAGCAGGGGCATTTTTTATTTTAACGTTTTTTTTATTAGTGTGTGTGTGTGTGTGTGTGTGTGTGTGTGTGTGTGTGTGTGTGTGTGTGTGTGTGTTCCTTCCACCTGTATGTATGCTGTGTACCACAGCAGGGGCATTTTAAAGTTGTGTTTGTTTAATGTATATGAGTGCTCTATCTGCATGTACACCTGCACGCCAGAAGAGGGCAGCAGATCCCAGTATAGATGGTTGTGAGCCATCATGTGGGTACTGGGAATTGAACTCAGGCCCTCTGGAAGAGCAGCCAGTGCTCTTAACCACTGGGCCATCTCTCCAACCCTTATTTTAATTTTAAAATATTTTTTGTGTGTTTGTTTCAACTGCACGTATGCCGCGTATCACCTGCATGCCTGACGCCAACCAACAGAAGGCGGCGTCAGATCCCTTCAGACGAGTTACAGATGGAAATGGGCTATCATGTGGGTGCAGAGGATTTAACCCAGGTTTGCTGGAAGAACAGCTGGAAGAACCCCTTCGCCTCACTCCTACCCGTGCCCCCCTTAAACCGAAAAGATTCTTCTGGCATTCCAGAACTCAGGAAAACTATGTTGCCATATAAAGGAGGCGTGCAGAGAGGTTCTAGAAGGTTCTTTGTGACTCGGCAGCTGAGGCAAGGTTGTAAAAAAAAAAAACAAACCACTCTGAGAAAAATGACTAAAGTTTTTTCTAAAATCCCTTCCGCACTCCTATGGAGCCTCAGCTAACCGCTCGGGGGGACACGCTGCTCAGGGAATATAAGGGGCAGGCTGTGAAGCGGGAGCTCCGAGTGGACCAATCAGAGTGCAGCATCCCATAATGCCCCCTTGGTGGGCAGCCAATAGGAATGCAGCTGGGTCTATAAAAGCCGTGCCAGCAGGGTGCCTTCTGCACTGGAGGGCGAGGAAGGAGAGGAGGTCAAGGAAGATGGCACGCACCAAGCAGACGGCGCGCAAGTCCACCGGCGGCAAGGCTCCCCGCAAGCAGCTGGCCACGAAGGTGGCTCGCAAGAGCGCTCCGGCCACCGGCGGCGTGAAGAAACCGCACCGCTACCACCCCGGCACCGTGGCCCTGCGCGAGATCCGGCGCTACCAGAAGTCCACCGAGCTGCTGATCCGCAAGCTGCCTTTCCAGCGCCTGGTGCGAGAGATCGCGCAGGACTTCAAGACCGACCTGCGCTTCCAGAGCTCGGCCGTGATGGCGCTGCAGGAGGCCTGCGAGTCGTACCTCGTGGGGCTGTTCGAAGACACCAACCTGTGCGCCATCCACGCCAAGCGGGTGACCATCATGCCGAAGGACATCCAGCTGGCTCGGCGCATCCGCGGGGAGCGCGCTTAGGCGGCCCCGGCTCGGCTCCTGACGTCGGTTCTGCTCATCAACCCAAAGGCTCTTTTCAGAGCCACCCACGGAGTCTAGAAACGGGCTCGTAACCTAAGGTGTCGCGGGTGGTGTGCAGGGCCCGGGAACCCAGGGCTCGAAGCCTTACAGGACCGATCCTTACGGCTTCAGCTGGTCCATTCCCCGCCCCCTTTTTAAAATGGTTTTTCGAGGCAGGGTCTCTGCAATCTCGGCTACCTTGGACTCACTTTGTAGATCAGGCTGGCCTCGAATTCAGAGACCCGCCCGCCCGCCCGCCCGCCTGCCTCTGCCTCCCGGGTGCTGGGGCTGAAGACGTGCGCCGGCGCCACCACATGCCGCTCTAGCTCTAACAAGGCTTCGCTTAACAGCTGCAATTCTTTGTAGTGCAATGTTAGCTGCTCTATTGGCAGCTGTCCTCGTGTGAAGGCAGCAGCCCAGCTTCTACGGGCAGCGGCTGCACGGCCAGACTATTTGCACGCTGTGCTGGTTCGATGGTGTTTTCAGTCATTGCGTCCATCCACTCCAGTTAACAGACAAGTGTTAACTGCCTTGTGCTTTAAGGCCGACTTACCCGGCGTTAAAGCTTGATCGTCCTGTGCATTCAAAGTTGGCCTTTCTCCTAGGATGGAAAGCCCAATGGGCTGTGTGCTTTATTAAAATCTGCTGCTTTATTAAAGTCTGTTAACTTTGCCAATCTGTTAGGGAAGCTAAGGAAGAAGAGTGTAGGAGCAGTACAGTGTTCATTTGCTGCTGATACCTTTGCTTGCTTTTTGAAACTACTTTAAAAATTCTCAACTTTTTCCATATGGAAGTAAACCCAGGAACCAGAATTGTGATGGAAAGGGTGTGGGAACGCCATCAGCAGGGCAGACCTAAGCTCCAGGCATCCACTCCTACTCTCCAACAGTTAGCTGGCTTCCCAACTGCCTGCTGTACGCATTTGCCAGGGAGGAGACTGGCCAGGGTGCACTCCAGCCCAGCCTGCTCTGGGAGAGCCCAGCGATCTACACCTGTAGCCACCATCTCTAGAGAGCCAGGCTGTCTAGCCATTGGGATGGCATCTTGACGCTGACTGTTGTAGGGATGTGATCCCTGACTCTTCTTTTTTCCCTTACCCCCAGACCCCAAGCCTCAGCTTTAGCTCATTTGCACGGGGACTCCAAGCATGCTGGGCCACTGGCTCAAAGCCACCTGAGAACTGGTTTGGTAATGCCCACCTGCAGAAGCTGAGCCAAGAGCCCAGGCAGGAAGTTTCAGTGCACCCTGTGCTACACAAGCCAGCCCTTCACACAAATAAAACCCTGCAAGTGCTGGCAGAAAACCTCTCTACCTTCCACTGGCACAGCAGCTTTCTTCCTTCCTGGTCTAGGTGCTGACAAATCAGAAGCTAGGGCTGGCAACCCAAGGCCCATCCTCAGGGTCCTGTCCTTAATCACCCAGCACCTTCCACTCTTTTTTTTTTTAAGTGGGAAGTCCAAAGACAGTTTCTCTGTGTAGCCCTGGCTGTCCTGGAACTTGCTCTGTGAACTAGACTGGCTTTTAACTCGGAGATCCGCCTGCTGAGATTGCTTCCAGTTCCCAATTTCTAAACTGCCACCTTTCCATTTTCCTGGCCTCCTTCGCTGTAAAACCCACCACACTTTCCCTGCAGTCCCTACCTGGGCCGCCAAAGCCCCGTCTCCGTCCCCTCCCACTCACCTCAGCTCCCGCCTCTCATCTCTTTGCCTGGTCCACTGTCCCACACGAATGACCAGCGAAACCCCATTTCTATCCCCGCCCCCTCCTCCCTGGCCCCACCCCTCGCCAGCGAGGTCCCACCTCCACCTTGCGGAGTAGCAGCCTCAGCCCCGCCCCCAAGGCGCCTCCGCTAGGCAACCGGCTGGCTGGCGTAGGTTGACGCCACAAAGGCCTCTGGCCGAGTTCTCGGCCTCTGCCAGTGCTGTGGCGCAAACCCAGCCTTCCCCCTACGCGGCGCATCTGGCCGCCCTGGCACCTGGCCCTGGCACCTGGCGTAGTGCAAGGCTCCTTCCTTGTGAGCGAGTGAGTAAGTACTCGCCCCCTAGAGAACTCCCTCTGTATGGTCTGGGCTGAGACTCTAGGGGCCCCTCCTCCTGTTTTAGCCAGCCATGCTGTCCCCAACAAAAGTCATACTTCGAACCATAGGCTTCGACCATGGACCACTCTTGACTGCATGGGTCTCCTAGATGAGCCCTCACTGACACAATTTGACCTTAGGAAACCAAGAGCCCCAAGGTCTGTCTCTACCATGGAAGCCAGGTCCCCTCGCCCCTTTGGCCCCGGCCCCTTAGGGCTCTTGAAGTTGGTTCTGGAAGAGCTAAAACCCTGTGCTCTGCTCAAAAACACTTCAGATGAAATCAACGTGGCAGTGCCTCTGGAATATCCAAAGATGCCTTGGCTTTAAGCATTAAGAGGGGACAGGAGATGAGCACTAAGTCAACCTTATTTCTGAGCTCTCGATAAGGAAAGACCTTGGAGAGCAGCACCCGGAGCATTTCAGGGTGTCCACTTCCTGGTGTAGCAGGAAATAGACTCCAGGGGTGCCCTGTGCATCAAACATGTGTTTAAGTGTGTGTGTGTATGTGTGTGAACATGTACATGTGTGCATGTATGTTGTATATGCCTGCAGAATGCATCTGCCTGTACTTGTACAGTGTGTGTGTGTGTGTGTGTGTGTGTGTGTGCGCGCACATGCATGCTTGCACATGTTTTCCATATGGATGTGTTCATGTGTAGCTACAAACATGTTTACCTGTGTGCAAGCTTGTACGTACACCTGTCTGCATGTCTACATATAGCCTCTGTATCTGTGTGTGCATATGTTTGTGTGTTCATGAGCCTCTATGGAGCGAGCCCCTGTTTCTGTGTTTTGGGTTGTGTCTTTTCTACATTGCAACCTATCTGAAAGGATTTCCATCCCTTTCTAAGTTTCTTTGTTTTTACCAGGAGTCCATTAAAGACATTATTCTGACCCTTGACTCTGTCAAAGCTTTTGGGGTACAAGTGTGGCCCCAGAGCAGAGGTAGGCCTTGGTTGCAACTGTAGCAAACAGCTGGGGAGTCCCAGAAGGCACAGGAAGGAGCTTGTAGCTAAGCTAACCTAGGAATTGAGTTCAGGCTTAGTAGTCGGGGTTCAGGGGTCAGTGTCTTTGTCCCACATTTGGCACCAGCTTTTGTCGTCATCTGCAAAGGATCAACAGAGGACGCATGCACACTGCAAAGGCACCAGTTTTGTGACCCTGCCTGCCGTTGGGGTCACAGTAGAAACCTTCCCCTTGTTCCTCCCTCAGGAGCCATGGATGCTGTGGAACTTGCCAGAAGGCTGCAGGAGGAGGCCACCTGCTCCATCTGCCTCGACTACTTCACTGATCCTGTGATGACCGCCTGCGGCCACAACTTCTGCAGAGAATGCATCCAGATGAGCTGGGAGAAGGGGAAGGCCAAGAAAGGGAAGAAGAAGCAGAAGGGCTCCTTCCCGTGCCCCGAGTGCAGGGAGATGTCCCCTCAGAGGAACCTGAGGCCCAACCGCCTGCTGACGAAGGTGGCTGAGATGGCCCGCCAGCACCCCGGGCTGCAGAAGCGAGACCTGTGCCAAGCACACCAAGAGCCCCTTAAGCTGTTCTGCCAGGATGACCAGAGCCCCATTTGTGTGGTCTGCAGGGAGGCCCAGGAGCACCGGATGCACAGGGTGTTGCCTGTAGATGAGGCTGCAAGGGAGTATAAGGTGAACGCAGGGCCCGGGGCTGCTCGGCACCGGGGAATTATGACCAGGGGCTGGTGATCCCGGCTCAGGGAGGCTGAGTGGAGTCCTGTCAAGTTGGCCTCTATTCAAGGTGTGAGAAATGTGGACCTTCACTTTACTGGTTGTTCACTTTGCTAGTTGTTCCCAAGGACACTTTTTTTTTCCCTTGCGCTGTTTTGCTGTTTGGTTGTTAGGGGATCCGCCAATCCCAGGACAAGGGGCTTTCAAGGACACTTTGTGAGACAAACATATCTCTGTGTAAAATAGATTGGGGCGTGCACAGTACTGCTTCCAAAGCCATCTTCTCAATGAGTTCAAACAGCATAGACAATTTATCAATACAGTGTATACCGATACAGTGGTCGAACCTCCAAAACTCAGGCCAAGAAAGGCTCTTCCTGATCATCTCACGGGTGCCAGTTCAGACCGTAGGCCTGGCTTGGCCATTGGAGTGGGAGGCTGGACCTTTCTGTCATCCATTTCTATGGGATCATTTGCCTATGTGTGTTGTGTTCTGAACTCCCCGCTGCTGAAGCAGATCTGGTTTGGTTTTGGCGAAGGAGGGGGCTGTCTGGTTCTCTGAGCTCCTTCCTGTAAGAGCATGTCTGGGGTCAGAGACCACGGTCCAGACATGGGCGGTGATGGGATCTGCTGACCGAGGCCTGTGTTTGTGTGTCCAGCTGAAACTGGAGGAGGACATAAGGTATTTCCGAGAGGAGATGATGAAGACAGAGATACTGCAAGCCAAGGAGGAACAGACCTTAACTGAGTGGCAGGTGGGTGCCCCGTGGCTCTTATCCCACGCTGTGTGCCTATATCCATTCTCATGCAGGACAGGAAGTGCCTGTCAGGGCTTCCGGTGTCTCCTTCATGGCGGGAGGCTTCTGGGAGGAAAAGGTTCCTGTGCTTTGCAGGTTTGGTGGCGACCTGGGAATTAAAGCATACATGAAAGACAGGGAAGCAGGATTTTAAAAGGTGATTTTAATGATGGTGAGGATGGACCTCAGATGAAAAATGAGTCTCAGGTGGAGCCTGATAGGACACCACATTTGAAACATTTTTGTTTGTAGACGGGGGTCTCCATAAATTACTCTGGTTAGCCTTGAACTCAGGCTTAAGTAATCCCCCTGGCTCAGCCTCCGAAATAGCTATGACTACAGATGTGCACTTCTACTGCACATGGCTAGTTCATATCCTTTCTTTTTAATTATCTTCACTTTATGTGTATTGTATTTGCCAACATGCATAGACACAAACAGTTTACATGCAATGCTGGACAAGGCTGTAACAGGGCCTTAGGCCCTCTGGAACAAGAGTTAAAGATGGGTGTGAGCCACTGGACAGGTGCCTGGGAATCGGACCATGGTCCTTTGGAAGATCAGGCAGTGCCCTTAACACCGTCTCTCCAGCCCCATTTTCATCAAGAAACTGAATTCAGATCTTAAATAGCCCTGTTTCTTTATTCTAGAATCTGGCAATGCTTCCACGAAATAAGAGTGGCCTGTATTTTCTACTTTAAAAACTGAGAAGGTCTACAGATTGGCCTTCTTCCTTGTAAAGTGGGATCAGGGGGACAATAGGAAAACAACTTGTTAATAGCCGGTCATCCTGTGGTACTTAATGGGCAGGGATTGACTTCCTCCTGTTCACTGGAAATGGCCTATTTGGGGGGATGGGGGAGCCTGTGGGTGCATACGTGTGACCCCAGAATTCAAGGAGGCAAAAGCAAAATCTGTTAATTCGTGGACTAATAGGCCAGTTCCAGGTCACCCAGGGCTGCATGGGAAGAGCCTGTCTCAGAAAAGGAAGACAAGCAAGTACATAAGACAGACAGACAGACAGACACTAATGTGGGGAGAGAAATGGAAGGAGTGAGGAAGGCTGGGATGGAGGAGGCTGCTATTTGGGTAATTTGGCTGTTACCTCTGAAACTTTGATTTCTTATGAGTTTTGATCAACAGCTTTAGGGACACGGGTAGCAATAATTTGACTTTTAACCTCGTTAGGAGCCCCCCGTTCTTTTTTATGAGTGTCCAAAACTCTGAAGGAAATCCATCTTCCTGGGCACATCTCATAGCCAGCTTTGGGGGGGGGGGTGTCCCCGCTCCCCACAGGAGAGAGTGAAAGAGAGGAGAGAGCGCATCCTGGAGGAGTTCCAGAAGGTGGTCCTGTTCCTGGTGGAAGAAGAACGGAGGCTGCTGCAGGTCCTGAAGGAGGAGGAAGAGGGCACCTTGGTGAGGCTGCAGGACAGCAAGGCCTCCCTGGACCGCCAGAGCCAGTCCCTGGACCTGCTCCTACTGCAGCTGGAGGAGCAGAGCCAGCAGGAGCCCCTCCAGATGCTGCAGGTGAGGCCAGAGGGTGCGCAGACTGTCGCTGGCCTTGGGGTTCCCCTGTGCTGCCACAAACCCACGGGTGCGCCATGAGGCAGGGCCTGGCCTGAAGATGTACACCCAGCCCAGGGGCTGGCAGAACAAATGCAGCCTAGTACACAGGGTGGGGTGGGGCTGGGTTGGGTTGATATTTGAGGGTCGCCTACCCATCTCATCCCAGTGCCTCACATCAAATGTCTCACACCACAGAGAGAGAGAGAGAGAGAGAGAGAGAGAGAGAAGAGAGAGAGAGGAGAGAGAGAGAGAAGAAGGAGGAGGAGGAGAAGGAGGAGGGGAGAGGAGAGGGGAGGGACAAAAATAGTATCTCTCTGAAACTTTGATTTCTTATGAGTTTTGATCAACAGCTTTAGGGACATGGGTAACGATAATCTGATAGTTTTTTTTTAAAAGAAAGATTTGTTTACTGTGTATATAGTATTCTGACTATATGTACCCCTGCACACCAGAAGAGATCAGATCTCATTATAGATGGTTGTGAGCCACTATGTGGTTACTGGGAATTGAACTCAGGAACTCTAGAGGAGCAGCCACTGCTCTTAACCTCTGAGCCATCTCTCCAGCCCCATACAAAGATTTTAAAAAAGAGATTTGTTTTAGCCCGGAGTTTGGAAAGTCTGAGGCCATGGTACTGCCAACTGCCCTGCTTCTGAGGAAGGCTTCCCTCGTGACCAAAGGCCTGTCGGCACCTGCCAGAGTGGATGGGGACAGGCCGACTTCCCTGACACCTCTTCTCACTCCCCTTCACCATGGTGGACCTGTGCCCTAATCACCCCTTGAGGGGCCCACACTGTGCCTGCTCAACACTGCGACGTTAACAATCAAATTCCAACGTGATTTCGGCGGGCACGTATTACATCTAGACAAGGCAGAGGACGACTGGGAAACACATGACCCTGTAGTATTCCTGGCCAGGGTGTCTGTTGTGCTTGAGAAGTCTGTAGACTCTGGGTTTCCAGAAGATCTCTAGGGACCCTTAGACTGTCATCCCCAAGCCCTTTACCTCCTCAAGCCACGCCCACTGCGCTCCCTGCCCTCACCTCTTGGCTCCACTGTTCCATGCACCCTAAGTGGATCTGCAGCTGCCTGGGGTCCAAAGGAGGAAACTCAGGACTCTCTGTCTCTATCCACAACTTAACTTCCTGAAAGGCTTCATTTATGCTCCACCTGAAAATATGGAAAGGAAAAATCCAGAAGTAAGCAACCCATGAGCTTTAAACTGCATGCTGTTCTGAGGAGTATTGATAAATCCAGCCAGGGTGTGAATCGCCCCTTTGTTCAATATATCTATGTTGTGTGCTATCGCCAGTAACTGTCTCGGCTGTGAAAGCTACCCCGAGGGGCTCAGTGGGTGTGCACAAGTGACACCCACAGGAGCGGTGCAGCTGTGCCACAGAGAACCTTGAGCAGCCTCCTGTAGGTGAAGCTCTGTGAAGGTCACGTGCTGAGGTTGCTAAGCGGGACGGGAAGCACCACCTGACCATAGTCCACAGTTGTTAGGGATGTTTCTAGTCTATTCTGTCAGCATTTTATGCGCCAGACTCGTGGACTGCACGGTAATGCATGCACATCCATACACAAAGGCATGGTGTCTGCAAGGCCACCTGATTCAAGGCTTACTTGCCTCAAAGGGAGGAAGTTCTGGGTACAGAGCTTGGGGGTGCGGCTCGGCGGCAGAGAGCTTGTTTAGCGTTGGCCCTTGCTTTCTGTCTCCACTCCTGAAAAGCTAAGCACTCAGCAGGGTTCCCAGGACTTGTCTCCTCCTCTCTGCTGACCAGACCTCAGGCCTGTGGGTATGGACTGGGTCTCTGCCAAAGTGGAGGTGACAGGGAAGACCCCAGGGAGTGTAAGAAGCTGTTATCTGGGAAAGGGAAGACCAGCAGAGAACGGAGCCCAAAGTAGTGGGCAACAGAGGTCCCTCTGATACCAGCAGGACCAGCTCTGAACTCTTCCTCCCTGTTGATTGCAGGACGTGAAGGACACTCTGACCAGGTATTGTCACCCTCAATAGAGAGGGTGGTGGAGGTGGGTGAGGGAAGGCCACACGGAGGGAGAGCCTAGAGGAGGACATGAGTCTGTGTTCCCTGGAGGAAGGAGAGCCTCAGTATGCAGTACCCAGAGGTGGCTCTCCCCATGACCATCAAGACTGTGTGCCGTGTTCCAGGACAGATAGAGGTGCTCAAAAGTTTCCAAGGTATGTGGAGACCCAGGCCTTCCTTCTCCAACCATGACCCCACTTCTCTGGGCACTGCTTTGCCTTACCCAGATGCCACACAGGACCAGAGCTACCAACTGGGAATTAAGTGTCTTAAACTGTTCTTACCGTCTTTCCAAGTCTGGATGTCTGCAGAATTAAGTTGGCCTTAATTAGCCCTAGTGACTCACCATCAATGTCCATGGGGATTTGGAGTGTGGCACTTAGGGACTGGTGGAGGGGAGGCTTTTGGGTGGACATAGAAAAGAGCCACATCCCACCAGGACCTTTGACCTTAAATGACCCCTACTTTCCCCTGCAGAGGATGTGGTGCCGGACCCCAGCTCAGCGTACCCCCATCTCCTCCTGTACGAGAGCCGCCAGAGGCGGTACCTGAGTCCACCGCCAGAGCGCAGTACCACCTACAACAAGGACCGGTTCTTGGCCTACCCCTGCGCTGTCGGGCAGAAGAGCTTTTCCTCTGGAAGGCATTACTGGGAAGTGGGTATGAACCTCACCGGGGACGCACTCTGGGCCTTGGGCGTGTGCAGGGACAACGTGAGCCGGAAGGACAGGGTGCTCAAGTCCCCAGAAAACGGCTTCTGGGTAGTGCAGCTGTCCAAGGGGAAGAAGCACTTTTCCCTGTTACCAAACCCTAATCCAGTCACGCTCATTGAGCCGCCCAGCCACATGGGCATCTTCCTGGACTTCCAGGCCGGGGAGGTGTCCTTCTACAGTGTGAATGACGGCTCCCACCTGCACAGCTTCTCCCAGGCTGCCTTCCCGGGGCCGCTGCTGCCGTTCTTTTGCTTGGGGGCCCCAAAGTCGGGTCAAATGGTCATCTCCACAGTGACCATGTGGGTGAAGGGATAGAGACTTGGGACAGGGCACAGACGCTGGACGTGCCCTGGTTTCCCCCAGAAGGCAGGGTGCCTCACCACCGTGGCCACCTACCCAGGCTTTCTCTGGGGCGCGAAGAGCCAATACCTGTGCTGGCAGGGCAACTGACCAAAATACAATCACGATTAAAATGCTCAAATGTGAACCGACTACTGATAAAATGCTAATTGGGGGGGGGGAACTTTGGAAAGAGGGCCACCATTCCCGAGTGGAGTAATTTCTAAATATATGCCTGTTCACTGTGCAAGTTGGTCTTCTGTTTTGTTAGCTTTGTCCCGGCCCAAAGCTTGCTAATATCTTCCTAGTGCCCTTTTCTGGTCACCCCACCCACTCTGGCCTTCAAGATAATTAGGGAGGGCTCCCCCCCCCCATTCCTCCACGTATCCTTTCCTAACACTCCCTCTCCTAAGAACCCTTCCTTTCCCATTCCTGTTACACGTCACTAGCACCCGAGGACTCAAGTGAGGCGGTGCATTGGCATAGCGCGTTTCCGAAATGGTTTCCATTTTGAGTCTTCTAGGCCCGCTGCATGACACCGCATCTCCCTTCCCATCCCGGATCACTCAGGTCTGCCCTAAATATGAGGGCGGCGCTGGAGGCATCTGAGCGACCACAGTCCAGGGGTGCTGCGGGCTGTGGACACAGGGTGAAAGCGCACTGGGAAACCGCCACCTTCCTTCCCTACTGCTCTCAGCCTTTCCATGTCCTCGGGGTGGTCCTGCGCATCAGTACACCTCTCCATCTCTCTCCGAACCCGCGGTCAAAGTTTGCAGCACGCGGGTCTCGGGGAACGGGGACAGAACAGGCGGAGACCCGTCACCGCGAAAAGGCACCCTCACGCGCTACAATTCGGTCCCACCCCCACCCCCACCCCACCCCACCCCGGGCAGCGACCAATCCAAGGCAAAAGCGGGTTGTTCCAATAAATAAATAAAACCCAGCTTCCTGCTTCCGCCAAAGGTTCCCCTTCCGGCGGAAGTCTGCGAGCCTTTCGCCCGGTCTTCCCACTACACAGGAGGGTAGGACTGGCCCGCGACCCTGCCGCGGCGTTATCCTGATCCCCGCCCGCCCCAAAGAGCCTGATCCAGGCGCCGCCGCCGCACCATGGCCGCCCCAGACCTGTCTACCAACCTCCAGGAGGAGGCCACCTGCGCCATCTGCCTCGATTACTTCACTGACCCGGTGATGACCGACTGCGGCCACAACTTCTGCCGTGAGTGCATCCGACGTTGCTGGGGCCAGCCCGAGGGGCCGTACGCCTGCCCCGAGTGCCGCGAGCTGTCGGCGCAGAGGAACCTGCGGCCCAACCGCCCGCTCGCCAAAATGGCAGAAATGGCGCGGCGCCTGCACCCGCCGTCGCCCGTCCCGCAGGGCGTATGCGCCGCGCACCGCGAGCCGCTGGCCACCTTCTGCGGCGATGACCTCTGCCTGCTGTGCCCTACCTGCGAGCGCTCGGAGCACTGGGCTCACAGGGTACGACCGCTGCAGGACGCGGCCGATGAGTTCAAGGTGCGTTCCACCGGGTGCTACCGGCCTGTGCTTGGTCCCGTCACTGCCCCGCCCCCCCGCCATGAATGAGGGAGTGTGAGTTACAGTTAGCGTGATCGTGTGAGGGAGTCGGGATGTATGTAGCCTGTCTTATTCCGGGAAGAGATGATCGGGCATTCTGGGGAAACTGGCCTTACTAGGCCTAACTGGGCTGGGAGAACTTGTGGATGGACCACTGTCAGATCAACTGTTTGGCTGATGTTACACTCTCAGCACATGGACTTGGGTAACCAAAATAAATCAGGCACCAAGTCTCCATTGCTTTGGATTTTAGCACAAAGATTTTGAGCTTATAAACAGAGATCGTCCCTGTGGTGTTTTGTTTTTGCTCGCTCCCTTCCGGATTCATTGGTCCAGTGGGTTTACCTTTCTGCCACCACCTGAAAGCCCGTTGATGGTGCTGAAAGGGACCCACGTCTCTCCAGAAGTGACCTGAAAAATCCCGGAGGAACAACACTAAACCTCTGTTACAAAAGAAGAAAAACCCTTCTCTTCTTCCCTGTTAAGTTTACCGGAGGCTGATGGCAGACAGCCTGTCTCCCTCCTGCAGAACTTACCTGTGTGTGTCCAATAGCCTCAACTCCACACAGCCCTCACAGCACACGGGCAGGGTTGGGCATGGGGACACGGCCTGCTTTACGGCGACACCAGGAAATGAGTAGATGGCTTGTACCTGTGACTGGTGGGTCTGCAGTGAACCATTCCTTCACTCACCGGAGCTTGCTATGGGGGTCTCCTTGGCCACGCGGGCCTCCACAGCTCTGGTGACAAGTTCACTCTTTGGCTCTGGCCCTGGGGGAGGGGAGCCTCCAGTCCTCCCCTGGAGATGGGAGAAGGGTTTAGGTAGGTAGGAACTGGGTGTTGGGGGGAAGAACCCAGGCCTGTCCCAGGGCCTCCTAGGTTTCACTCAACTCTCACCACAACCAAAGCAGGAAGTCTGCAGTGGGACCTAAGCAGCGATAGGTTTGTATGTAAGCAGAACTCGAGGCCTTCACCCAAGCGTACACATGCTGTTGCCTCATGGCTGTTTAAAATGGTGTTCCTGACCTGAGCGTTGGAAATAAGAAAATGAGGACTGCAGAGATGGCTCGGGTGGTTAAAGAGAGGTGCCTGCTTCCCACTTGCCAAAGTCTAGTTCCCAGCACTCATGTTGGGCAGCTGACAGCTGCCTGTAACTCCGTCTCTGAGGGCATCTGACATATGTGGCCTCTACGCACATGCACACTGAAGCGCACATCCCACTTGTCAGCATACATGATCAAAAGGATCAAATTTTATAAAAGAGAAAATGGCTGGGTGTGGTGGCTTATATATGACATTCCAGCTACCAAAGAGCCTGAAGTTCAGGGCCCACTTGGGTTACATAGTGAGTTTAAAGACAGTATAAGACCCTGTTACAAAGTAAAAAAGAGGGCTGGATGTGACTTAGTGGTAAGGCACTTCTTGGCATGTATTAGGTTCAGGGTTTCCAGAGAAGACACTAGAAAGACCCAGACACAGCTTGGAACACAGCTGGAGGTGTCCGTTATGGTGAGCCTAGTGGCAGGACAGGCCTGAGTTTTCTAGAGTTAGGCAGCATCTGGGCTAGGCCTATGGCCTCTGCCATAACCCTGGGGAGGACTGAGCCTGGCTGGCAGCTAGGCGCCATGCCTCTGCCTGAGCTGACTTTAGGGTCTCCCTGGCACCCTGTCCAGGCCCGGAGTTTATAAGAATTGGATCAATCCAAACAGACCCTATAGAAGACAAGCTCACCATTCTGTGATACACAGACCTGCGAGAAAGTGGAAGTGGGAACAGGAGCAGGTACAACTCAGGCGATGAGGGACTCTGAGAAAAGGCGACGTGGGAAGTCATATCTAGTTTGATCTCCCATGGTACAGTCCCCTACTCTGTCTTCAGTACAGACAGCTAGGGCATACAGCCCTGGAGGCTGTCCAAGATCAAGGCGTGCCTGTTGACCGCTGCTTCCTGGCTCACAGATGGCCCCCTGGATGGGGAAGAAGTGGCAGGAGCCCTCTAATTCCATCCAGAGGGCCTCACTCTTGTGTCCCAGTCACCTTCCCAAAGTCTAGCCCATCACCTAGGTGGTCAGGAATTTTGGGGGACACACTCAAGCCTTAACCTCTTGGCATGCTGTGAGCCCTTGTGACCACAGATGGAAGGAAGAGGAAAGGGGACAGTGGCTTGAAGGGAGAAAAGCTGGGTCTCCAATGCCAGTTTGATGAGTGTGTCCTGCTGAGGGAGCCTGGACATGCCCACTGAGCTGGGAGCAAGCTGTCTGCAGAGGTGAGCGGGGCTGGCATAGGGCCATGGGGCTGAGAACTGAAAATAAGAGAAACCTTGGCTATTTGGTGAATTTGGGGAAGGGGAGAGGCTCTGAACCTTGGTCATCAGAGGGGATACTGCCGCCCAGTATGGGCTATAACCTGCTAGCTGTAGGGCATTGTATCCTACTGTTGTCTGGACACATTCCATTTAGTCCATTGGGGAGGAGGTTGGAATAGGAGGTCAGGAGGGGAAAGGCAGACCTCTGTGACTGGGCCCCACCTAGTGGGCCCAATGCCTCTCGGGATTCTCATGGCACCGCCTGGTCTCTATCCTACCAGGGGAGACTTGAGAAGTCACTGGAACACCTGCGGAAACAAATGGAGGATGCAATGCTGTTCCAAGCCCAGGCTGAGGAAACCTGTGCCTTGTGGCAGGCAGGTGCTGGGTCTGGGGTAGCTGGGTGTCACACTAGACTCACTGAGACACCCTGTGGTCAGGCTGGGATGTATGTGTGTGCATGTAATATAGGATACCTAAGCTGGGTTCTGTCCTGCACTGAGTGCCTATCCTGGAGTCCTGGTGTTTGAGTTCAAGGTCATAGAGCAGACATGAGACGGGTGGATTTGGATGGATGTTGGGAACAGGCCAGGTATGGGGGGGGGGGTCTCCAGTAGTGGATTGAGGGGTCGATTTTAGTCTGTCCAGCTGTGGGGTGGCAGTTTTGTCTGGCTGACACCTAGCGGTGGGCTTGCGGCCTATGTGACAGATGCTGGGTGTAGCTGGTCCCGGGAATGGATCTTGGGTCTGGGTAGCCAAGCGTGGTAGATTGGAGGTCTGAGAGCTCAAGGGGTGGTTTGGATTGTGACCAGCTCAGAGTGGTCAGCCATGTACCTGGGCAGCCCCAGGTGACAGGTGGGATGGACGTCCTGTCAGCTCTTGGGGTCCAGGCAGCTCCTGGTGGTGTATCCAGTGACCGACCAGCCTAGAGTGGTGGGGTTTGGGGTGTGGGCATCCCCAAATGGTCAGTCTCTGGTCTAGCATCCGATTTGCCCTCTTGTGCCCTGTAGAAGATGGTGGAGAGCCAGCGGCAGAACGTGCTGGGCGAGTTTGAGAGGCTGCGCCGCCTGTTGGCCGAGGAGGAGCAACAGCTGCTGCAGAAGCTGGAGGAAGAGGAGCTGGAGGTCCTGCCCCGCCTCCGCGAGGGTGCTGCGAGGCTCGGCCAGCAGAGCACACAGCTGGCAGCCCTCATCTCACAGCTGGAGAGTCGCTGCCAGCTGCCAGCGCTGGGGTTACTGCAGGTGAGTGGGCTGGCTGGGATGTCCTGGAGGTCCTGGTTCTCCAAGGGAACCATCGAGTGTATAGCCCCACTCCCCACCCACCACGCCGCTGGTCACACTGCTCCCTCCCCAGACAACACCTTCCCCGCGGAAGGGCAGCCACAGGACATACAGTACATCCCCAAGGCCCAGCCCCTTGCATGCCTTCTGCCTCGCTTACTGACCACATGCAGGCCACGCTGCCACCTAATATGTCACACCATGATCCATATGAGGGGGAGGGGGCAGGAGGAAGGGAGGGAAGGAGCTTACAAGGCATTCAGAATGAGGAAGCATTGGCAGAGCTCGTCCATTACAGACTCAAGTCTACAGAGACCCTGCCCTTCCCACCTCTCCTATAAACACCACGATAGCAGCTAAGACAGGCGTCTCAGCATTCTGCCCCACCCCCACCCCCACAAACGTGTTCTTGGTGTCTATGGAGGTGTATGCCAGCCCCACAAGGCTCCCAGTGGGGACACTCCAGTTCCTTGAATAAAAGATCCCAGTGTTCATGTGTCGGCTACTCGCATCCTCTGCTTGCCTTCAGTCACTGCCAGTTGACCTGAGGTTCTTAGTATTCTGAGCGTGCTGGCAAAGAGCTGCTGTGCTGTAGTTAAGGGAAAATGAGAAGAGCAGAAGTCGTGTGTTCGGTCCAGATGGAGTTTTACTTTTAATCCAGTTAGTTAGGCATGCTGAGGTGGGCCTCGTCAGAAGTCCTGCATTCAGCCTCTCATCCTCCCGGCTTGGCCACAGTTGCTGTCCTCAGTGGACACAGCAGAGCGGGCATGGCTCAGCCTGTGTGCTTTGAGGGCCCAGGATGTGACTTGTTTAGCCCCGAGGGATGCTTCTGTCTCATCGATGACTCATTCTTGCTCTCAGTAGGACTCTGGGACTCCCACCTCAACCCTTTCAGCTTGCCAGCTGCCCTCCCTGCTCTCGCGTCACCCCTGGATGTGCAGGTGTCTTTGTAGGGTGCTATCTCCATCATCTCCCATTTTAACGATGTGAGCAATGTAAGCGCCCTCAGGAAAAGTCGCTTCTGAACGTCCCTGTCATAAGACCTGGTGGTAGGGGTTACATTTTGACATGCGTCTTGAGGGAAACATTCAGACTGTAGCAGGAGCCTTAGTCCATAGCACCATTCCTTTCTGAGTTATCCCCAAGGTGTGAGCTACGGCCCTGCTCTTCCCTAGATCTATGGCTTCTGTTCATGTTCCCCAAAAGCAGAATACTTGGTTCCCCTGCCCTCTGTCTCAGGGCAGTCTAAATGACTGAAGGGCATGGCTGTCAGTTCTAGGGCCCTTCAGCAGGCTCAGGGCCTCAGCATCCCCATTTGTCCAGTGGGCATGGATGGAGGCTCAGGGTGTGACTGCTAAGGGGTCACAGACAGGCTGTGGGGTCCACTGGTGCCCTTCCTCAGGGCCTCGGCTATGGTTCATCCCACCACAGTGTCATTTACCTGGTATATAGATATGGGGGTCTGAGACTGGCTCTGCTGTCTGTGCAGGACAGAGGCAGTGTGTTCCCTCTGGGGCCCAAGTGCTGGGCAATCATAAGGAACTTCCTCAGGGAGGTAGCTCACTCAGAAGAGACACCTAGAGAGTTCAACCTTTACTAAGTTGTCGTGTGGTTCAAGCCTGACAGACAGAACTAGCTCTGTGGGCTCCCAGAGGGAGGATTAGGGGAGCAGAGAGGAATGAAGACAGGGCCCGTGTCAGTACAGCGGGGTCCCTGACATCCGGGAGCAAAGAGAAGCCATAGAGCGTGGTGGTCAGAGCGCTGGGAATGTTTTGTGTTTCCGGGGTACAGTGTGACGTTTGTCTGTGTGTGACAGCATCGGCGCTGATTAAATCAGGGTCACCGACATGCCTCTCACCTGTTGGTATGTGTGTGTGTGTGTGTGTGTGTGTGCGCGCGCGCGCGTGCGCGCTGAGCCCACTCAATTCTCAGTCCTAAGAGAAGAGCTCACAAGCCCTGCCCCCTCCTTGAAGATGTATGCACATTGCTATATGATGCTCAGGAGAGAGCCATTTTGGGGTTTTTTGGTGCTGCGCCCACTGGCCAGGTACCCAAACTCTTGTATGTGGCTAGGGAAGCACACGGATACAGAGGAAGAACCAAACCTGCCTTGTGGCGCATCAGCTGTGATGGCGTACAGACTGTTAACCACAGTCACCCTGCCGGCTGCAGGACAACAAAATCTGGGAAAGTTTTAGGAAGAAGGGGTGTCTTGGAAATGAGGGTGCAGAGGTCTGTGTGAGCACCAGATTTGGAGTCATTGCTCTATGTGGTGGTTTCAGCCATCCAGTCACGTTTCACACCACCGGGCTGCCTGGCTGGCCTCCTGTGCCCCCCCATCCTCCTCCCACCTGCACCCCTCTGCTGCCTTCTCCCCACCCGCTCTTTCCGCTGGTCCCCACTTCCACCAGGCTTTGCTGGGAGAGCCTTTGCTACACGCTGTGTGGCATATGCCCACGTCTTGGGGTTAGGTGAGCAGCCCGCGCTTTGTTCTGTCCCCATGAGCTGCTGTTGACTGGCTGTGGTGAGGCAGGAAGCCTGAGGGGATCTCCACTCAGCCTCGGTTTGCAGGGTCCTTCAGCCAGGTCGCCCAGGCGTTCTGGGGAGGTGTCAGTCAGCAATGGGGGCTGGGGGCGTAGAACCCATCTGTGGATGCTGGTAGCCCCTCTAGGCACTGGGTGATTTTTCCCCCCTCAACAGATATGTCTGAGGAGGCCCCTTCCTTACCTCGGAGGCCAAGGCTCTCCTATCACCTCAGCAAGGAAGGCCTTGTGCCATTCTTGCCTTAAGCCATGTGACCACCATTACCCTGAACACACCTGTTTCCATATGGGTAGAGGGACAGAGGAGATTTCTGCTGCTTTGCCCATACCAGTCTCTGATGAATGATTGTTAATACTTAATATTGAGATATTTTAATAACTCAGCAGTTACACCTTGACCAGCTCCAAATAACCACACAGAGAGAAGAGAATATATTTAACTAGCCTAGAGCACAATCCTGAGCAGTAATTACTCCATCCTGAACCTCGAGGCTAGCATAGCTTCCTTTCGCTCAGATTTTCCACATTGTACTTGCTTTTTACTCATCTCCTAGGTCCAGCTAATTTCTCCTGGCATCCTGTCTCCTATGTCATACTCACACACCCCTCTCCTGTGTCACACTCACACACCCCTCTGCATGGCTCCGTCCTATCCTTTCTGCATTTTTCTCATCTTCTCACTGGCCCAGGATGTTCCGCCCTATTCTCTGTATTGCTCAGCATTGGCTAGTTGGCTTTTTATTGGCAACACAGAGAACAAATGGTGACATGTTTACACAAACTTGAGACAGGAGATACTTAGAATAAACATCACAATACAATATCCAGACTGGGGGTTAAAGAGATGGCTCAGAGGTTAAGAACACTGACTGCTCTTCCAAAGGTCCTGAGTTCAATTCCCAGCAACCACATGGTGGCTCACAACCATCTATAATGTGATCTGATGCCCTCTTCTGGCGTGCAGGTGTACATGCAGGAATACCCTGTGTATATAATAAATAAATAAATATTAAAAAAAAAAAAAAGTCCAGATTGAAACGGGGTAGAGAAACCAGCATTTGAATGAACAAGGATAAACAGTATACAGTCCCCAAGAATGTGACGCCAACAAGGCCCCTCCCTGCACAAGCCTTGCAGGGAGTTTACCCGTGGCTTCAGAACCCTTCTTTTTGAGGCCTTTGCGATCTGTTGTCCCCCAGACAGAGCTAACAACTTGAAAGCGTGATCCTGTATCTGCAGGGACCTTGGCAGAGACTGTGCCTTGTTTATCATGTCTGGGGCAAGAAGGCCAAGCGCTGTGGGAGTGGGCTAACTGCGTGTGTCGCTCAGCTCCACCGGCACATACAGTAACGTAGGCTGAGCGCCCTACACGCAGAACTCTATTTCCTTAGAGCAGAGCACACGGGTGCCAATGGGGCTAATGTGTTAATTCATTTTGTTTCTGTGACATGCCAAGGCTTCAAGCCAAAAGTCCAAACAGCATGCTGGCAGCGTGGGTAGGTGACACCCCAGTTGTGTCGTGTTATGGTGATGACATCATACTGTAAGAACCTGAGTGAGAGATTGCTTGGCGAGGCAGGAGGCTAGAGGGAAGAAAAAGGCCAGTGTGCTCTTAACTCTCCTAAGAACCCCATGTGAACTGTATTATGTTAATTCCTTCCAAGGGTAAGCCCCCTCACACACACACACACACACACACACACACACACACACACACACACACACACTTCCTTTTCAACTACACCTCTTGAAGGTCACGCCAGCTCTTCACATCTTCACGGGACCCGATTTCTACACCTATCTAGGAAGACGGTCACCACAGCCAAATCCTAGAGATCGGTGTCTCTCGAGGCCTCTCTACTGATTGGAAGACATCCGTCTTCTTCTGTGTTCTCACCTGTCACTCGTCTGCATGTCTGCCCTGGCGCAAGTTACCTATCATGGAGACTGCTGTCGTAAGATAGAGGTTCTGGGTTGGCAGGGGGCTCTTGTTTCCTTTGGTGTTTGGCAGGAGTAAACAATAGCAGCGGGCAGTAAGGCAGTAGGGAGGCAACAGCATGTGGGACTCTGGTGTCCTTATGTATAGGCCTCGGACATCAAGACCTACAAGTGTTAATGTTGTCATGGGCCTAGGGAGTGGAGGCTTCGCCACCACCCTTGTTGCAGGCAGTGCTGCAGCTTCCCTGCAGGCCAGGGTATCAGGATTCCTTGACCTTTAATACTGGCCGGTGTTGAGCTCTTTGTTTGAGGTCTCACTCAGCCCTTTGACTGTCAGGATTTGACATCTCCTTGGAAGTCTTGCAGGTGGCCAGGGCCTGAAGTTTCTGGTATGTTTGTTTGTTTGGTTGGTTGGTTTGGTTTGGTTTTTATTTTTTATTTTTTGGAGACAAGATTTTTCTATGTAGCCTTGGCTGTCCTGGACTCTCTTTGTAGACCATGCTGGCCTCAAACTCACAGGGATCTGCCTGCCTCTGTCTCCCTGCATCTAGTATCCTAAGTCCATTTGTTTTTTAGCTGAGGCTCACTGCCCTCTCTCTGTCTATCGCTCTGGAAGTAGAAATCTGTTACAGGCTGTTCTTGCTGAGGCTGCCCCTTCAGGAGCACTGAAGGGCGATTGCAATCTTTGCGTAGTTGTGGACTGTGTGCAGTGCTGTGATGATACATGGGCCGCAAGGGAGAGTCCAACAGCTGCCGATTTGGAAAGAAATTGCCCATCCCCCAATGTCTTTGCTTATCTACAGGGAAATGAATGTTAGAAGTGCTTAACAATAACACTTGAAGCTATAACACTAATAGTGATCTTTTAAAAGAAATTTTATTGATACCCTAAGTTTCATACAATAGATCCTGAACATGTCTGCCTCCACTCCCCCACTCCACTCTCTTCCGCTTTACCCTCTCACTCCCCTTAACACCCCCCAACACATGCCTTTGCCCTCTTCTTGTTGTCTTTTCTTCTTCTTCTTCCTCTTCCTCTTCCTCTTCCTCTTCTTCTTCTTCACCTTCTTCTTCCTTCTTCTTTCTTCTTTCTTTCTCCCCCTCCCCTTAAATGACCTACCTAGTCCAGTCTGTGTGGCCCATATGTGCTGGACAGCCTGCCAGCAGCATAGGGCCCTTCTCCCATTGGTGGTGGCCTTGCTGGCTTGGCCATATGCAGTGACCCCAGCTGCTGGGAGCTTGTGAGTGCAGTGCCATGTCCAGAAGACAGCACATCACTGTTCTCCCCTCCATTTTCCAGGCCCTTACATTTTCCCTCCTCACTCCCCTGTGATGTTCCCTGAGCCTTGTGGGGATGTGCGTGCGACATAAATGACTCACTTGGCTGAGCGCTCAGTGGCCACTTTTATTCTTGGCACTTTGACTAGTGTTGAGGCCCTGCATTGACCGCTGCCCACCAGAGAGAAAAGCTTCTTTAGCCAAGGTTGAGAGCAGCACTTACCTATTGATACAAACATAAATATTTTGAAGGCAGTTTAACAAATGTCTGTTGAACAAAACAACAGTGGTAGGTTCCCCTCTAGGGCTCATGGCCTCCCCAGCCTTACCAGGCATGAATTCCTTCCCCCTGTAGAGCAAGCCTCAGATCCAGTGAAAAAGCAGTTGGTTGCCCATAGCCTCCATGCCACTATTGTGGCAGTGGGTACATTGTACCAGGGGCAACCTCTTGAATGAGTCCATTGATGACTCTGGTACTCTGAAAGCTAGCCAGCAGGGAGGGAATTTCCAGGTCAGTTTTCCTATGACCTACAACCAAAGTATGCTGTGTCTTCAGCAGTAGGGGCTTACCTCCTTAATTATGGTGGGTAACCAAGAGCAATGGTAAGCCTGCATTTGAGGGGTATGTGGGGCCTCGCTGTACAGGGGTGTGTCTAATAGTAATTTTTGGCAGACTGGCTTTATGCTGAAATACAGTTACATTCCAGGATTTTGGGAAGGGAGGAATACAGCTTAGTCCCTGGCTATGAAATAATGTTTCAGGTTAGATAAATAGACACGGAATGGGGCCAACCTGGGGCACCTGTGGGGCATTGGGGGAACGGGCAATAGGACACAGTGAGGTCACAGGGCTGGACTTTTAGAGAGGAGCCTGACCTTACACAGCACACCCCATCTAGGGGACAAGTACACGTGCCTGCCTTGTCATAATAGTGGCAGGGAGGCCACGTGGGAATCTGTGGACAAGGTAGGTGGTGGTTCGTCATTTGCTATAAGTGAGAGGAAGAAGCAGAACTTGACCTAGACCCGGTCTCCCCATTCAGGAGATAGTTCCACAGGGCTCTGAGACAATGTAGCATTGCTGTGTCTGAGCTGTAATCAGACCCACTTTTGTGTGTCTCTGTCACATGGGGCTGGAGTGATGTGGGGAGAGCCAGGACCAGGCAGCAAGCCTTGGTACTGAGTGTCCACTTTCTTCTCCCTACAGGACATCAAGGACACCCTGTGCAGGTATGAGCCTGGGCATCTGGGCAAGCTGTGGGTGGGGCCAGGCTGCTGGCCCTAAGCATGAAGCTGATCTGTCCCATGTAGGGTACAGGATGTGAAGCTGCAGCCTCCAGGAGTGGTGCCCATGGAGCTGAGGACCGTGTGCCGGGTCCCAGGGCTGGTGGAGACCCTGCGGAGGTTCCGAGGTGGGTGTACAGTCCTGGGAGCAGAGCTGTCAGGAGCCCCAGGACTTAAACCGAACTCAGTAGCTTAGAGCAGTGGTTCTAGAAACTTCCCTCTACTTTAGACGTTACCATGTGTGGGTACTTTCCAAACCAAGTAATTCTCCACCAGGCCCAGCCCCACAAGACAGCCCCACTTCGGTGCCACTTGCAGACCCAGGGAATACCCATATTTTTGTCTCCCTACTCTTACTCCAGAGCCCTCACTACCCTACCTAATGTTAGGTAATTTTGCTAGGTGGCCCACAAAATCCAACAGGTACTTTGCTTAGTATTAACAGTCTGTTCTAAGAGCTGAAGTTAAGGAGGAGATGTATGGGTGTGGCTAGAAGATGGGCATGAAGCCTTCCTGCCCTCAGTACACACACACACACACACACACACACACACACACACACACACACACTCACTCACACACACACCCGGCACTTTGATGAGTTCCCCCAGCTCAGCGTCCCCTTAAGTCCCACCTTTGAGGGGCTTTTAGGGATGTTCTGTTCTGTGGGCATAGTGTGAGCAACTGGTCCTCTGACTCCTCTCTTGTCCCTGGGGCCAATGAACGAGAATGAAATTCCCATCCTTCTGTCCCACTGCTGGCTTGTGGGGATGAAACTTGTCCTAAAGTAATCGACAGGCCCCACCTGAGCCACCTTAGGAACATACGTTCATGTGTGACGTACGGGGACTCTTCTTAGGGTTGGCAAAGCAGGTTTTCAGGTCTTCCTCTGGACCCAGGGACGGATTCTGTTACTAAGCTTTGGTTGTCCAGGGGACTGATAGATACCCTTGGTTCTAGCCAGAGTTCGACTGAGTGGAGGCCAGGCTAGGACCCGAGGTAGGTAGACCGGAACTCACCTGGGACTGTGGTCTGGGAGGAAACAGCAGCCTTTTTCCTGAGCAGGTGTCTGTGTTAACCTGAGAGCCATCAGAATGCTGCGAGGCCCAGGGTCTTTCATTGGAGACTAAAAGAAAACCAATATAGAAAGTAGTCAAGCCAAGATGGTGGCAAAAGATTGTCCTGGTCTGCAGAGCAAGCTAGCCTGTCTTGTGCTACATGAGACGCTCTCTCAAAAAAGCAAACCAAAAATGCGGTCAGAATGCCTTCCTTGTCATCAGAAGCAGATGCAGGCCTTGTTCCTAGGACATCCGAGTTAAGATAGAGCTAGCCGTCCCCATCCCTCCCTGCCCCCCAGGGAGAGGAAGTTTTCCACTTAAGTTTTCTACTTACTTAAGCCTGAGGCTCCAGCAAATGGCCTTGTGGACTGCCAGGAAAGGTTTGGCTGATAGCTAGAGCGATGGAGGCTGACTGGGAAGTTGGGTTGACCTCAGGCCTCTCCACAGGGGACATTACCCTGGATCCAGACACCGCCAACCCGGAGCTGGTCTTATCTGAAGACCGGAGAAGTGTGCAGCGTAGTGACCAGCGGCAGGCCCTGCCTGACAGCCCAGAGCGTTTTGACCCAGGCCCCTGTGTGCTGGGCCAGGAGCGCATTACCTCTGGCCGCCACTACTGGGAGGTAGAAGTTGGGGACCGCACCAGCTGGGCGCTTGGCGTGTGTAAGGAAAACGTTAACAGGAAGGAAAAGGGGGAGCTGTCAACTGGCAACGGGTTTTGGATCCTGGTGTTCCTGGGGAGTTTCTATAATTCCACTGAGCGGGCCTTCTCCCCGCTGCGGGAGCCTCCCAAGCGTGTGGGGATTTTTCTGGACTATGAAGCTGGTCATCTCTCCTTCTACAGTGCCACAGATGGCTCACTGCTGTTTATCTTCCCCGAGACTCCCTTCTCAGGTACACTCCGGCCCCTCTTCTCACCCCTGTCCAGCAGCCCAACCCCTATGACCATCTGTAGGCTGATAGGTGTACCTGGGGACACCAGTGGTCCCCAGTGACCCGGACCCTCTGTGAGAGTCCTTTCACCTCTCCTGGTTCCTTGTCCTGACCCTGCAGAGAGGCCCAGGGGCTAGTTCACATCCTGTGAGCATTAGGAGGAGTACATAGTGCCTTTCTGACCATGTGTGGGAAACACAGGTTCTCAGGCTCAGAGACAGTATGATGGGAGTGCGCTGAGCTGGGCTCTGTCCTCATAGTGGGGATCTTCTCTGCCACTGATGCCACTTAGTGCCAAAAGCCCTCACCAAAGCACTAAGTCCCATGTGTCACCAGCACCTCTGATTCTAGGTTCCAGTAATGTCTTAGGCTTTTCCAGAAGTAACCCCGGCCTGTTCACACTGCTGTGCAGCAGCCTGACTTGGTCTGCCTGCCAACGAGCACACCACACCGTCCCTGAAATGATACTAGATAAGGTTAGGTAGGGAGCCAGCTTCAAGCCCACCAGCATCTCAGGATTTGGCCTGATAAACGGGAAGGTTGTTCCGAGTCCTTACCTTGCTAGGTGTGGCTAGAGAAAGCCTACAGGACAGCAGTCTGGCCCCAGACATGACACAGCCTGACAGAACCTGAGTCTTAAATGCCTATTGCAATTTGTATTCCGTACTGAAGGGGCTCAGAAGTAGAACTGAATGACGACACTTGAGCACACCCTGTTCTGAGACTTGTCTGGTTTTGCTCTCAAAAGGGCGTCCCTGATGTCTGGCTAGCTTTGGTACACTGCCCCTGGCTGCCTGCCTTGGCAGAGTGAGCCACACAGTCCCGAGCGCATAGGAGCCAACAGTGACTGCTTTTTGTATTACATTTCTGGGAGTTTTATCTTCTATTTATTGAAAGGGAAACATTTAAATAAATGGTCATCTGGAGTCGTGTCCTCTGCTTATCCTGTGGGTAAAAAACTAGAACCTTGGGCTGCTAAGATAGCTCAGCAGTTAAAAGCGCATTCTGCGTTTGCAGAGTCTGAACTGACTTTGGTTCCAGCTCCCAGGTTGGGCAGCGTATACCCGCTTGTAACTACCCCTCCAGGGTAGACGTCGGAGGGCGTCTGCATTTGCATGCTGCGTCAGCCCCTCTCTTACCCAACTAAAAATGAATTTTTAAAAATTTAATTAAAAGGGCTGGAGAGATGGCGCAGATGTTAAGAGCACTGACTGCTCTTCCTAAAGGTCATGAGTTCAATTCCCAGCAACCACATGTTGGCTCACAACCATCTATAACAAGATCTGTATCCATAATAAATAAATAAGTCTTTTTTTAAAATTTTAATTAAAAAACCGAGATGCCAGCCAGATGTGTGAGTCACATGGTCACTGAAGAAACAAAAGGCCCACAGGCCACCAGAGCTAAGACACAGCTCCTTCCCACACAGGCATGGCAAGGTGGGGGTTCTGTAGGCTCAATTTCTTTTATCATTTATATTTTATTATGAACTTACTAAACGAACCTACCTCCCTAACAACCCGACTAACCCAAACAGTCAGAAAAGAATATTAAAGAACACTACAATGAAACCTTAAGGCTATGAGTCCCTGGCATAGTCAGCAAGGTTTCAGCAGACCAGCAATTCCACCAGAGTCACTGTTGGAACCTGGAGCAGCAGCTGGAACCTCAAGCCTCAGCTGGAGTCCAAAGCCTTCAAACTTTCTCTGGAGCAGTTCTCTTTAGGAGCTGTGGAAAGCCACAGATAGCAGCGCCCCCTGCTGCTTCCCTGGCACAATTCGCCCTTGAGTGAGCCCCTTATGCGCATGCCTGAAGGCATAGCGTGAGGTAGCGTGATCCGAACGCACCAACCAAGAGCGACAACGTGGCAGTCTCTGATAGGACCAGGCACACTATAAAGGTTCTGTGGGAGCTTTTCCCGGGGTCACGCCAGTAGTCAAGGTTCCTGAATAAACTGCTGCAAGAAGAGTTCCCAGTGTTGGTGTCTTTTCATGCTGGTCGGGGGTGGCATCAACATTTTGGTGGCCCGTACGGGGAATCTCAGAACTTGCGGCAGCCAGGGCAGCTAGCTGGTAAGTTCCCGGTAAGTGAGACATAACTGTTAAGTTCTCAGGCTTTGAGACAATAAAGTTTCGGGACTCGGACAAAATGGGGAATTATGTTTTGGGGAAAGTGAAAGAGAAACGGTCAGTAAGATCAGACAGAGGAAGTATTGAAGGGGATGATTCTGGCCCCGAGGACGAAGAATTAGAGGAGTTGGCTGAACAGCTAGATAGCATTATTATACCAAAAAAGAAGGAGATCAAGATTACGCAGCCTTCAGCTCCTGAACTAGAGCCACCTGAATCTCCAGGCGGAATAAGACCCCCACCCTATATACCAGGGGGAGGTAGGTCTGCCTGTCCTGAGATATGGAGGCAATTTCATTTGCAAAATGCCCCTCATTATTACCCAGTTTTTGAGAATGCACAAGGGAATCGTTATCACGAACCCTTGGATTTTAAAATTGTCCAAAGACTGGCTGAGTCTGTTCGTGCTTATGGCACGACTGCAGCCTTTGTTATGGCGCAGTTGGAATCCCTAGGGAGATATTGCATGACACCCTCAGATTGGCAAAATTTAGCACGAGCCTGCCTTTCACCTGGCGCCTGTTTAGATTGGAAAGCTTATTACATTGAGTTCTCAGCTGAGCAGGCAGCTGCCAATGCAGCTAACGGACAACCGGCATGGGACCAGGATATGCTTATGGGGCAGGGACATTTCGCTAACCAACAGACAGGATATCCGGTGCAAGTTTTTGAGCAAATTACTTTTATTGGCACAAGGGCACGGAAAGCCCTTCCTAAACGAGGGGAAGTATCTGGAAATCTCACTAGAATTATTCAAGGAGGCAATGAAATATTTGCCGACTTTGTGGCCAGATTAGTTGATGCCGCTGGAAAAATCTTTGGCGACCCAGATACTGCAATGCCTTTGATAAAACAACTTATTTTTGAGCAATGTACCAAGGAGTGTAGACAAGCCATAAATCCATACAAACATAAATCTTTAGATGTGTGGTTAAAGATCTGCAGAGAGATAGGAGGACCATTATCAAATGCAGGATTGGCTGCAGCCGTGATGCAGGCAGCCCAAGGAAGGAATAGAAATGGAATTTACTGGTCCAAGTGCGGCAAAGAAGGACATTTCAAATGCCAGTGTCCCGAGGGGATTAATCAGAATAGTCAAAATCATCCTCCACGTACACCTGGCCTCTGTCCCAAATGCAGGAAAGGAAATCATTAGGCTAATGAATGCCGGTCAGTAAAAGACATTAATGGTCAACCACTAGCAGCAGGATTTGGAGGAGCACGGCCAAAAAACGGGACACGGGGCCCTCGTCCTCAGGGCCCTCAAATATATGGGGCAATGGAGGAGACCAGGGCTCCGGAACAGTGGCCGAGTCTGCGTTCTCCCATAGAATGCCAGCGCCCCAGAGAGCTACTAGAGGGAGCGCAGGCCTCGACCTCTGTTCCACCACCAGACTCGTACTGACCCCACAAATGGGGCCTCAGTTGGTAGCCACTGATTTCACTGGCCCTCTACCAAAAGACACAGTGGGACTACTAATTGGCCGTAGTTCTACTACATTGCAAGGCCTTATTATTCATCCTGCTGTAATTGATTCAGATTACACAGGCACTGTAAAAATTATGATCTCATCTCCTCGTGGGGTGAGCGCAATTTCACCCGGTGGCCGTCTAGCTCAGTTGCTCATTCTTCCTAGCTGTCATAATTTATTCCCGGCAAAAGATCAAACACGTGGAGAGAAGGGATTTGGATCCTCAGGAGCTTCGGTTTACATGGCTATGAATTTACAAAATCGCCCCACTCTAAAACTTTTAATAGAAGGACAAAAGAGATTGCACCTGATACAGAAAATATGGGCTTTCCCCTTAAGGGAAGCTTATGTTTTCAGATTATTAACAACATTTCTGAAGGCAGTGATTGTGTACAATTATACAATCAAACAGGCACTTGGTTTGATCGCCCCTGGTGCGACAAGCCACAGCAGGCTAATGCCACTTGGGCCTCTGGCCGATGGCCTGCCTTCATATCTGGAGGCCCTAGATCTACAAAGCTCCATCAATAGCCAGCTAAAAGGAGGAATCATGATTGTTAACCAGTGTATTGACCTGGTTCAAGAACAAATAGACGTTTTGATGGAAATTATGCAGCTCAGTAATTTATCATAACTTCAGTAGAGCAGCTAACTTGTCTAGCAGTCTCTCCCAGCATCTTGCAGGTAACTGGAGCAGAAGCCTGAATAGTCTCCTGCGGGAACTGCGTCTCTCCATAGTGCACATCAATTCTACACGAACTGACATCTCCATGGTCTCTGGGCTGTCGCAGTGGTTCCAGAACGCCTTCTCTCATCTGCAGGAATGGGCGGAAATAAGAGCTTTGACAGTGTGTCTGGTCCTTGTCAGTTGCCTAGCACTCTGGTGCATATGCAGGATGCACACCCGCCAACATCGCACGCAGGCCTTTATGGTGCAAGCATTTGCTGCACTGGAGGCTGGGCAATCTCCTCAAGTGTGGCTTGGCTTGATAGAGAAGTAGTCAATGACGGGTATAGATGACCCACGCACTTGGCAGACCAAGGCCATGACACTAATGTGCTTCCGCTTCCCCTTCCTTGGCATCTGAGAATAAGGCATGGGCACCTGCAAGGGGTGTAGGACGAGGTACCACAGGGGGAGGACCCGATTGTCCGACTCTGAGTCCCCCGAGAAGTAAACCTGATTGCATAGAGGTTGATGTCGGAAACTGTCTTGTTCGCTGTATGTTGGGGATGCCCACAGACAGCAGATCAGGACCTTCCTCTCCTCCTCAAAAAGACATCTTGACAGGCCAATGTCGCCCCAGGAGGATCAGGTCAATGCTTCCCCCCTCTGGTTAATGCCCGCTCCCTCCGGGGACCCAAGCTCATCTGTATATGATGGATCCATCTACCTCCTTTTCTAATAAAGAAAGGGAGGAGAAGAAGATGTTGGGGATGGGCTACATGGCCAATGTTCAACCATCTTGTCAGCTTATTTCTCCAGTGCAGGCGGGACAACCTACCAGGCATTCTCTGTGCCACTTGCTCAAAATTTAATGAATAAGGGGGAACTGTGGAGAGCCACAAATAGCAGCGCCCCCTGCTGCTTCCCCGGCGCAATGCGCCCTTGAGTGAGCCCCTTATGCGCATGCCTGAAGGCATAGCGTGAGGTGGCGTGATCCGAACGCACCAACCAAGAGCGACAACGTGGCAGTCTCTGATAGGACCAGGCACACTATAAAGGTTCTGTGGGAGCTTTTCCTGGGGTCACTCCGGTAGTCAAGGTTCCTGAATAAACTGCTGCAAGAAGAGTTCCCGGTGTTGGTGTCTTTCCTGCTGGTCAGGGGCAGCATCGACAAGGAGCCTCTTGAAGTGCAGGGATGAACAGCCAAAAGTCCTGTTTTGGGAGTGTGTGTGTGTGTGTGTATCCTGTCAGTCTGTTCAAGGGTGTTTTCCACCCAGCTTCCCCACGAAGTAGTTCAACTTTTATGTGGAAAACCGTCCTGCTTTCTCACATCTAAGTAGTAAGCATCCTGCCCTCTTCTCCAGGTTGGGTTCCCTGTGTCCTTCATTCCACGTGTGTGTTGAATGTGTTTGGCACCAAGAGGACTTGGTTTCCTGGGGTTAATGGGCACTTTCTCATAGCTCATCACCAACTTGCCCTTGTCTTGTTAGTAGCTTGATTTTGAGGAGGATGTCTCATGGCACTTGCATGTATTTTTTCCAGGCAGGGAAAGTCTGGCAGGTGAGTACAACACCTGTGGCAGCATTGTCTGTAACTGGTAGCCAGTGTGCTACGTTTATGATTTCTGGGGCAAGGAAACTCTGGCGAACAGATGGGGCAGCCACGTGGTTAGGAACAACATGTGCTCTTAGCCCTAGCCGTGGCTTTGGAGACAGCAGACACAGCCTCTTGAGGAAGCATGAAGTTCGTGACCAAAGCCCAGCACTGGGTTCTATAAAGGCCTAATGTGGAGGAATGCCTTGAGTGGATGTATCAGTTGTCAGTTAAGCGTTGTTTGGCCAATCAGCTGGACCGAAGTGGAAGGCAGGGCTTCTAGGAGAGGTTGGATGAGCTGGTGGGTGGACAGTGGACAGTTGAGGAGGATCAGACTGGCAAGTGATTGAGATATATGTGGGTGAGACATATGAGGCCATAGGATTAGAGTAGTTTAGTTTACTAGTAGATTAGTAGTATAGATTATGCCCAGCATAGTGGTGGCAGCGTTAAAATACACTATAATCTCATTGTGTGGGCTATTTGCACCCTAGGCCATAGTGATAAGTTATTTGCAACTGTCTAGTGTTCTGCCACTGAAATGGTCCTTGTTCAGGGAGCAGGCATACAGCCAGGGACCCCATGTCCTGCTCAGGAGCA
The DNA here is from genome assembly GCF_964271855.1 of Acomys minous. Lineage (NCBI taxonomy): Eukaryota > Metazoa > Chordata > Mammalia > Rodentia > Muridae > Acomys > Acomys minous. The sequence continues at coordinate 12,792,177 of NC_140498.1, read as the reverse complement.
GACTCCTTGCAGTGAGTAAGCCTGAAGAACGGATTCATGGAGTGGGTTGAGCCCTACCATAGAACCAGATGTTGGTTGTTAAGGATCTCACAAAAGTGGCGACATGGAGACTCCTGTCCCATTCTTGGGACATCTTCACTCATTTCTGTATTCCTCAAACCTGAGTACAAGCCTTGTCACACAGATCCTCACCAAGATTTTAGCCAACCTAAGTCAATTAAAGTTTTAGAAGTAAAATGCTCTTGTCTTCTGCCAGGACAGCAAGTGCTTTTTACCTCCAAGGCAGCAGTGGTTCTCAACCTTCCTAGTGCTCAGACCGTTTAATTCAGTTCTGCATATTGTGGTCGCCGTCTAACCATAAAATGATTTTGCTGCTACTTCATAACTGTAATAATTTTGCTACCATTATAAACTGCAATGTAAAGATCCGCTCTGTGACCCACAGGTTGAGAACCACTGCTCTAAGCCTCCCCTCCAGGGCTTGTTTGTTTCCTGGACACAGTGTTTCTGATTGAAGCAAGATAGAAGTTTAGCGTAGCTGCTATTTTGTCCGATGCAAAGTTTTACTGTGTAGACCATGTTGGCCTTGAACTCACAGAGCTACACATTCCTCTGCCTCTGGAATGCCGAGACTAAAGGCAAGAGCCGCCACACCTTACCCCTCCAGGTACTGTTGATTTGCATTTCCTTGATAGCTGAGGACATTGACTATTTCATGTGTTTATTGGCTATTTGTGTTTCTTTTGACAGTCATCTGCTTATTTCGTATTTTCATTGATTGGTTAGATAATGTTCTTTCAGTTCTTATATTCTGGCTATTGATCCTTTGTCAGATGACTGGCTGGCAAAGATCCTTTCCCGGTCTGCAGGCTCTTTCACTCTGGCCATTGCTTCCTTTTGCTGGGCAGAAGCTATTTGATTTGATCTGACCCGTTTGTATCCCAGAGGGTTCTGTCCTGCCGTGTACCCAGAGGCAAGAAGAATCTGACAGGAAAGTGAACTCTAAAGAGAAGTGCATGGTATTTCTGGAATGCTTGGGGCCAACTGTTCAGAGACCTCAGACATAATCCGGACAGGCGGACTTGAAGTCAAGTATTCCCACAGTGTTTTTGCTTCTGTTGCTTCAACTGTGAAGGGGTTCGTTTCCCTTATCTCAGTCTCCCTCTGGCATCTCAATTTATCTTTTATCCGTCCACTAAGATGTGACAGCCAGAGGGCCCTCACCAGAGGTAGAATCATGGGACGTAGACACAGACTTCTAGCTCCCAAACTAGAAGATATAATCCTCTTCACATATTCAGCAGCCTCGGGGGCTGTATTACAGCAGCTGAGAACAAACTAGGGGTGTGTCTGCACAGACCCTGGTGAAGTCACAGGACAACGGAGCAGTGGCGGCATTGGGAAGACTGAAGAGGGTTGGGGACACTTCTAGTTTTGATATCAAGGTACCCTAGGTACAAAAAGACCTAAGTGACAATGTCCAGTACTCAGACACATTGGTCTGAGATGGGAAAATTGAGATAGTGGGCTCACTAGTGCATGATGGTTTTGGGGTGCTCCCTTCAGCTTGGGACTTGGGAACAAAGCTTGTGTAGCGAGCAACTAGGAAAACAAGAATTGGTTCCAGCCTGGATGCTCTCCGAAAGCAGAGACAGTGCTGACTGCTAGCTCACCACCTCTCAGCCCACAGGGAGTAGTCAGAGCAGCAACACTGGTCCCCAGCCATCAGAGAGTGAGGGTGGAGCTTGCTCCCAGGATAGCTGAGTTGTTGACGAAGTGGAAGATTGGGAGGAACCGCTGGCCATGAACCCAGGGTCAGAGACTTGGTTTGGATTTGGAATTGCTGGCTTATGTCCATGATAAAAAGAAAGAGCAAAGCCTTCCTTTCTTTCTTTCTTTCCTTCTTTCTTTCTTTCTTTCTCTTCTCTTCTCTCATATATTACATCCTGACCTCAGTTTCCCCATCCTCCTCTCCTCCCAGTTCCCCCACCCCCACCCCTTCTCCCAAGATCCACTCCTCCATTTCCCTTCAGAAAAGATCAGGGCCTCCCTGGTGTATCAACCACACATGGTGTAACAAGTTACAATAAGACCAGGCACGTATCCTTATATCAGGGCTTTATGAGGCAACCCAGTTAGAGGAAAAGGGGCCCAAAAGCAAGCAAGAGAGTCAGAGACAGCCCCCGCCCCCACTGTTAGGAGACCCACAAGAACACCAAGCTACACAACCACAACATGCACGCAGAGGACCTAGGTCAGGCCTATGCCGGCTCCCTGGTGGTTCAGTCTCTGTGAGCGCCTTTGGCCTCTGGTTAGTTGATTTTGTGGGCTGTGTTCTCATGGTGTCCTTGACCCCTCTGGCACTTACAGTTCTCTTCCATGGGGTTCCCCAAGCTCCACCCAGTGTTTGGCTGTGGGTCTCTGCGTCTGCTCCTGACAGTTGACAAAGCCTTATTTCTCTCCATAGTAGGAGCCTGGCCCTGGCTCAAAGGGTTGCCCCCAAGGTTGGATCCTGCAAGGGGTTTTGCTCGAAGAGCGGGACCTTCTGGCCCACTTCCAGATGTCCCTACCTGAGCTTCTGCAGCCCAGATGTGAACTGTCTTTGAGGCATCTAAGCGTCGCCGGCTTGCTTTCAGTGTGGTGCTACCGGAAGTTATGGCCTTAGAAAGGCAAGGCCCTGTGCGGCGGTTCCTCCAGGAGGCTGGTAAGACCCTCCCTACCACCTTTTGTATCCTAACCAAGGGGATCTGAGAAGAGGCAGTGGTAGGTTTCTTTACCCGCAGGCTCTGGTGGGGCCGAGAGCAATGGGCTATGTCATCAGGACATCCATGTGTAAAAGCAGGGGATCTAGGGTAGCCTGGTTTTTGCTGTGGCCATGAACCAGCGACCCCAAGACCAGACCTGGATAAAAACCCCTGGGGTTCATGGCCAGCAATATTTCTTGATTGGTTTTTTTTGGCACCTTTTATCAACTGACAACCCAGATGTTCAGGGTACAGGCTACACACGCGGGCAAGAGAGAGGCCAGGAGGTTCCTATGGAAAGAGCTGAGGCCTCAAAGGTTAATAAAAATGCATGAACACAGGGGGCTGGAGAGATTAGATGGCTCAGAGGTTAAGAGCACTGACTGCTTTTCCGGAGGTCCTGAGTTCAATTCCTAGCAACTACATGGTGGTTCGTAACCATCTAAAATGCTATCTGATGCGCTCTTCTGGCCTGTTGGCTCATATGCAGGTAGAACACTATAAGTAAACAAATCTTATAAAAAGAATACGTGAACAGGTAGCACTGTGAGGCCACCACTACACAGTGAACTGCAGGAAGGCTACAGCACAGCTTTTGGCTTTGGGAGCCAAAGGTTCCCAATGACTGCTTACTCCAGTCTGGCAGCGATGGTGCTCTAAACAGACACTTATGTCTCTCAGTTTTATCAGTAGACCCCAAAGAAATGGGATCCCCCTGCCCAGGAAAAAGAACCATTCAGAGGGGAAACTTGTCAGAAAGAGATTTCAAACAGTTCTGACAACCTGTCCGAGCATTTCGCAAAATGAAACTCAGATGATCACAGTGGATAAGACCGCATCTTGTTCAGCACTGCTTAGATGTGCATATTCTTGGCCCTCTATTTAATCTTACTTGAGACTTTGAAGATTGACTTGAGGGGTTTGCTCTCTGTGTCCCTCTTCCTAATGGAACCACATTTTAATTGGCTTATTGAGGCTGGGTGATTGGGAAACAAGTGTGATCCCCAAGCTCCACGACAGTATGAATGAAGATCCCAAACACCAAGAAGGTGACACAATGAAGCAGAAAAATCTTTTATTGGCATGGCACATCTTGCCCTGCAGAGCAGGACCTCAGCGCACCTGGACCAGGTTGTGCTTCTTGTAGAGTAGAGCCCGCCGCTTCTCACGCTCGCGCACAAAGGCACGCAGCCGTGCGGTGGGGAAGGTTACTGGCGTGGACCTGGAGCCGGCGGGGCCTTCTTCCGTCAGCCATCCGCACTGCAAGCAGGTGGAGGCACACGGGCGGCCCCTGAAGCAGAGAGAAAAATCGGGAGAGCTGAGCGTTAGGCTGGGCGGGGGCTGGGGGCGGGGTAAGCCAAGCCGAGAGGGAAGGGCTGCACGGTGGGTGGGGCCCGTGAAGTGGGCTGGACTAGCGAGAGCAGGGGAGGGGCTGGGCTGGGCACAGGTAGGGCTCCTTTACCAAGGTCGAGCGCACAATGAACTCTGCAGGAAGGCTACGGCACCTCCCGACAACCCTGCGTAGCAGCGACTCAACCGAATGAGTCCCTTGCGCAAGCCTTTCTGCAGGTCTCGAGTCCCCTCGCTGCTCATTGGGTACTCGCCGCTCAGCCTGCGTCGGGAGAGAGGCGCGGGAGATTCTCAGTTAACCCTTTTCCGCATAGGAGATGCAGGGACATCGAGCTCACCATGACGGACGGTGGAATATGGGGACCAAATTCACCTCTGGGTATATTTGTGGGAATACACAGGGCCCCGTGTTCGGAGCTTGTCCCACCCACCTAGGACAGCTTCCCAGACCCTGGGGGAGGAGGGGAACTCACATAATGAAGGCTGTTACACCAATAGCCCAGATGTCTGTCTGTGGAACAGCCCCTTGGCCTTCCAGAAGTTCGGGAGCTGCAGAAGAGCATGGGTGGGCACAAAAGGTTAGACACAGTTGGGTAGGTCAGGTGGGTGGATGTCAGTGGAGGAGCCGGGTGACATGCAGGGCATCTGGGCCCAGGTGAATGGGTCCTGGTGAGAGGCTAGTGGATGTCCTTGGAGCTGGGAGGGAGGAAGGACGGGTAGGGAAGAGCCTCCTCCCTGCCCCCACAGATCACGGGGGTCACATCGGCACGCACCCATAGTCTCCAGGTAGTCTTTGAAGTTCTCGGGGGGCGGGACCTTCTCTTGGCCCAGACTCTGGGCGTTGCCCAGGTCCACAATCTTAAGCAGGTTATACTCGGTGACCATCATGTTCTCAGACCTCAGGTCCAGGTGCAGGATGTGTTGGGCGTGCAGGTACTGGGTGGCGCTCAGCATCTGCCACAGGTAGTCCTTCACATCAGACTCTGAGTAGGAGTCCCTAGGGGTACAGATGGCTCAGAGCAGGCCCAAGGCAGGTAGAGTGGGTGTCATAGCAGGGCTAGGCATCGGCTCCTGCTAAGTCCCAGCTTGATGGGTTCAGACAGTTCTCACGCCCCTCCCTGAGACATCGGCTCGCTTTCCTGTATGTCTCCCAGGCAGCCCACACTACCCCTCACCTCTCTGCCAGACAGGGTAGCAGCTCAGGGCCAGAGCACAGCTCCAGGATGAGCACCAGGTGCCGGGGACTGAGGTAGGCGGCGTGGAGTTGGGCCAGATGTGGGTGGTGCAGTCTCTTCAGTGCCTCGTATTCTCTTAGTACAGCTGTCTTGCCCTCGGGCTGGTAAGGTATGATCTTAGCAGCCAGCGCCCGCCCGCTTGCCTTCTCCCTACACTGCCTCACCACACTGAAGCGGCCCCTGTGGGAGGAAATGGGGGAGGGGCTTGTGAATAGTTCCCAGACACTTAGAGCAACAGGGACTAAGGGAAGGGGCCAGTGGCAGATGCACTGGACAGTTGCACTGGGGTGTGAGACAGGAAAAGCCCTCAGGAGGAGTTGGGAGGCAGTACCCACCCTCCCACCCCCTGCAGACACCCCTGCACCTCCGGATCTGCATCTGGAAGGCGAAGCTCTTTGTGCTGGGGAGCAGCTGGGCTGGCCTCCCCCGGCTGCTCTCCTCCTCAGAGGCTGTGGGAAGTAAGATGGGGGACCTAGTCAGGTAGGGACCTAGTCAGGCATCTCTGTCCCTCCCATCATCTTAGTCCCTTCCCAAGCACTATACAAAGTGGCCCTTCTTTAAGCTCCCATGTACTCTGACCTCAGTGTGTGTGTGTGTGTGTGTGTGTGTGTGTGTTGGAGGAGAAACTTGGATAAGGCAGGATCATGGCGGAATCTCTTAACTATCGCGTGCGTGATAATGGCAGAAGGCATCCCAGGGTGGGGACAGCAATCGAATGACATCTACCGTTCTTGAGGCTACACCAGCCATTTCTAACCAACCGCAGCAGCAGTGTTCCATCAGATGCACACAGCACCCGGCAAAGTCAAAATCAACCACAATCAACTCTCAGGGTGACACGAGGAGGGTGTTGGTGAGTGAAGGACAAGAAGGTGACAGGGCTCCCAGGGAGTTGCAGGCTCTGAACGCTGAGTGCAAGCATGTAGATGATCCACAGGCGGGGGATGTCTATGCCTGGTCTGACAGACACCCGTATCCGCCCCGTCTGCTCACAAACTCACCCAGGTGGTTGGGTCCTCCGAGGAGGACCTGTTCTGAGGGGCTGCTGTAGGGGCCCATTCCTGCCTTGCTGACACATGCTGTCCGGAAAGTATACATGCCACCCCGAGATAGCTTGCTGGTGAGGTAGCAGCAATCGGAGATGTCAGAGGCCAGGGTGGTCCAGCTGCCTCCTGACCACACAGGAGAGATTGAGAAAGGCATTGGGGAGAACCAAGGGAACCCCTCTCCTGAGGCCACCCACAGAGAGCAGACACACCCACAGTGCCTTTCCATGTCAACCCTGCAGAGAGGCCTAAGCGACAGGAAGCCTATACCTTCTATACAGCACTGCACAATGTAGGTCACTGGGCCACAGGATTCCACGGGCTTCCAGACCAGCAGCACGGCATCTGTGGACACTTCCCCCACCTCTGGGCGTGGAGAGGATGAGGGGCGCTCTGCAAGGGCAACCCTGGGGTCAGCATGGGCACTCAACCCTAAAGGACCAATCTCTGGCCACACCTGTCTCTCAGCAGCTGCCAGGCCCACCCTCACTAGTTCTGTCACTTGAAAGAGAGGGCCTTCAAGATAGGACGGGTAGAAGAGCCTGGTGCCTCTCCTAGTGGGAGTCCAGGGACATCTGCCTGGCTTTCTCTGTCAAGATCCCTCTTAGCTGGCCACCTTACCAGGGCATACTCAGGACCCCATGGAGTGGCCCTGGATAGAGCCTCATCCTTTGCTGAGGGCTCTAGCATAAGACAAACAGGCCAGTCAGTTAGGTCAGTGGTCCCTGTCTTCACTGTCCCAGAAGCTCCCCTGGATGCTGTGTGAGCCAGAAGACAGTACAGGAGGATGAGATGGCACAGTCAGGAGACGATGGTCACATCTCAGGCATGTGTAGCTTTCTCTCTGTCACTTGATTACACAAATGGACTGTGTTTGGCCCTAGATGTGGCATTAGCAGCTCTATCTACCTCTGACTTTTCTTTCTTTTTTAAAAAGATTTATTAATTTATTATTTATAGTGTTCTGTTTGCATGTACATCTGCATACCAGGAGAGGGCACCAGATCTCATTATAGATGGTTGTGAGCCACCATGTGGTTGCCGGGACTTGAACTCAGGACCTTTGGAAGAGCAGGCAGTGCTCTTAACTTCTGAGCCATCTCTCCAGCCCCCTGTGACTTTTCTTGAGTTCCATACATCGACCCTCACATAAGCCAGTAAATAAAATGAGCTCTCCTGGAGCACACAGCCCAGCCTCCATGGCCTGGCAGAGACTTCTGGTGTGGCCCACATACCTGCTTTCCGGAGGACGCCTGTAGTGACTGCTGTCCCCAGCGGATTGCTCACACAGCAGGTGTATGTGCCCAGATCCTCCTCTGTCACCACCAGGATGGTCAACAGCTGGAAGTTCTTCAGGGTGGAAGAGATGAGGAGGTGGCCACTACTCTCCAGGCGGGCCCCATCTGTGACGAGACAAGGCCAGCCTTGGTTTTCCCTGGGACAGCCATAGCATCCTACTGGGCCTCTGATTGCTGCTTGTCCACATCAGCCCAGCACCCAGACTCCAGGACAGCTCCTTACCTTTGCTCCAGGTAGCCTGGGCAGTTGGCTGGGCCAATACCTGGCAGGCCAATGTCACTGATTGGCCCAGAACCACAGCCTCGTCTGAGAGCTCTCTTAGGAAGGATGGGGCTAAGAGAGGAGGCAAAAGATGTGCCTTGAGAGGAGACTTCCTGACCTGAGAGCCCAGGCTGGACCCTTGGCTTACTACAGAAGCCTTCCAAAACTGACTAGACCTCTACAACCAGGACCCTGCACTGGACTCCCACGTTGTGATCCCTGCTTACCTTGGTCCCTGCCCTTCAGGCCTGTCAGCCGGAAAGAAGCTAGGCCTGCCTTCTTTCTGGGGGGCTCCTCCTTCTCAGGACCTGTGGGAGAAAGAGGTCCAGGAGATCAGGACTTGGAAAATCTGCCCAGGAGAAAGGTCAGGACCAGAACCAAGCTTGCTAAACCACCCCAGCCTCCCTCAGCAGGCTGCCAGCATAGGGCACAGATAGGTGTCCAGGAGGTGCCTGGGAGGCTGGGTCTGAGGTTAGGAAAGTCAGAAGCCATGGAGGCTCTGAAGATGAGGGGGATCTGGGTCTAGTGGATTCAACCATGGACCTTCTCTCTCTCTCAAAAGGCCTGCCCCCTGCTGTTGGCTCTAGGCCTCTGCAGCCATTATGTATCAGGGATGGTCTCAGAAAGCCAGCAAGGAGGGATGTCAGGGTTACAGAGGGGAATCCCAGCATCCTAGCCAAGATCTGTGTGTGTGGGTCAGGCCAGGAGGTGTGGGTCACAAAGAACAGGAAGGGAGAGGCCAATGGGACTTTAGAGGGCACAAGAGGACAAGGTAGCCCCATGGGTGCAGAACAAGAGACATGTGGACATGCCGGAGGATGGGGGAGGTTACCTTCCGGCTTGCCCTTCAGGATCCTGGAGATGTGAGCCATGGAGGCCTTCACCCGTTGGCGCAGCCCAAGCTCCACAGGCTCCTCCCCTGACAGGCACCTCCCAGGGAATTGGAAGAAGCCACGGGAGGGAGACCACTTTCGCTTCCTGCCCACAGCAGCCTCTCCCAGAAGCGCTTCCAGGTCATCTGGCTCCTCTGGCTCCTCTGTAATCTCCAGGCCAGCACGTAGTCCCAGCTCGCCTGGCCAGGGCCACACGGCCTCCTCCAGGAACTCTGCCAGCCCTTGCCCGGCCTCAGTTTCAGAGCCAGGTGTCTCTGGCTGCTCTGTAGGTTTGGGGACCCTCCTGAAGATCATGAACTCAAATGGGAGGTATTTGATGTCATATAGATCAGACAGGTTGAGGTAGGCGGGGTCTACCTCAGAAATGTCCAAGGAGATGGTGTCGGCTGCCTCTGCATCACCAGACAGATCCCGGATCTGTACTAGGGACACCTGCTCCACTTCCTCCCATGGGGTGAGGCTTGGGGAAGTCCTTAAAGGAACTCCACTGGCCCCAGCCATGGGCCCTGAGCTGGCCAGAGGTTGAGAGCTCTCAATCGCAGCTTCATCCTGCTCTTCTGAGGACTGGGACACAGCCCAGGCCATCCTGGCCCAAAGAGGACCCTGTCCTAGCATGCCCCCTGCATCCCCGCCGAAGGCGAAGGTGCCATAGCCTGCCACCCCTGCATAGCCTCCACGGGATTCCAGGGAGAACTTCCGGGTGGTGGCCTGCTCCTGAGGCCTCTGCGGAGGGGGCGTGAAGTCACATGTGTCCCCAGCCTCAGACAAGCCTTCAGTATCCAGGGAGGCACCTACTTGGGAGGCTGGCCCTGGGAGGCATGGCCCTCCAGGGAGCGTGCTATCCTGAGGCTCCTCCGGAAGAGGGCTTGCTTGGGTTGGGAATGGTGCTGCCTGAGGCTGTCCAGAGAGGAAAGGAGCACAGGGTGTCAAGAGGCCCTTCTTTTGTGACTGTGGAGGTAAGCAGCCAAGCGACTGTGGTGACAGAGAACTGCAGCCCTCCGGGGGGCCAGAACCAAGTTCAGAGTGACAGGAAGGGGCAGGTTTCTCTTTACAACTGTCATGGGATGATCCCTCTTGATTAGCAGGTCTCAAGTCGCCACTAGTAGGTGAAAAGAACCCCTTGCATGCCTCAGGAGAGGAGCCGGTGGCATCTGGTGGGTTGTGGTCCAAGGAGCGGCTTCGGCCCGGGACCTCTCGGACACTGGAGCCAGGTAATCGTAGGGCGGTCTCAAAGGAGGGTGTCTTGGTCAGCAGAGCAGCCTGTTCCTCCTCCCTAGCAGCCTCCTCCTCCAGCACACTGTGCTCCATCAGTGGTTCTCGCAGACCCGGCACGGCTCTTGCAATGTACCCACCCTTTAGCAGGTGCCGCCTCCTAGCCGGGTGCCTCTTGGCACTCGAAGTTTGGCTCCCACGCTCTGAACCCTCACCAGCTTGCTGGTAGAACAAGCTGCTGATGACACTGTGCCGGGGCACACAACCTGGACTTCTTGGAGGCCCAGCACCCTGGGGAGATGCTGGCACGGCTGCATCAGCAGTAGGCATGCTGACCTCTGTCTCCTCTGGGAGGCTGGCAGAAGGCCGTAGAAAGCCCCGAGGGTGCAGCAGTGGGGAGTGAGTCACAGGGGAAGGTGGCAGCGACTTAGCCCTGGCAAATGGGGCGAGCTCATTGTCCGAGGAAGACGAGGAGCTAGAGGAACCACTGGCTTCCCCTCGGAGGTGCCGGGCCACTCCCAGGGATGGACTGTCTGGAGGACCCTGGAGCAGCTCAGGGATGGAGCGCATCACCAGGATAGACTTGTAGCTCATCAAGGAACGCTGGAAATGGGGACAGAAGGGCATCTGCTGGGCATGGCTGGTCGTGGGAAGAGGTGGGGTGCCCACTGCCTCTTTGCTCCCATAGGACCCAGGGGGGACATCTGCGCATCTTCAGCACCTGCTATTATGTTGTTCTACCTGACCACCTGGTGCACTAAAGGGGACCCAGCCCTGTGCTCCTGTCCTGGCCTAAGTGGGGTGCACAGCTAGATGTAGGTCCCCTTCCCTGGCCTCAGCACCTCTGTCCTGGCAAAGGGGAACTCACCTGCCAGCGACTTCGGGCTAGAAGGAACTTGAGCTGTTTGGTGTTGATGAAGTGGGCCTCCTCCGCTGGCATAGATTTCTGCAGTGGGGAGGGAAGCGGCTATGGCGATAAGAAACCCCAGTGCCCTGATGGGGGCCCTCCTGGAACGCAGGCCCAGCGGGGCAGAGCCAGCAAACTTTAGGGTCTCCTCCTCTCAGACACTCTGGGGTCAGGACACTACAAGTCCTTCTCCTAGGTGCCCAGGAAAGCAGAAGGAATCCCTCGTTGCTAACTGCCTAGCAATTCATTGTGGAAGACCTAAGGACCCACTTGCCAATATGAAGGACTGGCGTCCTCTGAGCTGGCGGGGGGTGGGGGGGGGGGGGACGACAACAGACCAGAACCATCCATACTGATGGGACCTCTTGGCCTTTGTTTCCCTCTGTGGAGCAGTAAGTTGAGCCCAAGCTGGGCCTACTTACCAGGAACCAGGGGTGGGCAAGACACTGGGAAGTGCTAGGCCGGGCGCTGGCGGAAGAGGAAAGCCAGGGGCATAGTGAGTCAGGTGGCCCTGCATCAGGGCTGACTGGAGCTCAGCCAGGTGAAGGGCTGGTGTGCACTCACCCAGGGGTCTTCTGCAGCGTGGACTTGATAAAGTCCTTGGCATCCTCACTCAGATGGGCAGCCGTGGGACTACTCCAAGACACCCGCCCCTCCAAAACATTCAGCAAGGTGGCACGGTCGCTCTCTCCAGCAAACGGGGATGAGCAGGTCAGGCTGAAAGCAGGGAAGGGTAGAGGCTGACCCTTGGGGGAGATTCCCTGACTGCATGTGCACCGCACTCATCTAGACCTGAGGGTCCTAGTAAGCGTCTGAGGATGGGCCAGAGTGATCTAGGATGGATTAGCTTGGAGCAGGGATCCAGGCAATGCCTGGAGTGGTTATCAGGGCTCACAGTCTGAGCCTCCAGGCTCGGGCTGAGATTGTGGTCAAGGGAGATTCAGCTCACTGAAGTACCTAGCCTCAGCAGAGGTGGGGATTAGGGCTTGTCCCATAGAAGAGATGGAAGGTCGGCTTGAATCCGGAATATGAGGTAAGACGGAAATGGGTGCCTTGGCTCTGACACTTAGGTAAAGATAAAGGCTCATCCTGGCATGGTCACTTGTCCTTGTGCTAAGATGGGGACTCATGTCCAAAATTGGACAGAGATATAGATGCATCTTGGGATATGGATGATAGCTTTAACGGGTGGTAGGGATTCAAGCTGATACGTGTATCCACAGTTAGTTTGAGATGGCACCTAGGCTTAATGAGGCAGAGCTTCAGGTTCAGAATGGGATGGGATTCAAGGTGTGCTTAGGGTAGGAACCAGACTGCAGAGTGGGTCCAGATTCTGGCTATGCCACTGGCACCTTCAGGGCAGCGACGGTCAGAGTGTCCTCCCACGGACAAGCATCCAGGCCTGCAGGGAAGTGGCTAAGCTCTGCCTCGTGACAATGCGGTGTTTGTTAGTGAGAAGTGCTAAACAAAACCTTTTTATCACGGTTGGCCTACTGCCTGGTCTCAAAATAGCTGCCTTCTGTGACTCGGGGCTGCTCTGGGGAGTGGCCAACAGCCTATGTAGCCTACACTGAGGGGGTCAGCTTGGAAGAGGTGATGGGCTGGGTCTGCTTACCTGAGGTAGGAGATGACGCCCATGGCCCTGCGAGAATGAAAACCACCACATACTGTGAGTCAAACCAGGCCTGGTCCACAAGCAAGGGGTGTGCATGCGGGAGTTGCAGAGGCCTGGGGCTGGGAGAGGTGGCAGAGGTCCTGAGGATCCTCAGCCACCAGACAGACGTGCAGAGGAACAGGGAGCTTCCAGAACCACAGCCTTCCCGGTGTTCCATCCACTCACCAGATGTCTGAGCCCTCGCTCACAGGACTCTGCTCAATGACCTCTGGGGACACGAATTCAGGTGAGCCGTACTTGCTGTACTGTGGCTCTGAAGGGGTGATCTTCTGGGCAAATCCAAAGTCGCAGATCTTAATGTCTTCCCTGGCTGGGTGCACCATCAGGATGTTGGGGGGCTGTCAGGCAGAGTTGGGAGGTTGCTGAGGGCTATGCTTCAGGAGAGAGGTAGCTCCTATCCTCTGGGCCAAGGGGAAGCATTGAAGAGTCCTTGGAACCAGTAAAGGGCAGTGGGGAGTCCCCAGGTCAGACATCACCTACCCCACCAGACCCAAACCTTACCTGAGGGCAGGGAAGCAGTGAGTTCCCTAGCCCAAGCACAGGTTGGCTTCTACCTGTCCCCACCCTGAGTTCCAGAAGTACCATGGGCTCAGTACCTTTATGTCCAGGTGAAGGATACCATGGCTGTGCAAATAGTGCAGGCCTTCCACCAGCTGCTGGATATAGACCTTGACCTGTGGGAAAGGCTTGGTTCAATTTGGAACCAGCGCCCCCAAGAGGCTGCCGCAGGTACCTCTTGGAAGCCTGGCCCAGGTGAGGGGCCAGCCTCAGCCTTCTCCTCTATTCCATTCCAGTTTGCTCCCATAGTCAGGTCTTCCTCCTCTTAACCCAGGCCCCACGACATAAGTGGCTAACAAAGTCTTTCAGGGACCTGTGAGTCCCAGGGCTGAAGGTTTCCCAAAGGTGGGCTGAGCCTGAGTAGGCAGGAAGCAGCACCCTATTCAAACCAGGGAGGATGGGCACCACTAGCACAGCTGGACAGGTGTGCTCAGGAGAGGGTAGGAGAGGGATGGTTATGCCTTTGGACCCTGGGAGCTACCAGGGCATCAGGTCAAGAGAGGCTGTATCCAGGGACTAGGACGCGGGCCCTGACCCTAGGGAGCCACTCAGGCAAGGAGAGGGTAGAGATTACCTCAGCCTCAGTCACTACACCCTTCTTGAAGAGGCGATCCAGTAGCTCTTCAGATGAGCACCTGGGTTTGGTTAAGGAAAAGCTGTACTAGGTTGGACTCCATCTTACTCCTGGGCCTATGCTTACCAAGAGGTGCTGGGGACCTGAGGCTCCTGTGATCCTGATTGGGGGTGCTGGTATTCAGGCAAAGGAAGGTGAAATGGAGGCCCCTGGGGTCCCAGATGGTTCCCATGCCTGAGAGAGGGGCCTTCAGAAAGACCCTGGTGACTGAGGCCACAGTATAGTGGAACTGGGCACCCTTTTGTCTCTGCACAGAGTCTGCTCCAAGCACCCCTTTCCCAGGATCCTAAGGCACAACTTCAGGAGTGACAGGGCAGCCTTAAACAAGGCCCGTGGGTGTGACAGACACCTAGAGATGCTGAGATGGGAGGCTCCTCTCCAATATCCAAGAGGTCACCTGTGGGAGGGACCCTAAGCCATGCTTGCTAAGAACTTTCAGGATCAGCCCGCAATGGTGGTGGCCCCCATCCGTGACCCACAGAAAGGAAAGATCTCATATCTAAATCTCCAAACCATGCCACTATGAGTGCTAGGCCCAGCAGCCGTTGTCACACACAGTCACAGCCTCAGGAACAGGTTGCTTAATGCAGGAGGGGGGCCGGGGGGGGATAGTAGTTGTCACTACAGCATCCAGGTCCAGGGACCCCACATTCAGCAACTCCAGCCCCAGCCTGGGGACCCAATGCCTCGTGAACCCTCCCCAGGGGGCCAGGTGCAGGATACAGTTCCAAGATAAGGATGAGAGTCTTCCTCGTCTCAAATTGGTCCAGGAGGCCAGTGATCAGCGGGTGGCTGAGGGTAGCTAAGATGTCTCGTTCCTGGTACGCTTGGGCCCGAGTCTTGCTCCGTAACGGGATGAACTTGGCAGCACAGGACAATTTGTTTCCTTTGTGTTGAACCCTTTTCACGAAACCAAACACACCCCTGGAGATGAAGAGGGAGAGACGGAGCTCAAGGTAGGCGTTGTGCTGAGGGGGTCCTGGGGAGGATTGGCGATCGGGGGCAGGGCAAGGTGAGGAAGCGATACCTCCCGATCTCTTCTTGGACCTCATAGAAGGAATGCAGTTTTCTCCGATAGGCTTGCTTTTCTGAGTCTAGTTTGTCCCCTACAGTCAAAGCACAGGTCATGTACAGCACAGGCAGCCATGACAGCCCCGGCCCCACTGCTCTCCCATGCAGCAACAACAGGGCCTGCTCCCTGCTCCCTGTTCCCTGCCCAGGGCCTGGGAGGAGTCAGTCAACTCACCCCCATGGACCAGCAGCTCCGCCTTGCAGAGCACCTGTCCACCTGCATTATGGGCAACACACGTGTAGACGCCAGCATCGTGTGGGGCCACGTCAGTCAACACCAAGGAGTATGTAGTTCCGTCCTGCCTCTGGCTCAGCCGGGCACTGTTCACCAGCTGGTTGCTCTCCTGGACGCACATAGGAGACAAGCTTGGCTGCCATCAGCCTGTCCTGGGAGATGCGAGCACCTGGACCCACACACCCTTCCCAGAGCAGTACTTCCAATACCAGCTGTGTGTCCAACCCCAGGTGCAGGCCAGAGGTAGGATGGGAAGGGAGTGGATAGGGGTACAGGGTGGGACTATGGGGTGGGGGTTACAACTGCATGGTGGGGTGCATGAGCCCCATGCCATACTCTCACATGCTCTCATGATACATGCACCCATGGCCTCCAGCTCCCGAAGCCTGTCTCTTGGGCCTACTCCTACCTTGTACCAGGTCACTGTGGGCGGTGGGTTGCCTTCAATGACAGCGTCAAACTGTGCCATGTCACCTACTTGTACTTGTACATCCTCAATAGTGACCTGCATGGATGGGGCCCCTGGGAGAGGTGGGAAGAATAAACCCATGTAGAGGGACCCGCAGGCCTCATAGCCCTAGGTGCACAGACCACCATGCACATCTGTGGTCAGTGAAGCCTTGATTTATGTCCCTGGGGCCAGGAAGCCCACCTCCTTCCCTGGTGACAGTGACCCAACCGCACTGCCTAGGCCTTTGGCGGTTGCAAAGTGCTTCCTTCGTTACAGCTAATGTTTTTCCTGCTTTAAATGGACAGGCAGGCCAAAGCAGGCATGGTGCTAATAGGCTCTCTCAAGTATAGAGCGGCAGGTACCACATCTGCACTGCTTGTCTCTTTCCAGAAAGTGCTAGAGCCTCCAAGGGGGCACAGAAAGAGGAGATGTGGAACCGTGGCCTGAGGCATGCCATGCGACTAGCCCTCATAGAAATGCACACACACACACACCCCAGCACAAGACATGTACACCCCACCTGCCTGGCCCACTTCCATACCTGCAGAACTTGTGTCTGGAGGTTGGTACACGTAGGTCCTCTGTGTGGTCTCCATGACGACTTGGCTGTGCACGTCCAAGAGCAGTTGCCCCGTGCCTGCACCTGGCCAGGCTGTTCCCTCCACCCTGGAGGCAAGGTAGGGTGGCCTCTGCTCACTGAGGCACCCTGACTCCACACCTCTCAGGTAGCTGAGCCTCAGGATGGGATGGTGACCCTACTCCCTACATGTGGGGTTAGATGTCTGGGAAGAGGCCCCAGGCTTCACCCAAAGACCTTATGCTCTAGGGTGGGTCCCCTGCCCTCCCCTGCCCTCCCCTGCCCACTAACTTAGGATGGAGCCTGTAAGAAGTGTGTTGGAGAGCTTCAAGTCCACCCTACTGAGTCTTCAAGGCCATGAGGCCAGAGCACTGTCCACCCAGTGTGTCCCTTGGGAGGGGGCAGTTCTGCACATAACCTTTCTAGCTCAGGAAGTTACCGAATAGGTACAGTCCGTCCCTGGGACCCAGAAGCTGTTGTCGCCTCCTGTTTCAGGCCTTTGTGTATGCCAGGCTGTGAGGTCTCTGGGGGTTCCGCTGGTAAAAATAAAGGAAGCCTAGTAAGTTGAATCCTGGCTGGGTTGGCGAGGACATTCTTTAACAAGCATGGGCTCCCTAGATGGCCAGTGTGGGGTGGATTGCCAAGTCAAGAGCAGCTCCAAGGCCAGGGTGGGAACCATGCAGCCCTGGCCCCCACAACTTAGTACCGCACGCTGGCTGTATATCAGGGCCCTCCAGTTTCCCACCAGGGCGGCAAGCCTGATAATCCCAGCACACCAGCCAAGCTGACTTTGAGATGTAGAAGCCCTGAACTCCAGGGCCTGTATGTCCACACAGGCTGAAGTGACACAAGAGCAGGACACAGGTGGCAGTGTGGGGCCCCAAAGAGGATGTGCTACTCATCAACAAGATAAGAGACGCATTATGCTGGTTAGAAAAGAAGAGCTTGGGCAAATGAGTGGACAAATGACACATCTGGGGAAACTGAGGCTCTGGGTAGGAGTGAACACCTCTGGGGTCCTGGTACATACACAGGAAGGGAAACTGATGTCAAGTTAAGGGTGAGCCTTGGCCAGGCAAAGCACATGATGGCAAATGAAGCAATAAAGAGACTAAGGTGCCCCCTGGCTCCGCAAGTTTGTAACCATGGAACAGGTAATTAAGGGGACCCCTTAGATTACATGGCCAAGGATGCAGTGCGGTTGGTTAGCACAGGCAGGGTAGCAAAGGCCACCCACTGGGCTTCACCAGGTGTTCCTGAGGTTGTCATGCCTGGGATCTGAGGAGTAGCCTCTTCAGATGCAGGTGGCTCACTCTGTCTGGTGCGGGGGAAATCCCCTGGGGAGGGGCTCAGGGTTTCTGAGCCCAACAGCCTCCAAAGGACAGAAGTGGCTTCTTGGTCAGCTCCATCCTGGGTGGGGTGGACAGAGTCCTCCATGGAGGTGTCTGTGGACAGGAGAGTGGGAACACAAGGTAAGTCTGGACTGGGGACCCAAATTCCCAGGCACGGGCTCAGAGACTGCCCTCTCCTGCTTCCTACTGCTCCTTGCTTGGGAAGCCACCTAGATGGGGAGGCCCAGGAGGATACGTCACAGCGAGGAGCTCTGAGAGACGGGGCCACTGTTTACAGGGCCAGTGTTTCCTTCCCCAGATGCATGTACACCCAGGGCCACCCTCCACGAAGCTAAAGAGAAAGCACGTCTTCTTCAGAGAGCGCCCATCTTCAGTGTGCCTCCTGCCCCACACACCTTCCATGCAGGCCTAGCTCCCCTCAACGCTGCCTCTAAACTCCAAATCAGACCTGCGCACATCAAAGGCCAGGGGAACCATACGATTGGGTCCCCAGGAAGCCATGAGCACATTTCACCTCCCAGGGCAGCTCAGGCCTTACCTTGTGTGGCTGACAGCTTTCTGCCTCACACCTAAATGGTCAAAGCCCAGCCCAGGCCAGTGACCCTACCCAATTCCTGGTAGGTAACCTCCAATACTCTAAACCTCTTCTGGGTGTGGCTCCCATAATTCCCCCCCCCCCCCCCCCGCCTTCTTTCAGACCTGCTTCCCTACATAGAGGTCACGCGCACATGCACACACACACGCACACGCACACGCACACACACGCACACGCACACGCACACACACACACACACACACACACACACACACACACGCCCCAGAGCTGCTGACTACCCATTTTCCAGCAAGGCCCCTGCTCAGAGCTTTCCCCTCCCCACATCCTCCTCAGTGCCTGCTTCTGAGGCATCTGACACCCCTAGACCCAGGCTGGACAGGCATCCAGTCCTCCTTCCCAACTCCAAGAAGCCAGAAGCACCCTTAGAACAGGCCTCAAGGCTATAGGTCTCCTGGGCTCCATCCCGTCACCAAGAAGTGCTAGGGTCCCGGGTCATCTCCTCTGCAGACAGTGAGATTGACCCCTATATGCCAAGAGCTTGGGACACACGGGTCACCCAGTCTCACTCCTGACTCCTCCTTTGTCCTACAGTGACCTTAGCTATCCAGGGCTTAGGAAGGCCTGCTCATACCCTGACAGACCAAAAGTGACTCTAGTGGTTTCCCTGGTCACACTGTGAGTCCCAAGGACCAGCCCCATAGACTGTCAAAGACAGATCCATACCCTGGCCCCAGTCTACCCGCAGACCTCAAAGCAGTCTGGGACCTGCAATGCACTTTGTCAGGGCACACAGGTAATCAGCCACCCTAAAGGCCTACATGACCTGAGATGTGACCTTGAGAAAAGGGAGCAGGTCTAGCAGGTGGCTACAAGAGGACCCTGAGCTGCTAGGTGAACAAGCAAGAAAGAGCAGAGAGGAGAGTCTGGGACTTGGTTTATTGTTCTTATCAGGGCAATGGCCAGGGCTTCCCCACCCCCCATCCCCCACCCCCTACCCCACCCTACAGCTGTGAAGAACTGCAGAGCTGGTGGCAAGTTCACACATGCCTTAGGTGCAGCACCAGGGAAGACCCTCAAGGGGGATACGTCTCAGGGCAAACACCCAAGTCCACATCTTGTTTCTAGAGCCTCACAGAAGGCCTTGGCGGGGAGTGGGGGGGGGGGGCGCGGCGGGGAAGAGTCCAAAGTGGGAGTCTCTGAACTGCTTCTGGCCAGGGCTCTTCTGAAGTGACAGCAGCATAGTTCAACGCTGCGGGCACTCCCCTCATCCTCCCGGCAGTGAATAGGTCCAGTGAGGTAGGAAGGACCGGGCAGGAAAGCAAGGAAGGCTTCAATCCCAGGCTGAAGAAGAACAGGGGGTGAGAGGTCCCCGATGTAAGCTGTAGGTTTCAGGATAAGATGCTGGCACCTGGCAGGGTCCAAGGCTCTGGGCCACTTGCCTTACCTCGTTGTCTCCAGTGTGAGCCATCAGCCCTGGGAGGGACCTGGGGCCTCTCCCCCATCTGGGTTAAAATGCAGAGTGACCGTTTCTCCTACGGCCCCAAAGCTCACCGTCTGGGTGGAGACCTCTGTCTTGAAGCTACCTTGGCCACCATCTACAGAACTCTGGACATGGGTACAGAAGGAGCTCGTCCAAGGGGCGCCACTCACTTGGCCTGCCTGGGCCTCGCGCAAGAGGATGGAGACCCCACCAGGGCTGCGGACCTGGGGCCCTGACCTGAAGAAGCTGGGTATGGCGCTGGGGCCTGGAGGACGCCCCACATTGAGCAAGACAGGTTGCCCCACAGTGGGCTCGCTGATTTCTCTTTGGAGCACAGAGACCTCACAGGGAGGTTCATCATGGGTGCTGGGGGTGGGGTCCCCACAGCCAAAAGTCTCTCCTTCCTGGGGTACATAATCTTCCAGGTCAGCCAATGTCAGCACCCTGCCATTGTGTGTGAGGATTTTGGGGTCACGGCCCTGGAGGTCGCCAGTGTCCTGGGGCTCTTCCATCAGGAAGTTATTCTCTTCTCTGTCACTGCCTCCTTCTTCCTTTTCAGTGTTCTCTTCCTCTTGGGAGGCTCTGACCCCCTCTGGCTCAAGACTAGCAGATGCCCAGTCCACGTTGCCCACTGAGTCCACATGGAAGACGAAGGGTTCACCAACATGGACCACAGCAGGGCCCCAAGTCCGGGCTTCCTGGTACAAACTCTTGTTGTTGGAGTTGTTGGCATTTGGGTCCCTGCCAGGGATCCCACCAGGCAATGTGAAGAGGACCCCCTCTCCACGGCTGGGCATCTCTCGGACAGGAGACGCACCCCGCGACCCTGTCTTTTTCACTCGGACTTCAATGGTTTCCTCCACCTCTAACCACTTGGGCTTGGCCTTCGAAGCTGGAGTGTGGGTCTCAGCTTCTGTCACATACAATGAAGGCACCGGAGCCTTCCTGCCTGGTTCTACCTCGAGCCTCCTGGACAGGCTGGTCCCCGGTGGGTACAGCATTTCAGGGGCCAACAGCCCTGGCCTCAGTGGACTTGCAGAGCGGCGGGAGGGTGAACGGGAGGGAGACTTGCTGGGGGACTGTCGTCGGCCACGAGGACTCTTCACCACGGTGGTGATGGTCTCCTCTCTGGTAAGGGGAGAGGGCCCAAGAAGAGATGGGCACAGAGACCCACAACCTTAACCCAGCATAGTGCCATCAGCATATGTCAGAGCCCAAGTTAGTGCGTGTGTGAGTGAGCAGAGGGTAAGATAACACAAACACCTACACATGCACTTAAGCCCAACCTGCACGGCCCTAGCCAGGAAAACAAAACAGAAAACCAAAGAAACAAAGCACAAAGTTCCCATGGTCAACCTCGACCTTCGGTATGTAGTCTTAAGTAAAAACCCCAAGTACTTCCTGACACCAAGTGAGGTGTGCTTTGCAATGTCCCTTGCACTGGTCTCCCATCTTTTCCACCCCCCGAGCTGGCTTTGTGCTTTGTCCCTGAGGAATAGTATCTGGCGAGCTCTCAGTGCCTGAAGCCCCTGAGTTAACAGGGACTGATGCTGGCTGATGCAGCGGCCACATGCGCAATACCAGGCCCGGGACTCAGCCAACTCTGACCTGGTTTCTGGGAGGAGAACAATGAGGCCTCACCAGGCCAAGGAGGACATCTAAATAGCCTACTTGGCTCTGGACTTTACTAGGCTGCCATAGGCCTTGTGGCTTCTCACATGCCCTTTGCCCTGTATGAGTTCCACCTTCCAAAATGGGAGTCGGGGTGACAGGAGAAGGAGGCAAAACATGGTCACCAGGGCAAGTGGCAGGCATCAGCTAGGGCTTTGCAAGCTTTTGAGTCTGGGCTTAATTGCTTCTTGCTCCCAGTGGAGGTGTGGATAGAAAAATGGAATGAATAAGAACTTTCCCACGGCTACGTCACAAATACTGGTTAACTGGGGTCTCCTCTGAGGCCAGGGACTTTGGTCTTGATGCCTCCAAGCGTCTGATAATATTACTCCCCACATGGCAGGTATGGACAACCATCTGTGCCAGACTCTAGCATGGGGCCTTTCCAAGGCTGGGGTGCTGAGCATAGGCTGGGTGGCACCATGGGAAAACCCGGCCCTGGGAGAGAGGTGGATAAAGGACATTGAAGGATAACCCACATTTCATCTAAGATCCCCAGACAGGAGTCTCCAGCAACATGGCCACCCATGAAGCAGAAGAGGCCTCCACTTACTGGGCTTTCCTGCCTCTTATAACCCCTTGCATCTCCCAGGGGAAGGCTGCCCAGAGTCTCCAGGTCTCACACAATCCCACATTTTTGTGGGCTCACCATGCTTTGAGCTCCTAGGAGCTATACACAGGGTTCTGTCTGAGCTCTGAAAGCACTCGAGAAGACAGAAAGGGCTAACTGGTGGGGACGGCTCTCAGGTGACAGGCCTGAGATGGGCTCCTGACTTCCCAGAGCATCTCGCCCCATCTTCTAAACATAAGGGCTAGGCCTGGAGACACAAATGGCCCAGGGCTATAACACCCACCATTGGAGCATTGTTTAGTTTAGATCCAACGATTTGGCTTTCTGTCGCACTAGACATATTTAAGTGCTGCACTGGGCACCGGCCAGGTTATGACATGGGAATCCACTGCTGCAGGAAGCTCTTGTCGCTAACATTCCCTAAACGCTCAGACACTAAAGGGCAGAAGTTCCATCTTGAGCCCATTGAGGCTTTCATTGCCAGCTTCCTCCAACAGTTGGAAAGTGCCTGCTGAGCCACCATGAAGTGTGTAGAATATCACCACCCTGTGGGGTGTGCTCTGAGGCCTCAGAAGAGAGCTGTGGTGTGTGGTGGTTCCACAGACACGGGAAAGTGGTTGAGAGCGCCTGCGAGAACCTGCAAGGTGCTGATAACCCATGGTGTGCGGGAAGGCTGTATCCGCAGGCAGGCAGGCAGGCAGGCAGGCAGCAAGGACACGGGCTGGCAAGGTGAGGAGGTTAGTAGCATGCATGGGCATGACAGTCAGAGGAAGATCAGAGTCACGCCTGCACTTACATGATGACGGTTTTCTTGGGGACTTTTGTCTCCTGCTCAGTGACTACAAAGAAAACAGTCGGAACAGCAACCGTTACAGACTAGCAGCACCTGGGGGGGCTTAGCTGTCTGAGCGGTGTTGGCAACGTAGCAACCTGCTTGGTGTAGGAGCGTGGTCTGGCTCTGCCTGTCTGTTCCTGGGGAGGCCTTTGTAGTTGGGGGATCCAGTTCCTTCGTCTGTGAACACTACTTGCCCTATGGGTGGTGTCAATCCTGCATCTCACACAAAGGAAACACTCAGTGTCCTTAGGGTACCACAGGGGCTGGGGATGGGTACCTAGTTCATAGGCCACAAGAGTCCTGTGAAGTTGTCACATACATGGCTCCAATTCTCAGACACAGAATCTGAGGCCGGAGAGGGGAAGGGAGAGACTGGAGCTGCACAGTGAGCCAGCAGCCACCCTAAGGCTAGGCTAGGTGGCCGGTCCTCTTTTACAAAAAAAATAATCACAAAGACTAAGAAGGGGGATGGAGCCTGGTGTTCCAAAAATGGCGCACACAGTGCAGGGACACCACAGATATCGTCTTAGGAACAGACCGTAGACAGTGCCACCATGTAGGAAGTGGGCCTGTCTCTCTCAGTGGAGACAACCCCAGCATGCCTCTGTCTGACAGCTAGTAAATGGGGCCTGCAGTTCCCACTTTCTATATGGAGCTCTAGCGTCAGAAACAAGCTGTGTCTGTCTCCATCCAGCTTGGGGAGAGGGCTTTTCCCCTATAGTACCCCCCCTGCCCCCCACATCTCAGTAGCCTTCTTTAGAACCTTGTGGGGAAACTGCCCGTTATTGTAGCCCGGGACACTAACTCATGGCTGCCGGTGTGCTGCAAGGCCTCGCAGAGGAAGGCAACAGAGCATGTTAACCCCTCTCAGCTGAGGTCACATGAGTTAAAGTACAGTCAGTGTCTGTGTGTGGAAGAAGCATTTACTACGTGCTTATATATACAGGCACATACATGTCTGTGCACCCAGGCACATATATGCTTATAATGCATATACATATGCTTGAATACACATGCATACATGTGTGTACATGTGCATTATTGCATGGAATCACACATGTCACACGTGCATGCACATATGTATAGGCATGTATGTGTTTGTAGGGCTGTGTGTGTGTGTGTGTGTGTGTGTGTGTGTGTGTGTGTGTGTAGGTTTCCTCTAATGTGAAGGGATCTCACAGTGAGAGTCTGGGATCCAGCCACAGTGTTTAGTGTTCCCCCCCTGTTCTAGCACCTTCACCCTCCCTAACGGATCCCTCTTTACTGCTCTCAAAAGCAGTGGGCACAACACCTCTGAGATGCTACATTCCTGGTTCCTTTGCTCACAACCCAGCTTTGGGCCTGGGTGTAACTGGCAGCCACAGGCTGCAGCTGTGCAAAGCAGGGCTCCCAGCCTGAGGCAGGGCAAAGCAAGAGGGCAGCGACACCCACAGAGTTCTGTCAGGCCACTCCGACTGCAGAGCTGCGGGGTTAACAGGAAGCAGGATGGGAGTTAGGAAGCAGGTTGGCAGGACTCTGGCTCCAGGCTCCTCCAGGACCAGCCTTCTTGCCTCCCCAAGGCGTTGATACACATCCAAACCCAGTGAGTCCTGAAGGCCTGCTCTTCCACGCTGCCACGCCTCTTCTGCTCATTAGGCTAGATTTCAGTAGATCTGTGTCTTAGTCTGTCATCAGTGCCATGGTCTGGGATAAATGTTTCCTCTCACTAGTAAAAGTCGCACGACACTAGTGGTGCCTGCCCAGGGGCCAACAGAACCAAGACACTTGGGACGAAGTGGCCGCAGGGATCCAGGACTAAATGGTGAGATCCTATTGCTGAAGATGTCACACACTCTGAACACAGACAGGACGTGGAAAATAAGGTTGAAAATGAAGTAGAAGTTTCCTCTTTGCTGGCTGGTTGCCAGAAGGCTCCAGTTGGACCACTGGTGGACAAGTGCCATGAACAGTCCTCATCAGTGCTACAATACTAACATTTCAAGCAAGGTACAACAGTGGTACAACCGCTGGGGGACCACCATCTACTTTCCTATTAGATTTAAAGCCTGTTCCATGGGAGGGAATTCACATAAAGGTACAGCAAGGAAGGGAAAAAGCCTATGGTCCCAGAGGGGAGGCAATTACTATTTGTTTTGGTCACTGGATGTGATGTACCAGTCAAATTGCTTTCTAAACATTTGTATTTACACCCATCAGTTACTGCTTCTGTCAGGAAAAGACCCATATTCCATTAGCTCCTAAAACTAATCAGCAGTTTCTCTGCCATACTCAGCCATGCGTGACAGACACCTACCCCATTCCTCCCTAGGCTCAGGGAACATCCGAAAAAGGGATCAGAAAGAGTGTAAGAGGCAGAGGAAGGGATGGAATACTGTGTGGCTGTATCTTCCAAACTGAAACCTGCCTCTAATGAGGGAATCTCGTGAAGACGCAGGAAGTGAACAAAATTTACAAAGCTTAGAAAGTGAGGTCATGTAAGTAGCAGCCGTTACTAAGTCAACTCACAGAGCTGCTTGCAGGGTGTGCAGCGTAGGTGACATGCTCCGGGGACATAGCTTTCAAGATTCGTCACCCATGCTGGGATGGACTTCGGAGTGAAACAGCTGCCTTTGGAGTCAGCCATGTTTCTGCAAGTCACCCCTCACCTTTACCTCTACCCCCAGCAACCTCATTAATTTACTAAGACATGTGTAGAGCTGTTTCTTTGGTCTATTGCTGATGCCCTGTCTGGAGGGAACAGACATTTGTTCACATCTTCCAGGCTAAGTAACAAAATTCACCTTATTTTGAGTCTGTACATGTAAGCACAGACACAGAGACGAGACGGTGCCAGATCCCTTGGAGCTAGATTTACGAGCAGTTGTGAGCTGCTTGACAGGGGCGCTGGGAACTGAACTCAGGTCCTCTGCAAAAGCAGCACATGCTCTTAGCCACTTAGCTATCTCTCTAGCCCTTAGTGAGGTTTATTTTTATCGCTTACTTCCACCCCTACCCCACCCCGCCCCCGTAGCACCCCAAGAGTAGCCCTGAGCCAAGACAAAGGCACTGTGCTGTTGCAGTGTTGTGCCTCTCACAGGGAGTCCTTCCCCATGGGATATCCTGACACCTGCCCCCGCCATCAGCTGGACCCCTCACCCTTTCCTGCTGCCACCCGCACAGAGCCTCCATGAGCACTACCACTCGAGTGGATGTAAGCCCTGCTATGTCCTTTCTGCAGAGACAACGATTGAGTAGGACTGTGGGATCCCCATCATCCAGGGTAACCTCCAGCTCTCACTCTGGGTTCAAAGCCTTCCGGCACTCGCAGCTGCGCACATGACCCTGGCAGCTACAGCCTCCCCAACATCCAGCCTCCATCACTCTCCACCCTGAGATGCTAGCCCCCTCTCTCCTCTAAGGAACAGAGATGATCGTTTCAGTTCCACCAGGCTCTTTCCAGACCAGTGAAGGCTCCATCCTGGGGCTTAAAACTCGGATGTCACGGAGACAGCACAGATAGACACGGAACCTACCTTCCACGGCAGCCACAAGCTGTTCCCGGTGGTGCTGGTCCCGGGCACGCAGTGCGGGGCTCTGCATGTATAATTCTCCACCACCACGTGTTGAGCCCAACCGGTTCACCAACTGCCAAAGGGACAACAGAGGCCCACTAAGAACCCAGGCTCCTCCAGGGATCTGTGCCCTAGACCACTTTGATGGTCTAGCATGGAGTCACTACCCTGAGTGTGTTTTGCCAAGTGCAAAGGGCTCCTAGCCAGGTCATGGGCTCCCTGGTGACCTATAATATGGAGACTGTTCTCTCCCTCCCCAGGGCAGGATGTGGCTGCCCAGCTGAAGAGAGGGAGGATGTGAGCACTTGAAATAGAATGATAAAAACCTGAAACTGGAGTTAGCTGATTTAAGTCACTACATGGCCCTGGGTATCTGTAGCATCTAATCCAGAGTTAATTTGGATACCCTGGCTTCCAGGAAGTCTTATGGGAGTCAGATGCTCTAGGGTCCCAGCTGATGCTACACAGAGGAGGCTGGCTTCCAGACAAGAGCTCTACTAAAAGCTGGACACAGGCCAGAGGATTCAGACTGGTCTCTGCCTCAGGCCTGAGGACACAGAGCCTGCAAGAGCAAGCCTGAGCTCTGCCCTGTGCAATGCCAGACTCACCCGGTAGATGGCGCTATATTTTTTTACATTCGTGAGTGACAGCTGAGGCCAGCATTGGTCTCCTCTAAATGGCAGATGTTAAGCATCATCTTGAAATGGTGTGGACAATGGCAAGGGGACAAGATAGCAGGGCCCAGCCTAATGTGACAGGAGGGGCTACGAGTCAGAGGACAGGTGGTTCGGGTTGGTGGGTGACAGCAGTCTGAAATCCTCTGGTCAGCCTAGAGCATCCACACCTATACAGTGAGTCCTGGGCTTGACCAGACCCCAGAGGACACAAATTGTCCCTCACACACATGCCTCACCTCACACTCATAGTGTCCCAGGTCCTCCTTGCTGGCCCCTCGGATCACCAGCACCAGCACACCACTGCGGGGTTCGTTTAGCATCCGGTACTTGCTGCCCGGGGTTAACAGGGCACCATCCTTGTACCACCTGGAACCATCCAGAAGGTCTTGTGAGCCAGTGTCCTGCCAGAGCCATCTTCATTGTACCCTCAGGGTGCTCAGGGCACCCCCAGACAAAGCTACCTGTGCTTAGAGCTGCTGCCCCAGGTCCCCTCCTGGAAACCACAGTTCAGCCATGTTTTCCCAGCCACAGAGGGCACTATGTCCAGCAGGAGTCACAACCCCATGATACCAACTCCACTTTCCAGTGACCCATGTACAACTTCCCTGGCTTGGGAGATCATGGTGCTCAGCCCCTCCCACCACTGGCAGGAGCTGCAGACCGGGCCTTACCTGATCTGAGGGTATGGGGCGCCTTCCACGGTGCAGGTGATCTGTGCATCCTCCCCCTCCACAAAGGGTGTGGCCCGGACCTTGTTCACAAATCGTGGGGGCACTGTGGGCGCGG
The DNA here is from genome assembly GCF_964271855.1 of Acomys minous. Taxonomy (NCBI): domain Eukaryota; kingdom Metazoa; phylum Chordata; class Mammalia; order Rodentia; family Muridae; genus Acomys; species Acomys minous. Next base: position 12,764,550 of record NC_140498.1, on the reverse strand, counting down.
AGGCAGACAAGGGTAGGAAAGACAGGAAGATGTCTGTGATGGAGCTAAGGGAGCACTTGGGTGGAGACTGGGATAGCTTTACTTCCCACGGTGACTTTCTTCTGGGAGTCTCAGGGAGACCCCCCACGTCACCCTGCCTGCTCCACACCCTCAGGCTCACCCCACACACTAGCCCCACCACAACCTATATTCTGGACCTGTGGACTGTATCCATCACACTAGACAGCTCCCTCTGCTCACCTTGTACTAGAATCTTCCCCAAGGTGCTGGCGTTGCCAGCAGCACTGGCGGCAAAACACATGTACTGGCCAGAGTCTATGCCAGTCAGGTTGTCCAAGATGAGGGTACAGGAGCCGTCAGGGTCTTCAATGAGGATGTGGTGCGGGTCCACCTCAACTGGCTTCCCATCTGGAAAGCAGGGGCAGGCTTTCATGGAATAAGGCCCAAAAGGCTGATGCCTGGGAGTAATCTCTCTCTCTCTCTCTCTCTCTCTCTCTCTCTCTCTCTCTCTCTCTCTCTCTCTCTCTCTCTCTGTCTGTCTCTCTCTCCCCCTCCCTCCCTCTCTCTCCCTCTCTCCCTTCCTCCTTTCCTCCCTCTCTGCCCCTGCCCCTCCCCATCCCTCCCTCCCCCCTCTCCCTCTCTCAGTGTCTCTCCGTAAGGGCCTTGACTCAGATCTCTGTCTCTGTCCAACTTCAACATTCTAGAAACAGAGACTGAATGGGCCTAGAATTGTAAAAGACACTCAATAAACCCAGCTGGCTTCTTGGTCACTCCACTTCCTATGACTGCCCCCTCTCCAGGGATCCTACGTGGTGACAATGTCCAGCATACTTGATATGAACTTCCTCCCCTCAGTCTCCGCTACCCTGAAAAAGCCTAGAGCCTGCATGAGCCGTTGTTCCCTAATGCCCTTCTCCTCCTCCTGCATCTGACCCTGTCCTACAGCAAGACAAGCATGCAGGGTTTCCAATCCCAGCAGACCTCAGTACCAGAGGGCCCCTGCTCCCAGGCTATAAACCCTCGTGCCTTTCCTCTCACAGTTAAAGTTCGGGGTTCCTCAGCCATGAGCAGCCAGAACTCCCCGCCCTCCCACTCTGGGAAAATGTGTGTCCAGCAGAGCAACCCAGCTCATCCTAAAGGCAGGATGTTTCTATGTATGAACACATGAGACACCTATCTTATAAGAGAAGGTGTGGCTTCACGGGAAAAGATCCAAAGGCTAAAATCTCCCATAAGCTATCATATGAACACCCATGTCAACATAGCAGGCAAGCATGCTTCTTTCCTGGGAGAGTGGTGGCCAGGGACAGGTATTTGCCATAGAGACTCCACAGCCCTTAAAAACTAGTAAAACTAAACAGATTCGCATATTCCAGTGGCCCTGGCTGTGTCTCCCTGGACCCAGAGGGACTGGAATCCATCGTATAGAGAATATGGGGACCCGGAGAGAGAGTGTCAGCAGGTGCCACATCTCAGCCCCACCCAGTCTGACAGTGGGAGGCACCCTTTGGGTGGCCAAGGCCTTGCCTTCTACCTCTGGATGCCCAGTATGTTTGTGGCTCTCTCCACTGTGGACATGCCATACTCAGATGGGACAGACTCCACCTAGAAAGGTGGCAGCTAAGGAAGTTAACTGCTGCCCGGCCCAGCCTCCGTGTCCCTTCCCAGAATGGCTGACAGAGACAACAGGGAACCCAGGAGAGGAAAGAGGCCAAGGATGCATGGAGGTCAAGTCACACTCAGTGGCCTTGTATGGTGGCAGGGAGCTAGCTCAGTCAATATCCATGTAGCCCCCAATCGATGTGAACATCCTCGGCGAGACTAGCAGTCGCTGATGGCTGTGTTAGGGACACCAGATGTGGCTCCTCATTTGCCTTGGATAATAACAGCTAAAGTCCCCTTGAGTTCCTGAGACAAGGTCTGTAATATACATCCATTGGTGCTTTTAAGTCCGGATGCAGCACTCCGACCTTCAAGGTCCTTTGGCAGTCCATTTCTGCTGAATCAGTGTTCTTCTGATTGGTAACCTAGAAGCATCTGTCTCAAATACCTGGGCTTGAGCTGCGCTCTACCAGCAGACCTGGCTGAGAGACCCAAGATTCAGGGTTCTGTCCCCAGCATGGAGCTTCCAGAACCACACCGGCATTCCCAATAACCGATCTTTGTCCTTCTGGTGCTCTGACCTCCACAGGGGAACCAATGCCTTTCGGGACTCTTGGCCCCTGAAAATGGTGGGTGCCCCCACTGTGTCTTCTCCATGGTCCCAGCCACTGAAGTTTGGCCTGAGAGATTCCCAAAGGGCTATAGCTTGCAGTGGGCCTTCTAGACTGCCCTCCCATGGGGAAGGTCCCTTTGAGCACTGCTATGGTTTCAGGGTGGGTCCCTTGAAGGTTCCTGTGGTGAGAGCTCGGTCTCCAGCATGGATGATACGGAGAGGCTAGAACTTTTACGTGGAGGGCTCTAGGTGAAGTGAACCAGGCCACCGGTGACAGTGCCTTGAGAAGGGATTGCTTCTGGTTTCTAGGAGCAACTCAGTTTTTCAACAGTTATTCAGAGAGCAAGCTCAGCCCGAGTCCCTCTTGCTTCCTGTCTACCATGGTTGTTTCCTCCATCTGACACGTATTCCTACCCTGATGTGCACTGCCACATGCCAGCCGACAGGAGCCTTACCAGGTGACACTATACTTTTTTAGGACTTTCAGCCCCCAACCCCTGATATGAAAAGAAATCTCTTTACTTTGTAAAGAATACAGACTCTGGTACTTTCTCACAGCCACAGAAAAGGAAAGCTCTAACATTAGCAGGCGTGTGCACGGCCCTGGGCAAACTTTAAGCTGCTGAGACTCATCCCTCTGCCAACTGAAGTGTCTGGCATGGGAGGCACGGCCGCTAGACACATCACTTTCAAAAATCAACTCTTCGCATGTTGTGGGGCTCTGATGGGAGCCAGACATTGAGTTCAGTGATGTCCTATGTCCACTCTATGATGAGCCAGTTTGGACTCCATGGCAGGTATGGTGAGCAGTGCCCATGCAGCCACACTCACCAAACGGAAAGAGCTCACTTCCCAGCTTCATATGAACAAACAGCTCCCCTCCCAGAACAGGGTGCTCGCTCTGCCCTCCTCCTTCTACCCCAATGCCAAACTGCAGTGCCCCCCTGACGGTCTGGACCCATGAGTCATTCATTGTCCAGATAAGAAGAAAGCCGGCAGCACCCAGAGCTGGGCAGAGGTGCCATTCTCTACTTGGTGGGCGGAGATCAAAGCTATTCTTACAGCTCAGTCTCACTCCACTCTGCTTAGCGAAGGCTGTTGCTTTGCCACGTAAACAACTGGAGAGGCACGCTAACGGAGATGCCCTTTGGGGCCACAAAGATGGACGTCTGATACATTGAGGACACCTCACCAGACTACCAGGACTCTTGTATGGAGCCACCACAACACCACGTCACTGTGCCCCACCCACAGCTGCACAGACACAAAACTATGCTACACGGTAGACAGAAAGCTATTGAGAGATGGTCTCAAGTCTACAGAGAACATGGATGCGTTGCATGGGGTACCCACACCTCTACCCTGGCAGATGATCCCATGAGACCTGCCATTCATCTTAACATACTGCTTCTGGTCAATGCATGTGGCCTTGTGGCCAACATGAGCCACGTTGCCACATGGTGCCACATGGTGTCACATGACCCTCTTGCCATCTTGATGACCATTCACAACATCCACTTGAGGCCCTGACTGCCTCTTAATCTCCTCTGGCACATGCAACTTTAACATTTCTGAGTCACTGAAAGTGACTCTCCCCACCCCCAGCTCGCCTCAACAAAGACTGCCTCTTCTCCAGGTTCCTTAGTGGGATAATAACCAGGAAGAAAAGACAGAGCTGTGGCCACAGGGCTCCAGCTCCCTGGTAACAACCCAGCCAAGAGAGATGGGGCACCAGGGGTTCAAACCCACCTAAGGCCTTGTTGTTATGAAAAGGTGTTTGTCACTAAATATCAAGAAAACAAAACAGGCCAATTAAAAACTTGGCTGTGGAGGATGGAAAGGCGGCTCAGAGGTTTCGAGAGAGGACCGGAGTTCAGCTCCTAGCACAAAGGATGAGAGTTTGGTTCCCAGAAGCCACATCAAGTGGTTCACGAACGCCTATAACTCAAGCTCCATGGGGTCTACCGCCCTCTTCTGGCCTCCATGGACATGCTGACCCATGTGGCATGCACATAGATAAGAATAAATCTTCAAAAAGAAAAGGTGTTTTTCTTCCTACATCTGACTTCTGGATGTATGGAAGGCGTGGCTAGGTAAAGGGACAGGTTCTGTGCAGCTAGAGAGAGAAGACTGTGAAAAATCCCTTCACCCCCGGGAGCAGTGGTCACAAGTGAATCTTTCCTGGAGCCTTGCTCTACAGCAGTGGTTCTCAATCGTCCTAATTTTTCTGACCCCTTAATACAGCTCCTCATGCTGTGGTGACCCCTCAACCATAAAGTTATTTTCATTGCTACTTCAAAACTGTAATTGCTACTGTTATGAGTCATAGTGTAAATATACGGATAGGCAGGATATCTGAGATGTGACTCCAAAGGGGGTCGCGACCCACAGGTTGAGAACCACTGGTGTGAAGCGATGACACCCAGGGCAGCGATGACACCCAGGTTACCACCAAGAGCTGGACACGTGTTCCTCTACTCTTGCCGCCCAATGAGAACTAGACATGATGCAGGATGCTCCTGCCTGCTGCATCACAGGAGCCAAAGTGGCTTTGGGACTTATGTCTATGTATGCCTGCATTTCAATATTGTGTCATGTCTATAAACCTATACATTTGCAGTGTTTATGTATGTGTGCATGTGTAGTTGTGTGGAGCATGTATCTGTACATGTATATTAGTAGGCCTCTATGCCTGTGTCTGTAGTGTATTTGTATGTATGAGTATTGTCTTTGAATATACCTATGTAGTCTACATATGCATATATATGCATATGTATGTATCTGTACACAAGCTAGTGTGTATCCGTACAAGTATGTGTATTTAGTGTATACTTGTGTGTTGCGTTCATGCATGTGGCATGTTTCAGTATGCACCGGTGCAATGTCCATGTTATATACGTGTGTCATGCGCATACAAGTATGTGCAAGGTATGATCTGTGATGGGGTCTTCCACAGGTAAGTGGGTGGGCACAGAGGCACATTTTCAGTCTCAGGACTGGTCACTGTCAAGATGGCCATCTGCCCTCATCCTTGTGAGGGTCCCTCTCTCTCTCTCAAGCTGCTCACTGTTCCTCATCTCCTCAGACTCTGGAAGTTAGAGAACCCGCCAATGCCAACGACGAGTTCATGGTACGAGCTCTAGGCCACACAGACACCTCACATCAATAGTGCCTGTGGTGGGCACTCTGGACTCTGGCAGTGTCAATGTGACTTCAGACTGAGGTTGGCCATGTGAGAAGTCAGGCACGGCCACTGACCCAGACCCGGTTAGTTCCACGAACTGGAAGGCTCGGATGGTCTTCCTTGCTCTGTTCCTCTCTGTATCACACACTGATGCTGGAGACAAGGATGCTGACCACATGACTCCACTGGGAGGGATACATGAAAGAATACACATGAGGACCCATGGGCTCGGTCCAGCTGCCTTCAGTCTGGCCCCTTCTCTTGCAGTAAAAGACAACCCTGAATGGAACAGCCCTGTTGAACTCCAGTGAGCCCATGGAGTGGGTAAATTGGAAATGAGGGACTCTGGGGATTCTCACAGTTGGCAGCAGAATTGTGGGTGCTCTTGGAGAGCTCTGAAATTGGCATCAGAGAAGCATAGTCGGTGGCAGGAATAAAGGGTTTAGGGACCCAACTTGCAGGTGGTGTCAGTGTTGAGATCAGTTGGAAACTCTGACCTTTGCAGCTCCGCCCATCACAGCTGGGTGAGGCATGTGCACCTGCACCGTTAATCCCAGCACTGTCTGAAGCCCCCTTCATCCTCACAGCTCTACTTCCTCATATGACGTGTGCTGTGACATGTGACATGTTGACCAGAGCTGCTTCTCGGTGTCATGCTTTTGTTTTACTCAGGACCTCATGTCTGCCTTTCACTCATGCAGACGTTTTCAGACCTATCATCTCAGAGGGCTGTCCTGATTCTTGTCACTTTCCCATGACACTAGTCCTCTGGGTAGCCACAACACTATCTGGCTTTAGGTTTATTTATTTGTCCATCACCTGTTCTCCTACCCAACATCATCATCCTCTTCTTGACCAGGTCCTCCTGTCTCCTGCCTCTCAGGCCTCATGTAACATTGGCCAGACCCCATACTCTGCTGAGATGCATCCCTGCTGCAGAGCCAGCATCCCACAGTAAGGCTGGAAACCCTCATCCCTGAGGCCTACCTTTGTACCAGCTAACAATAGGCTTAGGTGTCCCAGTCACTCGGCATGCCAGCTTGACCGTTTCACCCAGCTCAGCTGTGCAGTCAGCTAGTTCTTCTTCAAAATCAGGGGGACCTGCGGGTACCCAAGGGGACCCCCCAATGTTATGTGTGTAGCAGGTCAGGCCTATAGTCTTAATAGCATATACCCTGGCAGGTTACCCCATCAAATACCCCATCTGGGGTCCCAGAATCAAAAGTGAATGAGGTAAGTTGGATGCTCAGTGGGAAGGGATGGGGACCATGGTAAAAACAAATGAGGAGTTCCGGGAGAGTCCTCAGTAGGTAAAGCACTTGCTATACAAGCACGAGACCTGAGTTTGAATCTCCATCACCCGCATGAGGTCATAGCCTTGTGTGCCTGCATCCCTAGCATTGTAGAGACAGAGACAGGCAGGTATCTGGAGCTCACTGGCCAGCCAGCCTCCCCCCAAAAACATAAGCTCCAGATTCCGTGAGAAAGTCTGTCTCAAAGAAATAAGGCACAGAGTGGGTGATTGAGTAGAACACCTGTGAGGTCCTCCTCTGGCTCCAGCATATGTAAACAGGCCCACATACCAACACACACATGTCTACATACATGTGCACACACATGAATGCACTACCAAAAGTTAATCAATTACTTTAAAACATATATATATATAGTTTGGGCGATTCTGTTCTGGCTGGTCCAGGGCACAAGTTTCCCCCACTTCTTGCAGAATATAGATGGATGTTCTGAGATGGGGTCTCTATGTGGGATCTTCCCTACCATGCCCCCAAAGTGTCCTCTCCCTGGTCAGGGATAACCTGATATGCTGCTGGATTTCACTGTGAGGATGCAAATATTATACCCCACCCAGAGCTGACAGAGGAGAGACTGGAGCCCTCTGCCCCCCTCAAAGCAACTCACCCCCTCACACCCAGTAGGCAAGGGCCAAGGTGGTGCCATCCAACTACCTGAGACTCAGGGTCCCAACAGCCCAGCTGGACAACTAAGGTAAAGGGGTCAGGTCCCCAGCCTGTGTTCACCACTGTGACCCACTAAAGAATACTCACGCCATACAGGCTGGGCCAGACGCTGCTGGATGCCACAGATCTCTTTCACCCATGAGTTTTTGATGATGACTGTCCGCGCCTGGAGCAGGTACTTGCGCACAGAATCCTCGCGCTCATGCCACACCTCAAAGGCGCGGTCATCCCCTTCTACCTGGTCATTCAGGTCGATGCTGCTCAGCTGTGGGGAGAGTGGGACCACCCTCAGATGATGCGGGACCCAGGAGGGATGCACTTAGGCTACCCTGGAACAGCCCCGAGAGGCAGACAGGCCTCCCAGCCACGCTGCGCATCCCCTTGTCCTCGGCGGCCCCTCCACACACAGACCTTCATCATGTTCCGGAACACGTAGCTGAAGGTGTCGGTCCGAGAGTCTCTCCGGGGCTTGCAGATGACCAGGTGGTTTCGGAAGAGGAAGACATGCCGGTTGTGGCCCTTCCAAGGCATCCGAGCCCCTGGAGCTCCTTCCCACACTATGAAGTGGCCCTGGAGGTGTGAAACGGGGCTCTGGTTGGCCGCGCCTCCCCCGTGGATGCAGCCCCACTGACAGCCACGTATCCAGCTCCCCACCAGCGTCATGCAATGGTCTACAATCTCCCACGTCCAAAAGCCACACATAGCGCCCTCCTCCCCTCCAGGTACCCCGCAGCCCCACCTGGCGGATAGGTTCTCCCAGAGCCTCCAGGGTTCCTGGGTAGTTCTCCATGAGAGACACATGCAGCTTGTTCTCAGCACGCTGAGGCAGGGCAGACACCACGGCGTAGGCTTGCTCCAGCAGTGCGCAGTTCTGCCGGTTGCGGGCCTTGTTGCGGATTAGCTCCTGGGGTGAAAGGCAAGAGTCATGGACCCAGCGTGCTCTGAACCCCGGGGAATCCCCTCTCCCCCAACAGGTGCAGCCTGTGGAGGGGAGGCTGGAGTATGTCACCTTCAGCAAGCCCTGGTATTTCTGCACCCGCTCCACTGGCTGCTCCAGGTAGTGCTGAAGAGGAGGTGGAAGTGGCCGTGTGGGGTCCTTTGCCGACAGGGTCTCTTCTGCATATTTCTGTAGGAACCATAAAACTGGTTTTGTGCATGGATGCATAGTCTCTTTGTGGCTAGGGTCACTTTGATCTGGAGGCTAGGCTCCAGGGGTGTCACAGCCCCAACAACCCTGAACCACCCAGTCATGGCTATGCCCCCTGAGAGCTACAGGATGACACCAAAGGTGTTGACGCACACAAGCCTGTAGCAAGTGAGACTGGGTCACCATCTCACTGGTGGTGGCAAAGGCCTTGGGCAGCTTATGTAACAACTGAGGAATACGGAGATGTGGGTACCCGTATTGCTTTTCCCAGGCAAGTAGGCGGTGGGGGTATGCAGTGATGTGGGTTGAGGAAGATGGACCTAGGCTGGCCACGTAGACCAGTGGAGCTACAACTTAGACAGCAATTTGGACAAGAACTGGGGCCTGGGAGGGGCAAGCAGGGTGGGTGGGCTTGGCGGGCAGGAGGCACCTTGTAGAACTCCTGGACTGGGGTGCTGACAACCACTGACTCAGCCTGCACTCGGCCCACCAGGAACTCAAGGTGTTTCTCAAAGGCCTCCTGGTTCTTGAGAAAGCACATGGCCACGTCGTCATCGGTGTCACAGCACTGCAGCTCCTTCAAGAAGCTGCCACAAAGGGGACAGTGTCAGCACCTCCCTCCATCAACCAGCTCCAGAAATGTCCCTCTAGAGGAAGGCCAGGATCCTAATCAGGGCCTGAGCCCTGTGGGGCAGAGTATATTGAGTCACGTGTGCCAGAAGTGCACGGCTGTGTGCCCATCTGTCCAGGCACGAGTACGGACATATATTATATGTGCGTGTGTACAAGAGCATTCATATGTGGGTACATACATAGGCAGGTTTTCTAAACACATACATGCATATACACACAAACATGCTCATATGTGAACATATACATGTGCAGACATCGTATATGCGCAATACAGTGTGCACATTTGTGGTGTACACTCACCTTGGTGTGTACATGTACATGCCCAGGTATAGTTGTATGCCTATGTGACAGCACATGTATAGAAACCTGCATATGTGTGCACATGTTGGTAATGTATGTTGTGAGGTATACACAAGTACAGGGTGTGAAATGTTAGTATATCCATGAGCAGACACATAAGTACAAGTGTGTGCATGTGTGTGCAAGTGTACACACACACATCAAGCACATAGGCATGCACAGTGTGGGAGCTATACATCTACACATGTATGCACGTGCATATGTATGCCTGCACGTGAAATTCTACATGCCTTTGGGCTGTGCACACACTAGTCAGAGGCAGGCATGCTGCAGGCTTTACCCTCCATAACCCAGATAAACAGTAAGGGAAGTCCTGCCTTGTGACACACTAGCACAGCCTATCCTCTTTCTCAGTTCCTGCCCACCCTCCATGGGGCCTAGCCTGCTGTGTGCCCATACCCACGTGTGAGTGCACGCGGCCCCACCCTCCTACCCGCTGTGGAAATGGCTGATGTCCTGCACGTTACGAAAGATGACTTTCTTCTGGCTGGCCACAGCTGTGGGTACCCGGGGAGATCGGTCCAGGTGTTTCATGTGGTGGCTCTCCAAGAACTGCAGCTCACCCACAAACGCCTGCTCTGAACTCAGCAACTCCTGGATGACAGAGCTGGCAGAAGAAGCCATTAGACTCAGTGGCTCCAGCGCCCACAGGTTCCTGCCCCCTCCAAGGCCCTGGGAACAGCATCGTGACAGGACTCACAGCCCCCATTCCCTCAACTTCTAAATTCAGGCACTTCTTGCTACCTGAAGCCCACGGTCAACTCTCAGAGAAGGGATGAAGGGCACCTGAGAGGAAGCAGTCTCCACTTGACTGCCCTCCCACCAGAGGAGTAATGTGGCATAGCCCATGAGAGGACACCGCAGGAATCAGCGTCAGACTGGTGCCCGCTCTGTTCTCTACCCTTCCCTGCTACAGAAGAGGCGTTCACAGGCCCCCATAACAGCAGCAAGCCAGAACTCCATTTGGACCCTGAAAGAGGGCACACACCAGGCCTCCATGAGCTGTGAGCCAGCCAGGGAAAGCTCTACGAGAAACTCACCTCAGCCTTGTCTTGTACTCATCCTCAGACACAGCCTCCCCAGGAAACTCAGGGGCCTCGGTGGGCCCCCACTCAGGAGACAGCTGGCGAGAAACAGGCATCTGTGAGAGGCAGTCTGAGCTCTGGCTCTGCCCCTGAGGGCTCCTATCCTCCAAATGGGGACAACAAATGCCAGAGTCCTCTAGGCTGGTGACCCTGAAGCCTCTCTCCCCTGAGTTCCCCCAGCCAAGTACCTTGAGCCTCTTGTCCAGGTAGGCAGGCGACACCCAGCCCTGCCTGGAAGGGCTGGATTTGGTGGGCTTGGTGCGCACAAGCCAACGCAAGGGATGGGCTGAATCGAGGACCTCCACATACTGGCCTTCTCTCAGAATGATGGCATCCTGCTCAGCCCCCAAGGGCAGATAGTCAGCTGTGACCACATAGATGTCAAAGATCTGATTGGGTAAGGGAGAGGAAATGAGTTGCCAGGCATAGAGTCGCCAGCCAGGCCTGTCAGGAACCCCAGCAGCCACCAGAGAAGGTGAGAAGCTTCCCAAAACCCTGGGGAAGATGTTGACTTGGGAGACCCAAAAAGGTATCATCCAAGCCCCTGGCCACAGGACAGGAACCTTGGGAGATGTTTAGTACATGTATTGGTTCCCAGTCCCACACAAATGGCGGGGGTATTTTCTCTTGGTTTCCCCATTAAGGAAAACACCCCAGCCTCGGGGCCTCTAGTTGGGACTACTTGTATACTATTTGTTCACATCTCATCCCCTGCCACCTGGAATCTAACAGGGGCCCTGCTACACCATAGGGAGAGGGAGGGAGGGAAAGAGGAGGAAAGGAAGAAGGATGGGTGAAAAGGAGGCCGGAGAAGGACCAGGAATTCCGGGGGAATAGACCTGGTCCCAGTGTGTCCTGGGAACAGAAGGCATGCACTGCTTCCCTCAAGCTGGGAGCTCACCTCCAGACGGCCGGTAGTGAACTCACTTCCGGACACCTCCCTGAGATTCTCCCAGTACCTCTTTATCTGTATATCTTCTCTCCGGGAGCCCCCTCCACATTATGCTCCCCCAAAGGTCCTCCCTCGCCTACCTCACCACGGGAGTCCCCATCTTCCGACTCTGAAGAGGACTCCTGAACACTGGAAGAAGGGCGTGACCGGCCATGCCGAGGAGAAGCAGATGGCGTCTTGGACTCCTCATCGCTGTCACCTCCAGGCACCTGGAGCTTGGCTGGATGGGCACAAGGGTCATGATGCCCCACCCCACCTCACCGCACCCCCGACCTCCAGACGGTTTCCAGTTCTCAGAGGCAGGAGAGCCTCTGTCCTTGCTCACCGGCATTCGGCCCCACCCCCACCCCCCTTGGGACACGCACTAGCACCTCACCCTGAGAGATCTTGGCCGACACCATCTCAGTGATCTGCGAGGTGAGTTTCTGCAGGAACTCTTCTGTGCCCACCTCAGCGAGAGACAGGTGCCCATGGGCCTCCTCAGCCACCAGGGACTCCCCTGGGGTGACGACAAAAGTGACCCTCAATGAACCATCCTCCTTGAGTTGTCTTCTGAGTATCCCCTACACTGCAGGCCCATTTTTTGGCCCTGAGGGATGCCAGGCACGTGAGGCCAGGCTTCCTAATTGTGCTGAGGTCTGACAAGGAGAGCGACCTCTAGGGCAGGGGTGGCGAGGCTGGTTGTGTGAAGTCACAGAAGGTTGGCTGTGGTCCAAGCCAAGATGTAGCCAATGGGGCCAAGAACGTGAGAAAGCATTTCTGGACACAGGTCGAGTAAGGATCAACAAGGCACCCACTGGGCAGTCAAAGGACAACAGACAACCAGGGAGTGGACAGGACAGCCAGGATCCGGGCTCTGATTAGGGAGCAGCAGGCACAGCTGAACAGCAGGTAGCTTGTGGACAGTAGACACCCTGGCAGCAGGTGGCCAGCATGGCCACAGGTAAAAAAGAGAATAAAGCTGCATAGGGGTCAGACCTCAGTTACCAGGCTGTGGAAGACCTGGGGTATGGCACATGTCACCTCTGCTCCTGATGCCTGGCTTGCCAGCCTCTACAGCCCACTGAGTGTGAGCTCAGCCATCTAGGCTAGGCTTCCCTTGGGGATCCCACAGGCTCCCGGATCCACTGAGGTCATAAATGGCTCTGGCTCCAACCGAACCACAGCCCACAGGAGTGTGGAGACCCCTGACCCAGAACCGTTACCAGGCAGCTTCCTTTTCACACAGCCTGGCTCAAGAGGGGTAGCGAGTGGGGGGGTTAGGGGTGGGGTGGGGGGGAGGGCTCAGGGTGCAGGGCGTGCCCACCCTGCCTGTACCTTTCTTTTGCCCAACAAGATCAGCAAAACCTGCAGATTCCGACATCTGGGCTGAAATAGCTTGGCTTGTCCTGTGGAGACAGGTGCATTCTGAGAGGCCTGAGGTAGGAGCTTCCAGCCCTGGGCAGAGGCTCCTGACAGGAGGAGGGTCTGAAGGCAATGGCCTAGGACACTGGTCATCATCTTCACTCCAGAAGGATCCTGAGAAGCCTTCATTCTACACTGGAGAAACTATGGCGAGGAAGGGGAAGGGGAGGCCCCACGCACACAGGCTGTGCACGCCACAGCTGGTCTATACTGCAGGGCAGGGTGGTCTCCACCAGCAGCAGATTTGTCCTGTTCCCAGCTCCCAGGCCTATTCTGTGATCTCAGCCCTGGGGCCTTTGGATAGCCTCTACTCACCCTTGCAGGAAGGAAGAAATGAGAGCCTCTTTCACTCTCTCCTGCTCTTCCTCTTTGGCCACTGTTAAGAGAGTGAGAGCCATCAGCCTGAGCCCTGAAGCTTTAAATAATTAATTATTAATATATAATTAGGGGCCCCCGCAGTGTGGTGGTTATCACATCTGCCTTATAAGCAGAAGGTCCTCGGTTCAAACTACAGCGTAGCTGGGGAACACGCTATTGGGCCCTCCAAAAAAATTATTAATATATAATTAATAATTATATCTATTAATTGAGGCACTTGAGCTCCCCCAGGAACCTGGACCCTAGTCCCTGAGCTCTGAGCACACCAAGAACATGAGTCTCCCCTCAAAGTGCCAGCCAGCCCACAGGAGATTGAGCAAAGCTCTGAAACAGAGGGCTCAGTTCACCCTGGAGCCTCCTATACAGATCAGACATGAGTGCTGGACCCTGGAGACTCTGAAACCCCACACCAAACTCCCCTGTATCTGAGACCTGACATGCTCTAGAGGTGTCCTGATGCTGGCGGAGAAGGAAAGGTGGGAGAGAAATCCGGTCTCATGACCCCTCCACCCCCCCAAGAAGCCTCTGAGTCTGTGCACTGTGCATCTCTGGTGCCCCTCCCCATACACATGCTCTCGCCTACCCCCTGACCCTTCACTCACAGCCGGAGATGTGCAGGCTGGCAGAGCAGAGCGCCTGGCCAGCAGCATTGGTGGCGATGCATGTGTAGGTGCCCTGGTGCTGTCGGCCCACGTCCAGCAGGACCAGGCTGTGCTGCTTGGAAGAGCTGGCCATGGTGTAGCCAGGGGTTTCAGGGCCGATCCACAACACCCCCTTCTCTGCCTCCTCCTTGAGCCAATGCACGGTGGGGGCCGGGTGTCCTGAGGGACAGAGGGCAGAGAGTCCATCCCCGACACCAGGAGCCGGGCCCTCCCCAAAGACAGAAGAGCATTGCGGGTAGCTGTCATCTTCCTCACGACAGTCTCCTCACCTTCCACCTTCACTGAAAAGGTGATGCTGGAGCCCTTCTTCACTTTCTTGGGCGTGAACTTCTCTAGGATCCGAGGTGGCACCAGCTGCTCGTGCACATCTGGAATGACACAGCCAGCCCCTAGGGATCCCCTCATGATCCCCTGAAACCTATGCCCACTGGCCATCCACATTTCTGTGGCAGTCAGGCCCAGGTCCACCCACTCTGGCTTGCTGCCCTCTTGTGCCCATCTGGGGCCATCTCACCTGATGCTGGCTTCTCTTCCGGTTCGCTGGCACCTGAAAACGCAGAGCACATCAGACTCTCAGCACTCAAAGGTGCTCTGACCTCTAGCCTCTAACCTCATACATGCCTCATACATACATTCCTATGGCAAAGATACCTAAACCTCTTGACACTTCAGCCAGCGATCTGTGGAACTCACCACTCAGCATGGGGGGTGGCTGCAGGCCACGTGGCCCTGCTACCCATCCTTGCTATCCATAGCCTCCCCAGACCTGTAGCCTTGATCTACAACCGAATGCGTGGGCATGTGCACAAGCCAGTGGCTTAGGAGCTGCATGGCAGAAGAGGCTACAGGAAGCACTGGGTCCCTCATAGCAAGGCAGGTTTGCTTCAAGTTTGGAATTCAATTTCCATGTTCAGGAAGCAGAAGCCTCAAGGCCGCCATGGTCACCCGTTCCCTGCGGGGCTGACTTCTGGCCACTTGAGTCTCTTGCTCACTGGAGCAATGACTGCAGAGCCCTGGTCCCTGGTCAGATGGGGCTTTGCAGCTCAGCGCTCTGCTTAGTCCTTCAGGGCACCCACCTCGCACCAGCAGCCGGGCCGATGAATAGGCAGCACCCACAGCGTTGCTGATGTAGGCTGCATACTGGCCACTGTCCTCCCGGGTGACTGAGACAATCTCCAGGGTGTGCAGGGTCTTTTTGTCAGTCATGCGGATGTGGGCAGATGTCGTCAGAGGCTGGCCATCTTTGAACCAGTACAGTTTGGGGGCTGGATATCCTGGGGACACAAAGGCAAGTGGTCAGCCCCTAGGCCATCTCCCAGTGATGACAGCAGACCCAAAACAAAGGCACCTCAGAGACCAAAGGGTCAGGCACACACATGCCCACCCAAACACTGCTGACTGAGGCCCCCCCTCCCAACTATGGCTGGTAGGGCTTGGCCTCCGCTCAGTGTGAGGGTGCCACTTCCTCACCAGCTCCTCACCTTTCACCTTGAGCTGGAACTTGGCCAGGCGTGTGCCAGGGGCCACTTGGAGGTCTTTCAGCTCCTCCACCACCTGGGGAAGCTGCCCCTCATCTGACTCGGTTCCCTCTTGCTCCCGGCTAACAGGAAGGACAAACAAAGGGGATGCCCATAAAGCAACAAGTAAGAAGGTTCAAGGCAGGAGGGCCACCGGTATGGCGTCAAACATGGAGGGTTGCTGGCCTTTCCTGAACTCAGGGACAGAGGAGACAGAGCCACCAGGACCTGGTGGAAGTCTCCAAGATTTGGCTTGTCAATCCAAACGTCCTAGCCCCTCCCCCAGACAGCAGGGTTGCCTCTTCAGAGGCCCTGGGAGAGTCAGTCACTGGGCTTTCCCATCTCTGAGAGACCCCACCTGGACAGGTATCCCTGGGCGCTGAAGTACGATGAGGTCTCAGTCGCGTCTGCAGCAGTGTCATAGTCTGTGCTGGTCACTGGGGGAAAGAAGGGTGACTCTTGGACAGGGTCTAAAACACATGTGCACCAGCACCACCTTATAAGGCTCTAACCGTGTGGCCTTGAGGAGGTGCTACCTGCACCCAGCATGGAGAAAGGCAGCAGCTTCATGTACCTGCCCTGCCCTAGCCCATGACTGGGCCCACACTTCCAGCCTATAACTAACTGCAAATATCTTTGGCCCAATGAACTATGGCTGCGGCACAATTTGCAATCTTCCTGAATCACAATAGCATGGGCAGAACCTTCTGGCTCCATCTTACAGTCCCATGAAGGGTTAAAGAGATACCCACCTCAAACCCAACAGCTGGGGACTTTCTGGCCAGGACATAGTAAGAGGGACTAGATGTCTCTACTGGTATGCTGTTACACATGGAGTGCTCAAAGTCCACAAATACACACGTTAAAATGTTAATCTTGGGCTCAGCAGGTAAAGGTGCTTGCCACCAAGCCTAGAGACCTGAGTTCAATCCCTGGGACCCAACTGGTTGAAGGGGAAAACTGACTCTTACATGCTGTCCTCTGAACAACACCATACAAGTGCCATGGCACAAACTCTCTGTCTCTCTGTCTCTGTCTCTGTCTCTCCCTCTCTCTCCCTCCCTCCCTCTCTGTCTCTCTCTCTCTCTCTCTGTCTCTCTCTCTGTCTCTCTCTCTCTGTCTCTCTCTCTGTCTCTCTCTCTCTCTCTCTCTCTCTCTCTCTCTCTCTCTCTCTCTCTCTCACACACACACACACACACACACACACACACACACACACACACAAAATGTTGAAAAAAATAATTAGGAGGTAAGGTCTTTGGTAGGTGATCAGACCACACCCAGACCACCCTAGAGACACCCAGCTCTGACCAGCACTCACGTTCCACACGAAGCTCAGCCTTGGTGGAAGAGACGCCCATGCTGTTCTCTGCCAGGCACCGGTAGACACCCATGTCAGCCGGCACCACAGCTGTGATGATGAGCTGGTGACCACCCTGCTGGTCCTCGTTGATCATGTAGTGGTCATCCTCCTCCAGCAACTTGCCATCCTTGAACCAGCGTACACTGGGCACAGGCTGGCCTGTTACCACACAGTCGAAGCTCATGGGGTATCCGTCCTGCACTTCTTGGTTCTGCAGCTCGGTCAGGAACACTGGGGCTGGCACAGGCAGGTAGAGGA
Organism: Acomys minous; assembly: GCF_964271855.1. NCBI lineage: Eukaryota > Metazoa > Chordata > Mammalia > Rodentia > Muridae > Acomys > Acomys minous. The sequence goes on along the minus strand of NC_140498.1, from coordinate 12,747,416 downwards.
TGCAGAGAGTCAGCTCTGGGGTGCCCTTCATACCCAGATACCAGGTACATGCAGGTAGCCACCGGGGGGTGGGGGGGTGGGAGAGGGGTGCTGTGAAAGAGCAGCCTTTCCTATAAGGGATTTCCCTGACTCCACAGCTGGACACCCTGAGTGTCTTTCCCTTCCTCATTCTCTAAGAATTCTCTCTTGGTTCTCAACTACCATGAGGCAAAGAAGTGGAGAAGTGGAAAAGTTGGGAAGAGAAGGATGTGCAGGCTGGAAGTTTAATGCTGCCTTAAACGCCGGGTGCCTCAATTTGGAGAGAAGTCTTAAGACACAGCACTGAGGGTCATTCATTATCACCTCCTCAGGGCCCGGGAGAGGCACACGTGTGCACTGAAGTTGTCTTACTTTCAGTATCTGACGTGGAAACTACCAAAAGGAATGGATCTCCACATTAACAGTTAGTGAAAGAGAGAACTGAAGTTTAAATCCAACCATTTGACCTCAAAAGCCAGGGTTTTGCCAACTCCCATAGGCTGGGGACAAGCGGCCAATGCTCCCTTCTGGTTCTGCGTCAGTCAGCCTTCATCTTCTTCTCTACCCTACCTCAGGCCACACACCCCCAATCCAGGCGCCTGCAGCCCACGGACTCACTCACCAGCGTCTGAAGTCTGCAGTCCAGGTGCCTTCACCAGCGGCACCGCAGGGGTAGCAGTGGGGGCCACCTTGCCAATGCGCATCTCCACTCCCCGGGGTCCCTGCTCCCCCAGGCTGATCTCCACCCCGATGCCCATGGTGGCAAACATGTCACGGAAGCAGGTGACTGCCCGGCGGGCCTCTGTAAGTGACTCAAAACGGATGCACACAAAGTTTTCGTCCTCTCGGTATGTTTGCCAGTCTGCAGGCTCCTCTGGCTCCGCTGGGCCTTCATCCGCGCTGAGGAAGAGTTCCTCCTCTGAAAGCTCTGCTGGGCTCTTGGTGCGGAAGAGGCGGTGCAGGCGTCGCGCTGCCCGGCGGAAGGCATCGTCCAGCTCGCCCCCGGAGGAGCTCTCAGCCTCACTCTCTGTCCCACTGACCACCACACAGGCACTGTGGCTCACACGGCCAAACTTGCTGCTCACCTGACAGGTGTAACGGCCAGTGTCACTGGGGCCCAGGCCAGTGACCAGCAGTGAGCAGGTACCATCCTTGAGCTGGTCTATGTGGTAGTGCCGCCCGTCTGTTAACTCTATGCCATCTTTCAGCCAGCAAGCCCGCATATCAGCCTTGGTGGACACCACACACTCCAGCCGCAGCACATCCCCAACCTGGGCTTCCGTGTCCCCAAATGTTCTCGAGAACACAGGCCCTTCCTGCTGTTTCATCTCCTTCCGCACTTTGTAGCCTTTAAAGGCAGCCTGGATCTTCACAGCTGCCTTGTCGAGGGATGGATCATTCAAGTCTGCCGCGCTCAAGTCTCCCGGTGGTGGGCACACAGGCACTGCTCCCTCTTGCTGCTTTTGTGGCATCACGGATGTGGCCACCTGGGCCCCATGCTGTGGACACGGAATGTGAGGTCAGAGCAAGACAGAAAAATGAGGACCATGAACACTCCAGGCCCAGCACCACTCCAGCATGCCACCTGTCTCCAGCTTAGTGGCTGCCCAAGTGCTTGCTAGAGCCTTGCTACTACATCTCCCCAAAGCAAGTGCTCTTCCTAGAGGTCCCAGATAGGGACCCACAGCATTGTGGGGAGCATCAGAAAAGCCAGGCTCATCTATCTCTTCAGGAAAATGTTGTAACTGTTTAGTAGGTGAGTGGGTGGGCATCTGGAAAAAGCAAAATGCAAGAGCAAATAGGCAGGCAGGCGGTTGTATGGTTGAACGGGTTGGGGAGGATGGATGATGATGGACGGATGGAGGGGTAGTTGGGTAGATGGGTGAGTACCCGAGTCAGCAGAGAAATAAGTGAACAGGTGAGAAAATATAATAACTAGTAAATGAATAGTGAATAGGGGATCATGAATAAAGGTATGAGTGAAGGGAGGAACAAGTAAATGTTGGAGGTGTAGATGATGGATGGATGGATGGATGGATGGATGATGGATGGATGGATGGATGATGGATGGATGGATGGATGGATGATGGATGGATGGATGGATGGATGATGGATGGATGGATGGATGGATGGATGACTGGCCAGATGGATGGATGGATGGATGACTGGGTAAACAGGCGGGATGATAAATGGGTAAGCTGAGAAATAAATACATGAGGTACAGACAGTAGACTAGTGGACAGATGGATGGAGACAGGTTACTGGATAAGTGACCCAACAGCTCAATGGATGCAGGAGTGATGGACAGACGGGTGGATGGACTGCAGATGATGGGCACGGGCCAGAGGATGGACAGAGGAATAGAATGTTTAGATGAGTGGATAGATTCATATACAAATGGAATGATAGAGAGCAGATAGTAAGTAGATGGACAGATGGACAGACGCAAGAATAGGTGGAGGAATAACATTCATAGATGAAATGATGGATGTGTGCAGTTGGAAGATTAAGCAATGTGGGTATTGAGATAGATGGATGGATGGATGGATGGATGGATAAGTTATAGGATTAAAGGTAGGCACAGAAATGGGTGGTGGAGATAGAACTCCCTGCACTCTCCTTGCTGGCCAACTAGGAGGCTCACCTTGCTGGCCAGAGGTGAGATCCCAGGACCCCCGGCCTTCTTGAGGTAGCTAATTAGGGAAGGGGTGCCAGCCCGGGACTCATCGTCAGAGCTGGTGTGTGAGAGGTCAGCCTCCCCTGTGCGTGCTAGCTCGTCAGCTGTCGAGTAGCCCTCAGAGAGGTCAGGAGCTGTCTCTTCCGCTTCCTGCCGGAGATGCTGCACACGGCTGTCTTCCTCAGGCAGCTCACTGATGGAGTCCAGCGTGGGCTCCCGACTCATGCGGCGCTTCCGGGCAAGGGCCTCCCAGAGCAGATGCAGGTCACCCTCCTGGGCTGCCTCAGGAGGCAGGCTGGGCTGCGTGGGGACCTCATCCTCAGAGCCTGAGGTCATGACCACTGAGGAGGGCAACAGAGCAATCAGTGGGTGAGGTCTGACAGAGCTGCAGCCCCAAGCCAGCCTTGGCTGCCAGATGGCGTACAACCTGGCTGTGGTCCTCTGGATCTCTGCTTGTACCAGGCACCTTTATCTGTTCTGAGATGCCCCAAGCCTCAGATCCCCAACACTCATCTTTGCTCCCTTTCAGTCTGCCTCGTGCAAGGGGACCACACTAATTCTACCAGGACAGAAAACAGCTCAGAAAAAAAAAAATGTATTTCCACCTGGTCAGCACTGCTGATACAGGAACCCAGGTTCACAGGGACACTACAGAGGGAGGATATGCTTACACTGGGGCAGGCTCAGAAGGCAGGAGGAGGGGGGCCTCAGGGCAGCATGTGGCCCAGAGTGCAGCAGGTGGAGGAGGGGCACAGAACACAGAGGGGCTCTGGGCAGGAGAGCTGAGCTAAGGGATGGACTCAGCACAACTGGGTGAGCACAGGCATTGGGGGGCAAGAAACTCTTGGTGTGGGTAGGACCTCAGGCACAGGGGAGCAGGAGAGGACTAAGAGCAAGGCGGAAGGGGTCAAAGTGGGAGCATGCTAAGAGTGCAGAGGGGGTTTCTTGGGGTGATGCTCAGAATAGATGTGGGTCACAGTGCGGACAGTGTGCAGTGTGTGTGAATGCCTTGGATGGCAGCATACACTGAGGAGGGCACGTTAGAGGTACTGCCGAAGAGGCTTCAGAACTCTTTCGGGCAGGGGTCCCAGGACTTAGAAATCTGCCACCAAGCCTACTTGGGGGCAGGAGGCTGGCCTACAGCACAGTTCAGTCACATGAGACCTGTCTCGTTTCTCTGCACATCACATGGACTCTCAGCCGTGTCTCCAGAGCACATGAAGAAGAAAGGCCAAGCCAACCGTTCCCCACTCCCAGAGCACCCAACTCCAGAGCCCAGACGCACCTTTAAAAGTGGTAGCCACCGAGGAGGGCGGGCCCCGGGTGGGACCACAACGGTACTCCCCTTGGTCTTCCATCCTAAAGCCTTTGATCACCAGCATCTGCCGCTGACCCCGAGAGATGACCTCAAAGCGCCCACTGGGCTCGATGCGCTCTGTTCCCTTGTGCCAGACAACCTCGCCAGCATCAGCTGCCACTTCCAACTCCAGGCACACATCCTCGCCAACCACTGCCTGCCGTGTCTCTGGGGCTGAGGCTGGGGCTGAGGCTGGGGCTGGGGCTGGGGCTGGGGCTGGGGCTGGGGCCGGGGCCGGAGATGGGGTTGGGGCTGGGCCTGGGATTGGGGTTGGGGTTGGGACCGGAACTGAGGCTGGGGCCGAGGCTGGGGCTGGGGGCTGGGCCACTTTACGTTCCGTTGGCTCTGCTGAAGAAGTGTCCACAGAGGATAGGCCACATCAGCCAGCGTCACTGTCCCACCCTATAGGGCCCCCTCCTCCAACTTGCACAGAGGGGCACTCTCTTGGACTGAGAGCAGTAACTCACCTATCGTCACCATCTGAGGCAGATGTACAGGCTCCCCTGTACCTGCTGGACCCACAGCTGCCACTCGGAAGCGGTAGGTCTCCCCAGGGACCAGGCCATCCACCACACACTCTGGCCCGGGTACCAACTCATGGCACAACTGCCACTGTCCTGTGGATGCCTCCTTCATCTCCACACGATAACCACATAGTCCACCGCCGCCATCGCTCATGGGAGCCACCCAGGATAGGGTCACAGAATGGCCACTACGGCCCACCACCTCAGCATCTTCAGGAGGGTCAGGGAGGGCTGCACGGAAGATGGCAGATTAGCACACCCACTAGGACCTGATGTGCTTCCAGCAGTTTTTGGGGTCCACTACTAGACATGCCATACACTTTGGGGTGGATTTCCTTGTGAGTCCTATAGGACCCTCAACCCAGTGGCAACAGACTGTTTGGGGGAGCAAGGCATGCTGCTGAAGCCTCCGTAGGCTGGCGTTTGTGCATTTTGGTACCCATCACCAAGGGCAGCCACTGGGAGTGGAGCGGCTCATTCCTCTTGGCCCTTCCCCCAAGAGCTGAGCTTAGATCTGCACTAGACAAAGAGGAAGAGAACACAGAAAGTCTCAAGGAACTCTGGCCTCAGGGAGCACTCAGGGATGAGTATGGGTATCTCTAGCCAGTTATCCTTATAGGCCTGCAGCGGGAGCTCCTAGAGACACTATCCTCAGGCTCATAGCATCTAATGGAACTGCACAGAATCTAGCTCTGGACAGTCACCATCTGAGTCAAAGTTGGGTGGAGGTGGGAGGCGGGGAGGTGGGGTTTGGGTGTGCCCCAGACCCAAACTGTAGGGAAGGGATCTCTGCCAACCACTCACCCAACACAGAGAGCCGTGCAGAGGCCACGGCATCACGCGCTGCAAATGTGACCTCTCCTGTGTGTTGGGGCTGGGTGTTGTTCAGCGTCAGGGCATGGTGGCTGCCGTCTGCGGTGACTGTCCAGTCAGCATCATCAGGTTGGATGGCAGCTCCGTTGATGTACCAAGTAGCCTCACCCACAGGCACGGCCTCGCTTAGTGCGCAAGAGAAGCAGGCCTGCGTACCAGCTTTCACAGAGACATCTCGTGGGGGCTCTAGGACTTCCAAGCGCCAACCTGTGGGGAGCAGAATGGAAGAATATTTACAAAGTGGGGTGAGGCTCCGGAAGAGGAATGTAAGGCCCCTGGCCCTTACAACACCCTCATCCCCCAATCTAATTCGAGTTGGAGCTGTCTCACACTGACAATTAACCTGATTCTCCTAGACTAGGAAAGTCTCATGTTGGGAAGTAAGGCCAACAACCCTCACTTGCAGTCTGTGCGCGCACACACGTCCCCGCTCGCACTGCTCTGGGAGCTACCAGGGCCTCTAACGGGAAAGTCCTCCAAGATGTCCGGAAGGTTCCATCGGGAAGATGTCTTGGAGACTTCCCTTTGCCCCCCCCCCATTTCCTTTCCCATTCCCCAGCCCAATGTCTCTAAATCCCTACAGACCAAGGAGGTCCAGCCACCTAAGGGGAAGAGTCTGGAGACACCCACCAACTCTCCCAGCCAGGTAGAGCCTTTGTTGGAAGGGTAGAGACACCACCCTTCCCACTGATGTCCCCACCCCTGAAGAGTGGCAGTTGCCAGCTATTAGTAGAATCTCACTCTGAAAATGACTCTCCCACACGTGGCTCTCAGCTCAGCTCCCCCCCCCCCCGCAACCCACCACCACCACCTCCCCATCCATCCATCCATCCTCCTGAGTTCCACTGAGCTAGCCGCACAGTTTGGGAGGTGGGAGGAACTCAAACCCAACACTCTTCCCTTCCTGCACAGCCTTTGATAGAGGGTTGTCGGAGGACACCTTCTCGTGTGACCCCCTTCACTACCACCTCTGCTCGCAGTTCAGCCTCCTATGGGAGAATCTCATCCCAGCGACCCAGCCACACCCTCCCTGGGCTTGGCACCTCTCACGGTGAGGAATGCAGATGTGACCACATCCCCTGCCAGGAAGGTCACTCGGCAGCTGTCCTGTGGCTTCAGGTTTTTGAGCAGCAGCAGGTGCCGCAGTCCGTTCTCAAAGTAGACCACCTCCACGTTTTCTGAGGTGTGCACAGGCTCATCGTCTAGCAGCCAGGAGTGGGCAGCCACCTCAGGCTGGGACAGCAGGCACTCAAACAGAGCTTCACCGCCTTCCAGTGCATCCACATTCTCCAGGCCACGCACCACTGTGTTCTTGGCTGCAGAGGGAGCAGGGTTCAGCAGTATTGCATCTCCAGTAATCCTTCACTTCTGTCTCTTACAGAACCCCTAAAACTATGGACCCCAGCGGCCACCATGGAGGGTGGCACTCACCTGCTCAACCCATCACCCTCTCCACATTAGCACTGGGCTCCAGATAGCTGAGCGGCATCCTGTGCCTCACAGATGAGAAACCTCATAGGTGCTCACAGATCCGAACCTCCCAAGCCCAGACTCTAGCCCGCTGTGTCCTTCCCCACAACGGTGCCTCCAGCCTCAAGTTGTGGGCCACACCCTTTCCCCCAGTCCCCAAACCAGCATTTCTGGACCTGTCCCCTCACACCGAGGATACTTTCCTAAATTTGTATCCACTGGAGGCCTCCCAAATCCATACCCGTCCTGTCTCCCCTCTTGCCAGCTATATTGGCCACTTTCTCATGAAAGCCACAAGCTCACAACACTGTACCTAACCTAGATATATGTCTGTGCCATCACCCATATAGATATCCCCAGTGTATAGGTCGCCTGTGTTGCAAGGCTGGCGGCCATCGCTCGCCTGCCTTTCTACCATGATTATACCAGGCCGGCCTGCCAGGTGGCCTCACCTTGCACTTGGAGCAATGCCACAACTCGAGTGCCTGCGGCCTCACAAGAATAGATGCCGCTGTCACAAGGCAGGGCTGGCCTGAGGATCAGCCTGGCTACGGTCCAGTCCTGCTCTATGATGACACGGTGCCCATCTGCGCACACCTCCCGCTCGTTCATCTTCCACACGGCCTGCACGGGCCTCGAGTACTGGCAGAGGAGCTCAGCTGAGCCACCCTCCTCCACCACCAGGTCCTGCATGGCACTCACCACCTCCACTGTGGGATCTGTCGGCCAACATGCCAGACATGTATCAGCCCCTGGGACAGTGCCACCAAGGCCCACCCACCTTTCTGCTGTCCGTGTTAGTGGCTTCAGCAGCTGCAAGCGTGGCGCTTTGGTGGGCAACGGCTTAGCAACAGGGGCCTGGCATGTGGCCAGGAAGGGAGACCCATCATGGCTGCCCAAGAGTCCTATGTACCAGACATGCCTTATCCCGGCCACGGTAGATGACAATGTCAGGCCGCCTGTCCAGGCTGTGCCCCTCTTGCCCAAAGTGAACACACAGGTCCCATCTTAAACACACCTGGATCATAGATCCTGGCAGTCTGAAGCTGTGGCCCATCTTGCCTCCCTCCAAGAGTGGAGGGATGCTTGCTGATACCCTTGGGTCCCATCCCCCGCCCCCACGCCCCATTGAAATACTACTCAACCAATAGCTGTTCATCCTGCATCTGGGTCTATGAGAGCTGACAGGAGACCTTAGGCAAAGGCACTGGACGGAGGATTAGAAATGAGATGTTTGGAGTCCCCAGAAGCCTGCTGCCCTCCCCGTCCAGCTAACTCGTCCCAAGAAGGGAACCCACAGGGCGAGAAGCAGGTGTGCACAGGGGCAAACCGGAACCAGAAGCAGTGGTTTCCCCATCAGGAGCCCAGCCTTTCCGGCTGGGATGTCTAGCCAGTAGGATGGTAGACAAGTGTCAGTTCGTGCAAGTCCCACACAGCACATGTGCAGGCCGGTTTCCAATGCGGAAGTTCACAGAGACTAAAGTTCCCACTCAGGACATGAGTGGGAGCCCACCCTCTGACACAGGGCTGTCCTGGGTACACGATCAGCATGGAGCGATGCCTACCTAGTCCGTGGCCCTTGGAGTCAGTACATGACACTCCTCAATTCCCCAGGACTCTGCAGGAAGCATGCAGGGGCAGCAAAGGCAGAAAGCACCAGCGTGGGGTGGTCCCCACTGGCCAATACCTTTGACCAATAACTTGGCTGTGGAGACCAAGGGCCCTGTGCGGAAGGTGATGGTGCCTGAGTCGGCCACCCCCAGGCCCGAGAGCGTGAGGGAGTGAACAGTCCCCTCTCGCACAGTGATGGCACTCTCGGGGCTGTTCTGAAGCAGGGTGCCATCCAGCCACCAGCGGGCCTCCGGCCCGCCCGCACGAGATACCTCACAGGAGAACGTGGCTACCTCCCCCGCGAAGACGTCCACGTTCTGCAAGCCATGTACCAGGCACAATGCTGCCTCTGTGCAAGAGGGCGAGAAGGAAGTCTGGGCTGGGGCTCCCTGGGGTCTATCGGGTGAGGACCACCCTCAGGGGCACTGGTGTGGGAGTGTGATCCAACAGCCAGATTGCTCTCTGTCCCAGTTTCTAACACAGAACTTTCTGAATGTCACAAATGTTCTTATGCATAGCAAATGCCTACTGATCCCACCAGAGGCTATGCTAATGAGGTGCCAGCCTCAGGGAGGGGCTGGTCACCAGGAAGACCAAGTGACAAGAAGGTTCGAACGCCCAGCCCTACCCACCAGCCTCAGTGAGAGCAACAAATCTTGAGGTAAACAAATCTGATGGACTTCAAGATTTTTGGGTCTCAAGGGGCTGGAGAGTGATGAATAAAAGAAAGGAAGGGTGTCCTGTGTGACAAACCAGTGACGACAGTCACTGCTCCATGACTCTCAGCTGTCCTAGCAAGCTGGTCAAACCCAGGTAGACAGTGCGAGCCTCACTCTCACACCTACTTAGTTAGCAAGACTAGGTTTGCCACTGACTTTGCTGGTGGAGGGGTCTCCCAGGACTGAGTCTGCCATCAATGGGTCTGTACTAACTTTGGATGCTGTCAGAAATGAATCAGGTTAAAGCATATCCAGTTGGCGTATGTTGGAGAACTGCTTGGTGTGGGGGGAACCCGCTGCTCTAGTCAGGCATCCTGTGTTGTACAGGACGTAGAGGGAGGACACAGTGAGAATGCTGTTCCCTGACACTGAGCTCTCAGGTGGATCTACTAGAACAATCTTGAGACTGACTGATGTGGGCCACCTGGAATCTTCTGGGATGAGGTACTACCCAGACCAGAACAGAGGTCCAGAAATCCAGTCCAGCCAGTTAGCATACCCTAATCCAAGAGAAAAGCACAGAAAAGCCCGTGAAAAGCATGGGAGCTAAGGGGCATCTTGCACACCTTCAGGGCACCACCGGCTTCATCCACAGGAGGCCAACGAAACCTATCTAGTATCTTTTTCAGAAGGAGCAAAGGATAAACTCCACCTCTGGGGCTCTTTCTGACAATCAGTGCCTCCTCTAACCTGGTATGGGCAGGAAGGAGGCACCCCAGGACCTGTTGCTCCAAGAGCATGGGGCTCAGTCCCAGGAAGGGGATCTCCATTCCTGAGGGTGTAGAAGCAGACAGGGAGGGGTATTCTGTCTAAATGTCCTCCAAGATTCTGCTAGCCTTAGGACTCTAGGGCCTTAACTGCTGGCTACACTGCTCCCCAGCCACACAGCGGGCTCCAAGCTCAGGATGCCCTCCACCCAGCTCCCCTGTATCCATCTGCCTCTTGAATAGATATTTGGGCAGATGAATGGCCCAAGCACTCCAGGGCATTAATGATTTCATAGCCAGACACTCTCTTCCAACACTTGCTACCTTAAGCCAGGCAAGGAGGATGCCACCACCACCTCATCTTTCTCTCTGAACACTTGCCAGATGCCTTCTTGGGGACAATTGGCAAAGTCCAGGTGTTTCTGTTGCGTTTTTGCTTCTATACCACAGGATGAGGCTAAGAAGAGTCAGTCAGCAACCATTTGTAAAGATATCACTATCCAGCAAGACAGGGCGGGGGCCCCAAGATCACACTCAGAATGTTCCTTTAGAAGTCTTTTGCACACCATTCCGCATTGACATTCCTCCTCTAGCGCCAGTTTCCAAGCCTGCCCATAACAAAGCTGCCTGCACGCTCGCTCCGCCTAACGCCACACAAAGATGTGCATGACCCAGCTCTCTCAGAAGATTCTAGCAGAGCTGAATCCCAACCTGCAGTTCTGTGTTGTTCCCCAGACCCTTTCTGCCCTGTCCCTCCTCAAGGCAACCCTGAAATTCCTCGTCAACCAACGTAAAGGCATTGGCACTTGGCAGCCTTCCTCAGCCCCACGGGCCATGGAATTGACCATGTCTGGCCATCTCTAAAGTTCCAGAGGAACATGAAATTCGGAACATGCTCTTTTCTCCACATCTAACTCCCCTCAGCAGACTGAGGATTCTATAATGGCAAAACTACATGTGACCCATCCTGAGAGCCTAGACGTGACAGGCTGGAGATCAGAGGTTTCACCCAATGCTGAATAGATGGTTGGATGGCAAATGGGTGCTTGAAAAGATGAGTAGATGAATGGATGGAGGGTGGGCAGGTGGATGGACGAGTGAGGTTGGATAAGTAGATTAATGGATGTGTAGATGGTGGATGGGTGGATGGGTGGATGACAGGTGAATGGGTGGGCAAATCATGAGCAGCTAGATAAATGGGTAGAGTGATATGAAAGATGGATGATAGATGAATGGAAGACTGGTTAAGAATGGGCTTAGGTAGGTGACAAATGGTGGCTGTAAATGGATGCATGCATGCACGGGAGATGGGTAGAGGATAAATCAGTAAGTGGAGAGATGATGGAGGGGCCGATGGGATCACACTGAGAACAGGGCTAGGGCAGCAAGGGAAGGCTGCTCAGAGCCAAGCTCTATAGGATGGACTTATTCTGGGGACAAGGTATAGTCTAAATTGAAGGTTCCTACAGTCCTGCCTACATGCTGGGCACTGATCTGCATCCCATGCCAAATCCAAACATGTGTCATAGGTGTGTGGTTTTACCCATATCTCTAAGTCTTTTAAGTAAGTAAATGTACATCAGGGACATATACGCATGTACAAGGACCTAAACTGCAGAGTTGGCCCCTGTCTCCACTCAAGGCCCAAGTCCATGTTAGAAAGACTCTTCAGCTCTTCCAAAAGGCGGTGGCAATTCTGGCCTGAGATACCACATACTGGGAAATTGCCATCCCCAGTGCAAAGATCACTGCTAGAGGTCTGGGGTTTCACACACACACACACACACACACACACACACACACACACACACACACACACACAGTGGAGCAGCTTCAGTGCTAGGAGACAAAGACATCCACTGGCAGAGGCTGGATGTAGGACAGGGATGCCCACCTGTGACCTTCAGCTTGGCCTCTGAGGAGCATGAGCCCACTTGGAGAGTGATGGTTCCAGCATCCTCAAGGGTCACCTGAGGAGGCAGGAGGAAAATGCTTGGCCTTGTACCCTACCCTAACCCAAAGGGGCCAATCCATCTTGCCAGCCTCCAGGGATAGGGGCTTGTCACCTCCCCAGCCCAATGCCCTAGAGGAGGATCTTCCCTGATGGACTCAGAACCTTCTAGGTACAGGCAGAAGCAGAATCCCACCTTGTGCAGAGTGAGCCGGTAGAGCGTGCCCTGTTCGACGGTGATGTCATTCATCTCATTGCACTGCAAGGGAACCCCTCCCAAAGTCCAGCGGGCCTCCTGGCCCGAGGCCCTGGACAGGCGGCACTGGAAGTGGGCATCCTGGCCCTCACTGAGCTGCACATCCTTCAGGGCCTCCAGAACGGTTACCTCGGGGACTAGACACGGGAAGCACGGCCATCAGCATTTGCGTTTGGAGTGCTCCCTTGAATGGTAGAGCTCCCAGATCCCAGAAGCCCCATGATACCTCACCCCAATAGCAGATAACAAAGCTACGGGAGTACCCCCTCTCTAGATCTAAATAGAGGACACACCCTGGGCTCCGGCCCACAGAGAATCTAGAGACGACCCAGGGCTTGGAGTGGTACAGCCTGCAGAATCTCTGAGGGGTAGTAGGTAGGTTCTAAGCACCAGGACCATAGGAGCTTCTGGGAAACCCACTGTACCTGTCTACCAGGCAGATCCAGATCTGGAATTACCAGCACATAGGCCCTCCTCACTGCCAGAGCCTCAACCCACAAAGAGTGCCTATAGGTCTACAATCTCCTAAATGGCCCAAGGCTGAATATTCTCCTGGGCTGGGAGGGGGGGAGGCCGGGCCCACCTCGAACTGTGAGCTGAGCAGAAGACGAATGGCTGCCCACATGGAAGGAGACAGTGCCAGCATCCTCTGGTGTCACACCCTTCAGTTGGAGCACGTGGGTGCAACCGTCTCCAAGAACAGCCACCTCCGTCACTTCATTGCTCTGCAGTGGCAGACCTTGGAGACGCCACTGCACGCCTTCCGCTCCTGCCTGCGACACCTCACAAGTGAACTCCACATCCTCATCGGCCTGCGCCACCGTGTCCACCAGTCCCCGCACAATGGTCACCTCAGGCTCTGGGGGAAGGGAACAGAGGAGAGAGGCTGGCTTAAAGGAAGCAGGGCAGCCTTTGGGGACTGAGGTCTGTCCTATCAGAGCTGGATATAGTGTAGGGGTGAGGGAGAAAGAACTGTGAGGTGAAGGCCTTGTCCTCAGTGTAAGCTACACCCAAGAGAGCCCGAGGGATGGGTGTGGCAGGAAGGCCTCAAACCATCCTCCTGGACTCCCGCTACTCACCTTTCACTCTGAGAGAAGCCAACGTCTTCTGGCCACCCACCACACAGGCATATTCGCCGGTGTCCTTGGCTTCCAGCCCGTGGATCAGCAGCTCACACGTGGCCCCTTGGCACCGCATCTCATACTTGGGGCTGACACGCAGCTCCACGCCCTCCTTGAGCCACTGCACTGGAGCCCCTGGCTCCGCCTCGCTCAGTTGACAGCACAGCCGGGCCATGCCACCTGCTTCCTGCTCTGTGCTCTGCAGGCCAGTCTTGAACTTGGGCTTGGGAGCTGAGGGCCATCAAAGACTACTTAGAGCCATTGGTTCCATCTCCCTGACTCTGGCTGAGCAAGTTCCCCTGCTCTTCAAGGCGTAGGAGGGGGTGGGGCTCATACCTCGGACTGAGAGCCGGGCAACGCTCTGCGTGTGGCCTGCGTCGCAGGTGTATTCGCCTGCATCCTCTTGCTCCACCCCATGAACCAGCAGCTCTGCAGCTGTGCCCTCTTCCACCATCTGATACTTGGCACAGGGAAAAAGCTGCAGGGAGCCCTTGCGCCACTCCACGCTCACAGCCGCCCGGCTCAGCTCACAGCGCAGGTGTGCGGTGGTCCCCTCATCTACTTCCTGGGCCTGCAGCTCCCTGAGGAACCGCACAGGAGCAGCTGCAAGGTTGAGGGTCAGATAAGAGCAGGTCCTGAGTTGCTAAGGGTGTTACGGTCAGGAAACCACCCACAGTAGGTCTCTGGGCAGGACCCAAAGGACACTGCTGCAGGGAGGAAACTGGGGAGCTGCACATGGCGGTGAGAGGGGTTCCATACCTGCCTGTGAAGCTACCAGGGAAGGGAGGGCACCTGAAGGTTATCCCTGAGGGGCTAAAGGGATCGAAAGCAACTAAGGTCATGGGGACCCCCATAGTGAGACTATAATATAATAGAATAGAATAGAATAGAACAGAACATAATATAAATATGACAGAAAGAGCTTGGGACAGATATGGAGAGTGACAGAAGACACAAGAAGGCTTAGATCACCTGACAGGACAGTGGGGAAGCTACCATAAAAGGGAGAATATGATAGTGGGTCCCTGAACAATGACAGCATGAGGGATGTCCTCAAGAGAAGCTCAGGGGTCCAGCTAGTGGTGAGGGAGGTAGACCTCAGGGCCACCAACTTGGGTTCTCCTGGCTGGGACTTCAAGAAGCTGTGCAACCGTGAGAGTCAGCATGAAAACTGTACCCCTACAGCCACAACCAGCCTCGGTCACCCACCTGTCACCATGAGGGTGGCGCTCGTGGTCTGAGAGCCACAGGTGCAGCTGTACTCGCCCGCATCCTCACGGCGCACATCCCTAAGCAGGAGCTCTGCCACCCGCCCCTGCTGCCATGACTCTCGGCGTGCATCGGCCTGCAGCTCCAGGCCGCCCTTGCTCCAGACCACGGCAGCATGGAGGACTGACAGCTCACACTGCAGGCTGGCCGTGGAACCTTCTTCCACTTGCAGGTTCTTCAGTGGCTTCTGGAACACCACCTGTGGGGCTACGAAAAGATGAGAGGCTCGCGGACTCAGTTCAAGACTTGCCTCTGAGCATCCTAAGGCAGCCAGATGGACTGGGGCCAAGCTGCTCTACGGTGCCGAGGCAGCCCTCGGGTGGATGCAGGACAGGGACACAGGTCAGGTGGGCGTCAGAGTAAGGAAGGGAGCTGGTGAAGGGGTCGGAAAGAACTCAAGATACAACCTTGGGTGCTTACCTCCCACTTAGACAATCTAGTCCCCTGCAGGCCTACATCCAAAGGACCCAGGGAGGCACTCACATCAGACCACCCAGAACAGAATCAAATCTAGTCATGTCCCTTCAGACCAGAACCCAGGAAATGGCCTTGTTCTCCAAGATCACAGCCTCACATCACACCCTGGAGCATAGCCATGTTCTTCCCGGGCTGCTTGAATGGTCTTGTCCCTCTGACACTAGGACACAGTGTGTCCCACAGACCCCGGGAAATAGCCAGACCTCTCGAGGTCAGGCAGGGTTCTGTCCTGCATATTCCAGAAGAGCCATTGGCCTTCACAGAGCCACGCCAGGAACATGTCCCCATACTGCAGGGTATAAGATCACTAAGGGGCCCACCTGTCCTCTCTGGATATCCAACTTAGCCCAACAAAAGAGAATATTTGGCTAAGCATGACATACAGAAACTGGACCATGGATGACAAATGGTAGAATATCCAGGAACATGGAGAAGGGGTGGGCCTCTGCCCCACCATGGTGACTGGCAGTGTGAGAGCATAAAGGGTGTGGTACAGGCATCAAGACCCCGGAAAGTAGCCAGGCATGGTGGCGCATGCCTTTAATCCCAGCACTCAGGAGGCAGAGGCAGGCAGATCAATGTGAGTTCGAGGCCAGCCTGGTCTACAAAGCGAGTCCAGGACAGCCAAGGCTACACAGAGAAACCCTGTCTCAAAAAAACAAAACAAAACAAAACAAAAAGATCCCGGAAAGTGCAGTAATTAGGATCACACAGGACAAATATAGCATTAAAGAAAGGAGAAGTAGACTGGGACAGAGCGGAGAGAGAACAAGAACAGAAGTCCAAAATCATGTGGCTACAAGAAGCATTTACCCATGGTGCTCAGCGTGGCTGAGGTCCTCTCCTGCCCACACGTGCACGAGTATTCCCCAGCATCTTCCGCAGTCAGGTCACGGATCTCCAGCTGACACACAGCCCCATCCTGCCTCAGGCTGTATCTGTCCCCATCTCTGAGGATGGCAGATCCCTTCCTCCACACCACAGGGGCCTTCTTGCTTAGCTCACACCGCATTGTGACTGCTGAGCCTTCTGTGGCCTCTTGGCTTCTCAAGTCTTCTATGAATCTGGTTGGCAGGGCTGGGAATGACCAACAGGTCACTGAGAACATGACACTGGAGAACTTTTTACACAGAACATGTAACCCACAGAGAACTAAAAACACCATAGAAAACAGGCCAAGGAAACTATAGGAAGAAAAACTCTAGGAGGAACAGAAAGGGGTGGGGTGGATGGGAACATGACAGTACGTCTTCAGTAAGCAGGATGACTCCAGTTACTGGACAGATGGCCACTGGGTCACCACAGTAGCTGTGCCACATGTGAGTCAGACATAGCAATGAGACAAGATGGCGACACCAAGCCTCCAGGTTCAGGTGGCCACACGTGATCTTTACCCTTGACAGTCAGCGTGGCCGAGGTCTTCTCCTGCCCACACACGCATGAGTACTCCCCGGCATCTTCCACAGCCAGGCCACAGATCTGCAGCTCACACACGGCCCCATCCCGCCTCAGGACGTATCTGTCCCCATCTCTCAGGCTCTCAGAACCCTTCCTCCACTCCACTGGGCCAGCCTTGCTCATCTGGCACCTCAGAGTGACCGTGGTGCCTTCTGTGGCTTCTTGGCTTTTCAGGTCTTCTATGAATCTGGGGGGCAGGGCTGAAAGGGCCAAGCAGCCACTGAGAACGTGGGACTCTGAAGGACATATTTCACAGAATATGGAATACACATGAAGACGTGCATTCTGATGAAGGATTTGACAGGAAGAGCGAACCAGAGAACAGACGGAAAGGATGCAAGAACACGGCGGGGTGTGGAGAGGGTGGTAGGGTGGACATGAACGTGAGAATATTCCCTAGACACAGGAAAGGGAAGGCAGAGATACCCAGACGATGACTCCATTTACAGAGCAGATGACCACAGGGTCACTACAAGCACTTTTGCACATATGGAGAACAGACATAGCATGGAGATAACACGGAGACACCAAGCCTCGGGTTCAGGTGGCCACACGTGATCTTTACCCTTGACAGTCAGTGTGGCCGAGGTCCTCTCCTGCCCACACACGCATGAGTACTCCCCGGCATCTTCCACGGCCAGGCCACGGATCTGCAGCTCACACACGGCCCCATCCCGCCTCAGGACGTATCTGTCCCCATCTCTCAGGCTCTCAGAACCCTTCCTCCACTCCACTGGGGTAGCCTTGCTCATCTGGCACCTTAGAGTGACCGTGGTGCCTTCTGTGGCTTCTTGGCTTTTCAGGTCTTCTATGAATCTGGGGGGCAGGGCTGAGGAGGACCGAGTAGGCACTGAGAACATGACACTGGCGAACACTGCACACAAGACACACAACTCACAAAGAGTGACACACTATCAAAGCAACACAATATAAACATGTGGAGGAAGGTGCAGATGGTGAAGGAGGTGAACTCGTGGGAGACAGAGAGGGCGGTGGTGTGGGCGTGAACACAAGAACATCTCCTGGGCACGAGGAAGCAGTGATGGAGTCACCCAGATGACTTGTGGCTGCAGACCAGATGACCACAGGGTCACTATAGAAAACCACATGTGGAGACAGACGCGTGGAGGAGACAACATGGAGACACCACGCCTCGGACAGGTTCAGGTGGCCACACATGATCTTTACCCTTGACAGTCAGCATTGCTGAGGTCTTCTCCTGTCCACACATGCATGAGTACTCCCCGGCATCTTCCACAGCCAGGCCACGGATCTGCAGCTCACACACGGCCCCATCCCGCCTCAGGATGTATCTGTCCCCATCTCTCAGGCTCTCAGAACCCTTCCTCCACTCCACTGGGCCAGCCTTGCTCATCTGGCACCTCAGAGTGACCGTGGTGCCTTCTGTGGCTTCTTGGCTTCTCAGGTCTTCTATGAATCTGGGGGGCAGGGCTGAAAGGGCCAAGCAGCCACTGAGAACGTGGGACTCTGAAGGACATATTTCACAGAACATGGAATACACACAGAGACTACATTCTGACGAAGGAGTTGACAGGAAGAGTGAACCAGCAAACAGATGAGAGGAACCAAAAATCAAGGAGGTATACAGAGGGTGGTGGGGTGGACATGAACATGAAAACATCTCCTGGACCATAGGAACCAATGATAGAGATTCCAGATGACCCTAGTTACTGGATGGATGGCCACAGGGTCACTACAGATGTGCTACGCATGGAGAACAGGCAGCCATAGCATGGAGATAACATAGAGACACCAAGCCTCGGGCTAAGGTGGCCACACATGATCTTTACCCTTGACACTCAGTGTGGCTGAGGTCCTCTCCTGCCCACACAGGCACAAGTACTCTCCAGCATCTTCCACGGCCACGTCACGGATCTGCAGCTCACACGCGGCCTGAGTCTGTCTCAGACCATATCTGTCTCCTTCTCGGAGGATCTTTGCTCCCTTCCTCCACTCCACTGGGGCTTCTTTGGTCAGCTGGCACCTCAGAGTCACCACAGTCCCTTCTGTGGCTTCTTGATTCTTCAGACTCTCTGTGAACTTGGGGGGCAGCGCTAGGGATGTCAGAGAGACACACAGGCACAATCATTGTGTCAGAGCAAGTGGAAGACAGGACATGGCTCAGACAAGAGACACAGAACTCAACCAAAGGGCACGTATATGCTGAGAACGTGATGTGGTATTCCTGAGGCTAGACTGTGCACAGCTCCACCCTGCCTGATCAGCGGCCTCCTTAGGCTTTATACCTCATACGAGCCGGCCCTGCAGAGTCAAGGATGGCCAGAACCATACGAAGAGCCTCACATTTCCTATAGAATACTGGAGTTCAGGATATGACAGTTAAGACAAGAGCCACAGGATCCAACAACATAAAGCCCACAGCAGCACAAGGCAGAGGGAATGCTGTCATCTGGGTAACACAACCCAGGAAGCAGGACTGGATCCCATGCAGGGATGGACAGATGACGTTCACACAACCATCACACAGATCTACGTGGCCAGCTGTGGTCTTTACCCATGATGGTCAGCACAGCTGTGGTCTTTTCCACCCCACACACGCACGAGTATTCTCCAGTATCTAGCATGGTCAGGTCATGGATCTGAAGCTCACACATGGCCCCTTTCTGCTGCAGCCTGTATCTGTCTCTGTCTCCAAGGGTCTCTGTTCCCTTCTTCCACTCCACAGAGGCCTCTTTGCTGAGCTGACATCGCAGAGTGGCCGTGCCCCCTTCCTTGGCCTCCTTGGACTTCAGCTCTTCGATGAAGCGTGTGGGCAGGGCTAGGAAGGACCAGATGGACAGAAGCCATCAAACTCTAGGAAGGTTTTTGACCGTCGTTATCTGAGTATCCAGGAAGGAAGCAGAAGCAGCCGGGCTGAAGATCATTGGGATGAAGCAAACCAAACTGTGTGAACTGAGGTTCCTGTGCTGTGCCTACTGGGATGCAGGTTGAGTGGAAGACAGGTACCATTCTGGACTCATCTTCTCAATGGCATCTTGTTCTTTCTATGCTGGCTCATCACTTTGAGACATGCCATGCATCTGAGACCAAGCCATGCATACGAAGACATTTCTCGACTGACCTCCATGGCAGGCATCTTCTACTTGTGATGCCTTCCAGCCTCAAAGACAGGAGGCCCATTCAGACAGGACCTCCACCCCAACTGTCCACGCTTGGACCCTCCCTTACTGCTCAGATAAGGCCCTATTTCCTCCACATCACTCCCTCATCCCGACTCTGCTAGAGTCACACTCCACCCATTGGTGCCACTTCCCCGGCTCATGTCTCCTGGTCCCTGATAGACTGCGGCTAGGGGTCTCCTCGGCATGCCTTTGAGCCTTGGATCTGTCCTTCCCACTGACTGATTGGTGTTCACCCCGGTTGCTCTTGAAACTGGCAGTGCCCACCTTCAAATGTATATTAAAGTTCTAATCAACTTCAGAAAATAACTGTATTTGGAGACTGGCCTTGATAATGCTAAATGAGGTCATGCAGATGAGTGCTTAATCCAATAGGAAGAGTGGCCTGACAGGACACCTGAAGACAAGCAGGTGACAAGAAGACAAGAAGACTTGGGGGCATACAGTTGCCCAGGAGCCAGCAAGGGGTCCCTGGGCAGAGCCAATCCTGCTGACGGTCTGGTCACAGGCCTCCAGCCTTCAGGACAGAGAGGAAATTCATTTCTGTTTTAAGAGTCTATTGGTCTTAGAGATGGTGACCCAAAGAACACAAACTTGAGAACGCTCTTGTAACAAACACCTAAGAATCAGGAGCTGTCTGGTAACCAGAGGCTGGCTGACTTTTGATGTATGTATTCGAGAGATTTAAGATTATTGGGAAGAGTCTGCTAGTGGGACTACAGGTGTTAATTAATGCCGCGCCAGGTCAGGCCTCAGACAGAAATGGGAAACGAAACCAGAAAGAAGGGAGTGGCCCTCGTGAGAGCGTCAGTCAGCTCGGCCAAATTATGTTCCAGGGCCTCGTGGAATGCAGAATTTGGAAACAGTGAAATTGAACGTTTAGCTGAAGGGGTTTATAGGCAAGTCTGGTGTCTTCTTTCTGCTTATAGTAAATGTGAGAGAATACAGAGATAAATTGAAAAGGTACTAGGTAAAATGGAAAAAACCCTGAAGATTTAAAGAAGTTACAGCCTACTCATCCTGGAGAGAGGTGTGGGGGGGGGGGGAAGGGAGAGAGAGAGACCCAGCAGGATGTAGTTAATTGTATCCTCTCAGCAGAAGCCACAGCTAGAGAAGAAAGGCTTATGGAGGCCCCTTTTGTGACGTCAGTGTCACAAATTAAGGACTTTGAGAATGTCACACCAGTTGAAATACCACTTAGACTAGAAGGGACAGAGACCAGAGAGAAGAAGGAGGTTGTCAGACTTCTGAGACCTACAAGATGAGCCAGATGAAAGAGCCATCCAGCTCCCGCATTGCATGACCTTTCAAGCTGATGACCATGGCTGGGTGCGGTGGCTCGTGCCTGTCATCTCAGCACTTCCGATGCTGAGGCAGGAGATGTCCCACAAGTTCCAGGCCAGACTGCTCTACACAAAGAGTTTCAGGCTAGCCAGGGCTGCAAAGCAAGGCCCCGTTTCAAAAGAGCCAACAAGTTTAAAAGAGAAGGTGATTAGGAGAGAGGCTTAGAGATTAACCTGGAGGCCACTGCCACTAGGGCCCCCCAAGACCATAGGCCCCCGGGGGGCGGGGGAGGCGCTCTCCTCCTTGACCCTAGGTCATCTCCACTCAGGGCTATGAGGGCCAGCCGAGAGGTTGATCCAGAGAGAATTCTTCTGCCTTGAAATCCAGCAAGATTGCCCTGCTGTTTCAGATTGATGAGACTCATAGCCCATCTTTTCATCCCAATGCCCTCCTTCTTTGGTTAAAAACATCTATCATGTGCCTGTCTCACCACTGTTTTAGAGTAGTCGCTCTCAACCTTCCTAATGCTGCGACCCTTTAACACAGTTCCTCACGTTGTGGTGGCCCCTCATCAATAAAACTATCTTCATCGCTACTTCATAACTGTAGTTTTGCTACTGTTATTAATTTCAATGTGAATATCTGATATGCACCCTTTTGTGAAGGGGTCGTTCAACCCCCAGATTGAGAATCGTTGTTTAGAAGCATGGTTCGGCCTACTTCTGTAGCCTCATAGGTAAGAGGTAAGTATGGCTCCGAGAGAATGAAATCTAAAGTCTCATGCTTAGAAGAGGCCTTTCAGAGCTGGAGAGATGGCTCAGCGGTTAAGAGCACTGCCTACTCTTCCAGAGGCTCTGAGTTCAATTCCCAGCAACCACATGGTGGCTCACAACCATCTATAACGTGATCTGATGCCCTCTTCTGGCCTGCAGGGGTACAAGCAAGCAGAGCACTGTATACATAATAAATGAATGACTCTTAGAAGAAGAAGGAGAAGGAGAAGGAGAAGGAGAGGCACTTGGATGTTGGGCTGTGTGTACTGGAAGAATGCATTTGACATGTGAAATAACACAGACGTGAGGAGGCCAGAAGGTGGGATGTTATAGGCTGGGGGTTTGAATGACATGTCTCCTGCAGTCTCAGACATTTGAATACCTGGTTCCTAGCGATGTCTGAGTAGGTTTAAAAGGCGAGGCCTTGCTGAAGTATGTCACTTTAAGAGTTTAAAGACTTATCAGATTTCTAGTTCACTCTTTCTACTTCGTACATACAATCCAAGATGCCAGCTCCCAACTCCCTGGTCCTCCTGTCACGCCTGCTGCTTGCTACCATGGCTCCCTCCCGTAATAGACTTTTAACCCTCTGGAACCTTAAGTCCAAATCAACTCCTTATGGTGCCCTGGTCAGGGCATTTTATCACAGCAACACAACGTTAACTAATACATGAACAAAACTGTGCCACCCCCCAACTCCTACATAGAAGTTCCAGCTTTCCCAATACCTCAGCAAGTCCTCTATTCCAAGAAGAGTACTTAAGTAAATAATTAAGTCAGGCAAGGCTCAAATCCAAAATAGCTAGTATACATATTTTTAAAAAAATATTTGGACACAGACATAAGGAATAGCCATGTGAAGATTTGGAGATGCCAGCCATCCTCAATGAAAACAAGAAACTGCCAATACCACAAGGGCAGTAATTGGCATAACTCTAGCCTCCGGAATTATGATCAGACTAAGACAGGAGCCTTTCAGAGCCTGGCATTGTCTCAAAGGAGCAGTTAAGTGTTCTTGCTGAGTTTAGCAGTGTGCCTGGCTACCTCCAGCCAGGGCCACACACTGCTATGCACGGCTGTCAAGAAATAGACATGGGAAAGATAGGTGACAGCAGATCAATCATGTGGCTACATGGAGACATTACCATCTACGCTCAGCGTTGCCGAGGTCCTCTCCTGCCCACACACGCATGAGTACTCCCCGGCATCTTCCACGGCCAGGCCACGGATCTGCAGCTCACACACGGCCCCATCCTGCCTCAGGATGTATCTGTCCCCATCTCTCAGGCTCTCAGAACCCTTCCTCCACTCCACTGGGCCAGCCTTGCTCATCTGGCACCTCAGAGTGACTGTGGTGCCTTCTGTGGCTTCTTGGCTTCTCAGGTCTTCTATGAATCTGGGGGGCAGGGCTGAGGAGGACCGAGTAGGCACTGAGAACATGACACTGGCGAACACTGCACACAAGACACACAACTCACAAAGAGTGGCACACTATCAAAGCAACACAATATAAACATGTGGAGGAAGGTGCAGATGGTGAAGAAGGTGAACTCGTGGGAGACAGAGAGGGTGGTGGTGTGGGCGTGAACACAAGAACATCTCCTGGGCACAAGGAAGCAGAGATGGAGATGCCCAGATGACTGTGGCTGCAGACCAGATGACCACAGGGTCACTATAGGAAACCACATGTGGAGACAGAAGTGTGGAGGAGACAACATGGAGACACCAAGCCTCGGACAGGTTCAGGTGGCCACATGTGATCTTTACCCTTGACAGTCAGTGTGGCCGAGGTCCTCTCCTGCCCACACACGCATGAGTACTCCCCAGCATCTTCCACAGCCAGGCCACGGATCTGCAGCTCACACACGGCCCCATCCCGCCTCAGGACGTATCTGTCCCCATCTCTCAGGCTCTCAGAACCCTTCCTCCACTCCACAGGGCCAGCCTTGCTCATCTGGCACCTCAGAGTGACCGTGGTGCCTTCTGTGGCTTCTTGGCTTCTCAGGTCTTCTATGAATCTGGGGGGCAGGGCTGAAAGGGCCAAGCAGCCACTGAGAACGTGGGACTCTGAAGGACATATTTCACAGAATATGGAATACACATGAAGACGTGCATTCTGATGAAGGATTTGACAGGAAGAGCGAACCAGAGAACAGACGGAAAGGATGCAAGAACACGGCGGGGTGTGGAGAGGGTGGTAGGGTGGACATGAACGTGAGAATATTCCCTAGACACAGGAAAGGGAAGGCAGAGATACCCAGACGATGACTCCATTTACAGAGCAGATGACCACAGGGTCACTACAAGCACTTTTGCACATATGGAGAACAGACATAGCATGGAGATAACACGGAGACACCAAGCCTCGGGTTCAGGTGGCCACACGTGATCTTTACCCTTGACAGTCAGTGTGGCCGAGGTCCTCTCCTGCCCACACACGCATGAGTACTCCCCGGCATCTTCCACGGCCAGGCCACGGATCTGCAGCTCACACACGGCCCCATCCCGCCTCAGGACGTATCTGTCCCCATCTCTCAGGCTCTCAGAACCCTTCCTCCACTCCACTGGGCCAGCCTTGCTCATCTGGCACCTCAGAGTGACCGTGGTGCCTTCTGTGGCTTCTTGGCTTCTCAGGTCTTCTATGAATCTGGGGGGCAGGGCTGAAAGGGCCAAGCAGCCACTGAGAACGTGGGACTCTGAAGGACATATTTCACAGAACATGGAATACACACGGAGACGTACATTCTGATGAAGGATTTGACAGGAAGATCGAACCAGAGAACAGACGGAAACGATGCAAGAACACGGCAGGGTGTGGACAGGGTGGTAGGGTGGACATGAACGGGAGAATATTCCCTAGACACAGAAAAGGGAAGGCAGAGATACCCAGACAATGACTCCATTTACAGAGCAGATGACCACAGGGTCACTACAAGCACTTTTGCACATATGGAGAACAGACATAGCATGGAGATAACATGGAGACACCAAGCCTCGGGTTCAGGTGGCCACACGTGATCTTTACCCTTGACAGTCAGTGTGGCTGAGGTCCTCTCCTGCCCACACATGCATGAGTACTCCCCGGCATCATCCATGGTCAGACCGTGAATCTTCAGCTCACACATGGCCCCATCCTGCCTCAGGATGTATCTGTCTCCACCTTTGAGGGTCTTTGCTCCCTTCCTCCACTCCACTGGGGTAGCCTTGCTCAGCTGGCACCTCAGAACGGCCGTGGCCCCTTCTGTGGCCTCTTCATTCCTCAGACCCTCTGTGAACGTGGTGGGCAAGGCTAAGGAGGTCAGAAAGGCATGGGAATTGTTATGTTCAGAGCACATGAAGGGGACAGGGAGTGATGGATACAAGACACGAATGGCACAGAGATGACACAAACTCCACTGAGGGTGGGCCATGTACTGCTATACTGAGAAGAGGCCATGAATTTTATGTTCTTTGGTGTATCCTCTTAATATCAGGACCATGGTCCTTTCCATAGATCTGGCATGATAATCAGAGGGGGGGCCAAAGCCATAAGGGGGCCACATTTTCTGTAGAACTTTAGCAGGCATGACTCCACCTGGATGACAAAAGGACATGGAACCCCTGAAAACTTAAGGACCAAAGAAAAGTACTTAACTCATGGTGGCACAGGCCTCCTATCTCATACAGCTCCCCTCCACCAAATGTTGGCACTCTGTCCAGTCATGGAAGGTGACATACAAAGGGACAGACTATGGGATGCGCAAGATAAACAGCATGTCCAGAGACAACAAGACACAGACCCAATTGGCCACATATCTTTACCACTGATATTTAGTGTGGCTGCGGTCCTCTCCTGCCCGCACACACATGAGTACTCCCCAGCATCCTTGACGGCCAGGCCACAGATCTGCAGTTCACACATGGCCCCATCCTGCCTCAGGGTGTATCTGCCCCCATCTTTCAGGGTCTGGGACCCCTTCCTCCACTCCACAGGGGCAGGCTTGCTCATCTCACATCTTAATATTGCCGTGGCCCCTTCTGTGGCTTCTTGGTTTCTCAAGTCTTCTATAAATTTGGCAGGCAGGCCTGGGAAGGGTCAAACAAGCACTGAAGGTCTCTGCACAAACGTGGACCCCACAAAGAGCAGCACTGTGGCTCAAGAAGCCACCGTGTGGCTGGCTGGACTCATATGCAGATAGGGAAGGAAGCAAGTAGCTACGGAGGGACAAAAGCAGGGGATCTGCTTAAGCAAATGAAAAATACTCAAAGGACGCCAGTGAGAGGACAGGTGGCCACGGGCCACCGCAGGGGTTGTGCCACGTACAGAGGCAGAAGGAAATGATAGAAACAGCATGAAAACAAGCCATCCATTTACCCCTGACAGTCAACGTGGCTGAGGTCATCTCCTGCCCACACACACACGAGTACTCCCCAGCATCAGCCATGGTCAGGCCATGGATCCGCAGCGCACACACAGCTCCGTCCTGCCTCAGGCCGTATTTGTCTCCATCTCGCAAGGTCTTCGTTCCTTTCTTCCATGTCACAGGAGCCACCTTGCTCAGTTCACAGCTCAGGGTAGCCGTGGCTCCTTCTGTGGCTTCTTCAGTCTTCAGAGCTTCTGTGAACTTAGCTGGAAGGGCTGGGCAGAGGTCAGAAAGACACGAACACAATCTCACATTCTGAGAACAAGGAAGATTCTGGGTGTGGAGGGTACGGGGAAGACAGGAAGGCCCCGGCTGCACGGGTAGGACAGTGGAGGGTACGGCTTTCCTCTGTCTAGACTCTGCAGCTCATGGCCTCAACCTATTCTATGCCTTCCACAGGCCTCTGGCTGCACACGAGTTCGGCTTGTGAGGCTGAGGACAACACAAAGATCATCCAGATCGTGGAGAATGCGGGAGACAGAACATGATGCTCAACAGGAAAACACACTTTGGAGATTGTAAGGAATAAACATGCAGACACAAGTAGGAAACAGCACAGAGTGGGCAGCATACAGACTGGTCAGCCTGACCCTGATGAAGCAGGAAAGACAGAGGGCCTCAAGATAAGGAGATCAAGAGGGTGAGCCCAGGGCCTGGATAGCAGAAACATTTACAATGGACGTGTCCCTGGTCCCAGGTCTTCTGTGCCCACCTAGTCCCTTACTCAATACTCAATACTCAATACTCAATACTCTGGGCCCAATGGCTTGCCCTGGCTTCTAGGTCGCACTATGGCATGGTTGTGAATTCCTTCAGTGGCTCTTCTCTTGTCATTTTGATTGTTCTGGGAGAGCAAACAGGGTATCTGAGCCCCTCCCCCATAAATTCAGCGCAAACCCCACTTCTCAGGACAGACTGGGGAGAGAGAACAGCATGGCTGGATGAGAAGAAGTCACAAGCCTCTTCTTGGAACCATCAGCCTGGAGTAGGTGGCCACAGGGCTCTGGCCCCATCTTCACAGTGCAGGCAAGCTGTCCGGTGTGTGAGAGCAGAGGGAGCGATCCATGGTCGAACAAATGGAAGACTGACCCACCTGTCCTTGGCTGTGTGGGAAGCGGTCATAGAGGAGAGGAGGGACAAACTGGCTTTTGTTTGCCAAAGCTGGAGACTTCCTCTGACTACCAAGCCAAGACTGAGACCTGTCGATTGCCCAGTTCTATGTGCCTGGAGGCCTTTAAGGACAGACAGTGGCGCATAGTATCCGTGGGACTTTACAGTCAGAGGTAGCTTTTGAAAATGCAGTGCTCTCTAGAGAGGCCCAGGCAAGGAATTCATCATACCCAGCACTTGTTGGGACAAACCCAGTTCTGAAGGCAGATGGTTGTCAGCACGCTCCACACCTCAGCCATCAACAGCATGTCCTGGGGTTGAAAATAGGGAGCATGCTTTCCTATGACATCTTTCTAACTGTAGAGCCACGGGGCAGGCTTCAGGCGCACCCTTCTGCCAACTCTCGGAATGTCTGCATGCATGACGGCACCAGGCCTCTGCGTTTTGACACTGATCCACGCATGGCAACTGGTTTTCTTTCAAGCATCTCCAGTATTGTACAGATGATAGGAGCCACCTGCTACAGCCTGGACAAAGAGATGGCCAGCCCTAATCATACTTCCTCTTCAGTGCCCTCAGTAGTCAGCTCTTCACGTGAGAGCAGAGTCCACCATGCCAAGGGCTTCCTTGCACTTGTAGGAGATACATTGCATCTCCACTCTCTGAGACATCCAATCGTGTCTGTGTTCTGTCTGCTTCTCTGCAGAGAGATGCTCAGGCTCTCCGAGGACTCCTGACAGAGAGTTGACTTATCACCAGGTCACCAGTCACACCAAGGCAGATGTTCTGGTTCCCTGGACACAACTGTGACTTAGGAGCATAGTCTAGCAAGCACTCTGGAAAGGTGCACACATAAGGACTCCCAGGAGCCATCACAGCTAGGCTACAGGGCTCTTTGTATCATCTCTGCCTTAATGTGTGGGTTCCTCTGTCTCTTGTGCAAAAGCCTTTCTCTTCTCTGCAGGGAGGTGTCTTGCTCTGTTCACACTCCAGGGAGGCACCTTGCTCTGTTCACACTCCAGGGAGGCTCCTTGCTCTGTTCACACTCCAGGGAGGCATCTTGCTCTGTTCACACTCCAGGGTGGCACCTTGCTCTGTTCACACTCCAGGGAGACACCTTGCTCTGTTCACACTCCAGGGAGGCTCCTTGCTCTGTTCACACTCCAGGGAGGCACCTTGCTCTGTTCACACTCCAGGGAGGCACCTTGCTCTGTTCACACTCCAGGGAGGCACCTTGCTCTGTTCACACTCCAGGGAGGCACCTTGCTCTGTTCACACTCCAGGGAGGCTCCTTGCTCTGTTCACACTCCAGGGAGCCTCCTTGCTCTGTTCACACTCCAGGGAGGCTCCTTGCTCTGTTCACACTCCAGGGAGGCACCTTGCTCTGTTCACACTCCAGGGAGGCACCTTGCTCTGTTCACACTCCAGGGAGGCACCTTGCTCTGTTCACACTCCAGGGAGCCTCCTTGCTCTGTTCACACTCCAGGGAGCCTCCTTGCTCTGTTCACACTCCAGGGAGGCACCTTGCTCTGTTCACACTCCAGGGAGGCTCCTTGCTCTGTTCACACTCCAGGGAGGCACCTTGCTCTGTTCACACTCCAGGGAGGCACCTTGCTCTGTTCACACTCCAGGGAGGCTCCTTGCTCTGCTCACACTCCAGGGAGACACCTTGCTCTGTTCACACTCCAGGGAGGCTCCTTGCTCTGTTCACACTCCAGGGAGGCACCTTGCTCTGTTCACACTCCAGGGAGGCACCTTGCTCTGTTTACACTCCATAGTGTGACCTTACTCCCTGTAGTACCCTCCCCAAGCCTCTAACCATCTGTGAAGTACTGCTCACCACTAGGAGGGATACACAGGCACAATGACCATTAAGCTCTGTAGCCATGGACAAAAGGGGGCCACAGGCACTACATGTACAACACAGGACACATAGGGTGGCGTGAGGTGGGATGGGCAAGCCCTTCTCCAGTAGGAAGATCTAGAACTGACCAAGAAGTGCCCAGGAAGGGCAGCATCAAGCTCACACCCACAGACTTGTCTTCATCTTTCCTTCCCACCACAGGACAAGGCCACCCTCCACTCCCATGAGGTGGGGCCCCACCTTCATCCAACTCCTAAGGAGTGGGCCCAAGACCTTGCCTGACACTCACACGGTGAACCTTCACCTTCCCAGTCAGGCACGGGCCAAAGCTGACCTTCCAGTATCCCTACTGTGTGTGCCGTTCCTCCATTTCTTGCCTCCCCCTTTTCCTGGCATGCCTCCAGGACCTATAATTACATCTTTGCAACTGTTTGTTTCACACATGCACACACACACACACACACACACACACACACACACACACTGCTCATCCCAACCAAGGTACTCTGGGGTTAGGAAACACCCAATTCTCCATTGTTTTCTGGCATCTAAAGTGGGTCCCATACAACAAGTATGAGAAATATCAGCTAACAGAATAAGGATGAGACATAGAAAATCAGGAAAGGCGGGTGGGAGACACTCAGACACAGAGCTACCTGTGCACAGGACAGGGGCACCCGCACACAGGAACACACGTGGTCTTTACCCCGGATGGTCAGTGTGGCCGAGGTCTTCTCCTGCCCGCACATGCACAGATACTCCCCAGCATCTGCTACAGCCAGGCCTCGGATCTGCAGCTCACACACAGCCCCATCCTGCCTCAGGCTGTATCTGCCCCCATCTCTCAGGGTCTCTGCTCCTTTCCTCCACTCCACGGGGGCAGCCTTGCTCAGCTCACACCGCAGTGTGGCCGTGTCCCCTTCCGTGGCCTCCTTGCTTCTGAGCCTTCCGACGAAGTGAGCAGGCAGAGCTGGGAGGGTAAGACAGAGAGAGTGGAGCCTCAGATCTGCCACAGATGTATCCCCGGTGGTGGGACAGAACATGACATGGGACAGGACAGGGGAACAAGACAGAATACAGCAGAGCAACAGGAAAGAACCCACCAGAGCTCAAGTGGAACGTCCACTGCAGATGCTGGCGCTCCCAGATTCAAACATATAATGGCCCGAGAAGTAAGGGGATGCACATTAGAACGAATAGAAGGCGCATAGACATTGGGGGAGGGGGAGGCATAAGGTTATTGTGTGCAGTTTAAACTCTGATTTCTGACTCAATTTTGTGTAAATGCTGCTCCGCTATAGTCCCCCGGTACGCCAATAAGGCAGCCTACAGCCAGTCACTGAGCAGGGGAGAGAACTGGGCTGGACTTCCTGCCAGCCAGGGGAAGAGGAGTTAGAGGAGGAAGTAAAGAAAGATCAGGAGGAAGAAGCTGGAGCCAAGGAAAGCTACAAAGTGCAAGTTATCTCTGGGATGTCAGCTGGGGATAAGACAAAAATAACAGAGAGAGTTAAGACTAGACTTAAACTGCTCAAGATTGTATCGTAGTGCTTATTTTTAAACAAATATGAGCCTCAATTATTTGTGTGTTAAACACAGTTTTATGAAAATAACTTCGACAGGGGGAAAGCACTGAAGGACACGGACAGATAGCACCAGGTCAGCTCCCGGTGAAACCCGGATCCGCTTGGCTGTGCATGGTCTTTACCCTTGACGGTCAGCGTGGCTGACGTCCTCTCCTGCCCGCAGACACACAGGTACTCCCCCGCATCTGCCGCAACCAGGTTACAGATCTGCAGCTCACAAACAGCTCCATCCTGCTTCAGGCTGTATCTGTCCCCACTTCTCAGTGTCTCTGTTCCCTTCCTCCATTCCACGGGGGCCTCTTTGGTCAGCTCACACCGAAGTGTGGCCGTGGTCCCTTCCGGCGCCTCCTTGTTTCTCAGTTTTCCTATGAACTGGGCGGTCGAGGCTACAGCAGGGACAGATGCAAAAGACGTCATTATTATCCAGCACTGGGCTGAGGTTCCCATTGGGCCCTGAGCACAGTATGGACTGGCACACTTACCTTTCACTGTGAGTGTGGCTGAAGTTGTCTGGTCCCCAAAGGAGCATGAGTATTGTCCACTATCCTGAGGCTGCAGGTCTCGGACGACCAGTTCCAGCACAGCACCCTCTTGGCGCAGGCTATACTTGCTGCTGGATTTGAGGATGTCATCTCCACGACGCCACTCCACAGGCGCAGCCACGGATGACAGCACGCAGCGTAGTGTGGCAGCCCTGCCCTCTGGCACCTCCACATCTTTCAGGGACTCCCTGAACCGCACTGGCAGAGCTTTGAACAGGCAGAACGAGGATCAGCCTCTTGAGGGGCGGGCGGGGGGGGATCCCACTTGGGGTCCAGAAGGGGAAGCAGCCACAGGGCACAAGGCAATTTCAAATATCGAACGCCAGTGGCAACGACCCAAAGACCTCTGGGAAAGATGGGTCTGAAGGCGTATAAGTGGAAAGGTGAACCAGATGCACATAAAGAGAAAGCATCGTAGTCGAGATTGTGCCCCGCCCCACCCCCAATTCAGATGTCAAAGCCCTAACTCAGGATCTCAGGATGCGACTGTTTGGCATTGTGGACTTTAAAGAGATAACATAGAATGCAGTTTTTGGAGTGATCTCTTATTCCATTGCACTGCTATCCTTAACTAGGGCACCAGCAGAGAGTAATAAGCATCCTCAGTCACTGAGAGGGTGGCATCTGAAAGCCACGAAGACAGACTCCTAGAGGCCAGTCAAGGTCAATACCTTGACCTCTTGCTTCCATTCCATAGGTGGACAGTAGACTGCTATTGCACAAGCTGCCAGTCTGTGCTGCTGGCTCAGGGTAGTCCAGACAGACAACCCACAGGCAGGAAGAGGGACTCCAGAGGGGTCCACCAAAGCCAAGTCAGGAATGGGGCGCAAGCAAAGGTCAGGAGACCAAGAAAGAATGGAAGACTACAGGGGTGATAGAGGCCCTCTGGGGACCCCTTGCCTCCTGCGCCACGTGGACATGTTTTTTATTCTTAGCCAAAAATATGGCCACCTAGCACTCACCATGGACCCTGACAATGGAGCTGCTGGAGGTTCCGCCAACCTCACATTTGTACCGCCCACCATCTTGTACGGTGGTGCCAGTGATGACGAGCTGGGCCCGGCAGCCTTCATAGCTCAGCTGGCATCGTGCAGACGGCCTCAGTGTCTTTCCATCTTTGGTCCAGCGCAAAGAGCTATTATCCAGAGTAGTGGTTTCACAGGCGAGAGTCAGGTCCTCGCCTTCTGTGACTGTGACATCCGTGAGTGGCTGAGAGAAGATGCTCGGCTTCTCTGGAGGATAGAGAAAGGCCAAAGGGACTTGGTACTGTGGTACCTCTATGAGAGGACTAACACAATGGGCCAGGCAATATCTTAATCAGCATCTGCCGGTTGCCCTCAGGGTGGAACCAGACAGAAATGCTGAGGGCACAAGGCAGGCTCTGTATAGTTTCCATTCTGGACACAATAACATCACCCACAAATTCTGAATTCAGAAATTAACCCTAAAAGAACCCAACTCAGTCTTCTAAACCAACTCCTTGAGATAGGAGACCCGCCCCCCAATGCCATTGGCTACCACCCTCGGATGAGAGACACCACCACCACCCCGCCCCTGGCCCCTGCCATTGACAGCTAATCTTGCCTCTCCGTGAGCCCCAGGGCCACACTGTGCACCAGGCAGAGCTCAGGAAGGAGCTGTCATCTGCCCCCTCTTCAAGGCTCCTCTAGGCCATGTAGTGTCCCCATCATGGATGGCCCTCAGACACAAAACCCACCAGTCACCCGCAGGGCAGCTGAGGTCCGCTGGTCACCCGCCTCGAAGTAAACAGTGCCTGAGTCCTTGAGAGCCAGCTGCTGCAGGGTGAGCACGTGGTAGCCCCCAGGCTGGACGGTGATCTCGTTTAACTCATTGCTGTGCAAGGGGGTCTTATCCAGGAACCAGTGCACAGGGCCATAGTCAGCAGGGCAGATACGGCAGCAGAACTTGGCAGAGGAGCCCTCCTGGACGGCAGCATCCTCTAGGTCCTCGATAATGCGCACTTTCTGGCCTGTTAGGCAAACAGACAAGTCAGGGCTCCTGCAGCCTAGGGTCAGGCTCAGCTAGCTGTCAAGAGAAATGGTTTCACCCAAGACCCCGGGGCAGCGCCATAATCAAGTAGTCTACTTTACTCCTTGTCAATGAAACTTGAAAGCAAATCAGAGTCATGCTGTCCTTTGTAGTCAGCCTCTGAACCCCAAGCCTATACCCCCCTGTGACGTCCTTTTGCCAAGCTGGCGGAGGGAGGGCCCACAGCTTGCTGCTCATGTACTTTCTCCTGCCTTCATACTGTGCTGGGCTTGCTAACAGATAGGCCGCCTGCTCCCAAAACCGCTTACATCAGTGATGCCCACAGTACAGTCCAATTCACACTGCAGCCTACCTCCCATTGAGAGGTGGCAGGTGGGTGCAAAGAGGCGACCGTTACCATACTGTGCTGCAGAGACTCGCCTACTCTAGCCTTCCTATTCCCACTCCATCTGGCCCCTTCCAGTCTCCTCTCTGGTTCTGTGAGGTGGGGCTTCCAGCAGCCACAAATGTGAAGGAACTGGGGTATCTGCATCCCTATGCCTGGCTTAGCGCACTTGCATTTCAAAGACCTCAGGGAAAAGCTTAAAGCCTCACCATGTACAGAAATGACGACTGTTTAAGCATGCAAATGGCCCATACCCTGATGGGATCACTACATGCTGCCAACATATAATAATCACACTGCATGACAGACAGATACCAATATTACTATTAACCGAATAGATTGAAACAAATACAGAGAACTACACCTACATTAAAATTTAAATTGAGGGTTAGAGGGGTGGGTTGGTGGCTAAAAGCATGCTCTGCTCTTCCAGAAGGCCCAAGTTTAGTTCCCATCACCTACATCAGATGGCTCACAACCACCTGTAACTCTCGCTCCAGAGGATACAAGGCCTCCTCAGGTACCTACACTCACATGAACATACTCACATCCAGATATACACACATGTGACCCAGTATGTTCATTTCTAACATATTTGTTGCTGTCAAATTAAGCATGGTAGATAGACACAGATCCTACACACATGCAATCACACCTACAAATACCTTGAAGGTAGGGCTCCACTCAAAAGACCCTAAACTGGGTGGTGCAGACAGAGAGGGCTCTGATCAGCAGGCTGTCACACAAAGAATGGCTGTACTCGACCTACAGGCCAGTAGGCATCTGCCTGGTTTACACTTAAGGTCTACACTTACTGATTTTCTTTTTTGAGACAAGGTTTGTGTATTCCAGGCTAGCCCTGAACTTGCTATGATCATGAGCTTTTCTGTTCCTTCTACTTCTACCTCCCATAGCCTTGATGGAGAGTTGTTCTGGAACCCCATAGATATCAAAATCCAAGGGCACTCAAGTCCCATATTAAAAATGATGAAGTATTTGCACTCTGCATACATCCGCTGGTATGCTTTTTTGTTTTTGTTTTTGTTTTGTTTTGTTTTTGTTTTCAAGACAGGGTTTCTCTGTGTAGTTCTGGCTGTCCTGGACTAGGCTGGCCTCAAACTCACAGCGATCCAATTGCCTCTGCCTCCCTAGTGCTGGGATTAAAGGCATGCACCACAATACCCAGCTTTGCTGGTATGCTTTAAATAACTAGTTTCTAATGGCCAACAGAGTGGGCACAATGGAGGTACTCAGTGTAGTATTACACTGTATTGTAGAGGGAGGGATGACAAGGGAAAAAGCCTGTGTTCAACACAGCCATAGTTTCTTTGTTTTCCACTTGTGTGTGCAATGTGCATGGGTGTGCCTCTATGTTTGCATTGTGTAGGCACATATGTATGCGTGTGCACACGCATGTGGAGGCTCGAGGTTGACGTCGGGGATCTGCCTCATAGCTCTTCCGCTGAATTCAATGAGTGTGGGTCTCCCAGTCAGGCCCAGAGCTCACTTACACAGCCAGTCTTGATAGACGGATCGCTCTGATATCTAACCGGCTCCACCTTCCTAAGCAGGAATTAGGGGTGGGTCCCAACCACCTGCATTTCCAGTTAGAAGATTCAAACTTCTAAGAATCCATGAGCCTGCCCAGCAAATGCCTTACCAACTGGGACATCTCTCCAGGCATACAACTCCTTTTTCCACGTGATTCCAATAAGTGGGGGGGGGGGGGGGACTAGATCTGAAGATGTAGAACCCACAAACATGAAGGTAAACTCTCTTATTTCTAATCGTCGGAATGCTATTCCCTGAAGACAGGCCTCAGGAGGGGTTTCCAGTAAACCCCATGCTAGACTCCAACCCAGGACTGCAGAGCTAGGTGAAGGCTGCTGTGGACAGGAGGGCCGGGGTCATCTCTGTTCTGATTCCAAGACATATCCCTGCCACCCAGGCTGGCTGCCACTTCCCTTCTCTACCAACCAGAGGACAAAAGCTGTCACCCTGCGTAGTTGAGGGGAATGGGGCTTCACACGCAAGAACAAATGGAGAGAGAAAAAAGAAAAACAAAGCAAAACAAAAAACAAAACTGGACTATAAATTCTGCTGAGATCTCTCTCGTCAGACATGATGAACCCTGCCTGGCATACACAAACACTGAAGAAATCCCCTCTCGTACCACATGCACCCCATGCTTCGTGGGCCTTGTCCATAGGCACAGATTACACCAGAGTTTGCCTTTGACTTTCCTGAGCTCTGCAGCAACTCAGCTGGGAGGCCCTAGACAGACACCTGCTGCCCAGCATGGACACCTCTACCAACCACAGACACCAGCTCCTGCCCCATGTCTGCAGGAACCCTGAGCTCTGTGCCCATGTAGCTCGTGCCCATCTTCCTGTGTGCCTCCTTGCTCTGGGGTGCACACTGGATTTCCATTTTGATGCCACACATTCTCAGTGAGGTGACTGTTCTTTACACTGTCTCCAGCCTTTCCAACTGACACTGTCAATATTGGTCACACAGACAGTCAGTTCTCCACTGGGAAACACACGAGGCTCCTTAGTTGCCAACAAGCATGGGTGAGCTGTCCCTTCTGCAATAACGGACACACTGTGTGTGCAAGCACACATAGAGTATGTGCCCTGGAACTCCACATGGGCCTGGATGCCGTGAGAACACACAGCAAGCACCCACTGTGTAAATGAAGGCAGGCCTTTGGCTCCCTCACAGAAGGTCACGCTAGGAGAGCCTGAGAGGCCCAGGTGGTCCACTCTACCCTTACAGATGGGGAAACTGAGGCTGACCTGGGCCAGAGCAAGCAGAGTCCTGGTGACTAACCACTTCTGAGCTTCCAGAATCTACTTCAGATACAGCCGACCAACGCACCCATTGAGGAGCCAAAAGCCACATGCAAGTGAGGGCTGCCTCACCGTGGACAAGGAGCCGGGCCTGGGTCCGGGCTTGGCCAATGTCACAGCTGTAAGTGTCACTGTCTGTCCTTTCCAGGGCATTGATGGTGAGCCTCAGGGTCAAGCCCTCCTGGCTAGGGACATGCTTCCCTGAGGCCCGCAGCTCCAGGAGGCCTTTGCGCCAGGTCACGGCAGATGCTGGGTGCTCTGTCTTGCATGTGAACACAGCTGTACCCTTCTCTTCCACCTGCAGGTCAGCCAGCTCCTCCGTGAACCGGTTTGCCTTTTCTGGGTAAGGGATGAGACAGGCATGGATGGGGTTGTAAAGTTCCTATCACCAGGCAGACTCTGTCCCCACACCCTAACCTGAACACACAGGCTGACCTGAGTGGGACCCTCCGACTGAGACCTTGGGGGTGGCCCCAGGCCATGCTGCAGGCCAGCCTGTGGCAGGGCAGTGTGCGGCATGCTTACCTTCCACATGGAGCCTGGCCGTGCTTTTGGAAGCTTCTGTCTCACAGGTGTACTCTCCGGAATCCTTGAGCGAGGCCTTGCGGACAACCAACACAGCCCGTGTGCCTTCGCTGAGCAGGTGGTACTTCTGACTCTTTCGGATGGCCTTCCCATCTTTCAGCCAGCGCACAGAAGTGCCTGCCCTGGACAGCTCACAGCTTAGCCTCACATCCTCCCCAAGAGTAGTGCGCTGGTCCTCCAAGGGCTTTGTGATGTCCACTGGCCTCTCTGAAACAAGCAGAGATGGCTCCCAGGAGGCACACCTTTGGCCACAGGACCAGCCTTGGCTCTTAGCCGTACACCCATTGCAACAACCCACTTAGAATTGGCTCAGCACTGGAGGTGACAGTCATGGAGCCTGCATGAGTCTGTGCTAGGTCCTCTGCATATGTGTTGTGGTTGTCTAACTTGGGTTGTTTTGTGTGTGTGTGTAAGAGACTCCTAAGAGTGGGAATGGGACGTCTCTGACTCTTTAGCCTACTCTTGGGACCCTTTTAGGGTTTGCGCCTAGTCTTATTATATCTTGTTACGCTGTATTTTTTCTGAAGGGAAATGGACGAACAGTGGGTCTGTGGGAGAGAGAAGGTGGGGGAAGGACTGGGAGGAGCGGAAGGAGGGGAGGCTGTGGTTGAGATAGATATATTGTATGTGAGGGGAAAAAAACTAAAAATTAAAAAAGAAGAAGGAGGAGGAGAAGGAGAAGAAGAAGAAGGAGAAGAAGAAGAAGAAGAAAGAAATGGCCTCAGCCGTAGCTGGGATAAAGGCAGAGACAGGCATTTGGGAGCAGGCACTCTCTGGAGATCGAAACCACAGAACCTATAACTCTGGACTCTTAGGACCATAGAAGCCTAGAAGGTTGGGACTCTGAAGTGCTGGAAGGAAGCCGTCCCTGTCATGGTGAGACCTAGGGAGCACGGGCTGTGAGGGCACCTCATTCAGGGCTCATACCAGTGTATGGCCACAGCTTGGCTGGTCCCCATGCAGATGCACCCATGAGCAGCATGTGTGCGATGCTGTTTCTCACTCACCCTGGCCTCTGCTTAAGTGTCAGACTGGCTGAGTATGCTGTGTGCACGGAGACCAGTCAGCCCATGGATGAGAGACTGGAATTCTGCACTTGCTCTAGAAATTCGAAGATGCTCAGGTAGGAATAAATATCACTCCCTTCAAAAACCAAAACTCAATCCCTACCCAGATCTATCCAATGGACAGGACATTCTCCACAGTTGAGTGGAGAGCAGGGACTGACTTTCACACAAACTCTGGTGCCCCATAACTGACCACATCCCCTGCATGGGGAGGCCTGGTGGCACTCAGAGGAAGGATAGCAGGCTACCAAGAAGACTTAATACCCTATGAGCATATACAGGGGGACGAGGTGTCCCCCTCAGTCACAATCATAGGGGAGGGGAGTGGGGGGGAATCAGGAGGGAGGGAGGGAGGAATGGGAGGATACAAAGGATGGGATAACAATTGAGATGTAAGATGAATAAATTAATAAAATATATATTTTTAAAACCCAAACTCTCCTTCCAACACTCCCGACATACAGTTTGGGCCTCCACCATGATGGGACAACAGTCCCTAGATGCACCCCAGCTCAACTGTACCCAAGCCCCCAGTGTCACCCCTAGCCCTAGCCATAGTACCCACCTCTGACGATGAGTGAAGCCTTGGATGTGAGGCCCAGCACCGAGAAGACCACTTCTCCTGCATCACTGAGCGCAGCATCCTTGACCGTCAGCGTGTATTTGCGGCCCTGCCGAATGGCCTGGAAGTGGCCAGAACTCCCCACTGTCTTCCCACCGACCGTCCACACTACCGGGTCACTGGCACTCTCGTGGGACAGGACACACTCAAAGCTACAGCTCTCTCCTTCCAGCACCTCCACTGTCTTTAACCTCTTGGTGATACCCACGTGCAGATCTGTGGGACATAAGACACAGGTCACTGGTAAGCCCACAGATGCCAACTGAGGGAACAGTAGTGTCCCCACACCAGGCAGTGGGAAGGGTCAGGTCATGCTGCAGGGCCAAGTTTCCCACTGTCCCTAGCTCCACACCTGATGACAATGCATGCCATCATCAAATTGGCACCAAAATCCTAGCTTGAAGCTGGGCATGGTCTGG
This sequence comes from Acomys minous, assembly GCF_964271855.1. Taxonomy (NCBI): domain Eukaryota; kingdom Metazoa; phylum Chordata; class Mammalia; order Rodentia; family Muridae; genus Acomys; species Acomys minous. Next base: position 12,708,268 of record NC_140498.1, on the reverse strand, counting down.
TGTTCGCATGATCAACAGCTATGCAGTCAAGGAGGTTGGGAGAAGAAGGATCCTACACATCTCTAACCATCTTATAACACCAGAAGGGGGGGTGTCAGGAGCCCCAAAATCAACCCCTTCCAGAGAGAGCGAGTCTGGTCCTATGAAAAGCTCACTATACTCCCTTCTCATAAGGCTGAGACAGAGCCTTCACAGAGTATTCACAAATGAACAGGCTGCCGACCTATCTTCTCCAAGCCAGGATGCCACACCTGACCCAGGACAGTGGGTGGCTGCCCAAGCTGAGAGAGGTGTGCTCAAAGGGACCTACCAGTCCTGAGTGGGGCAGCAGCTATGAACCTAGGGACTTTCTGAGGCTCTGTAAAGAATGCAAGCATAGAGAGCCTGCAGTCCTGTCCACCTGCAGGATAGGACATCTGCCCTTAGCCTGGGATCCCTCTTCAGGCTGTCTCCTGGTCACACCTCTTATTGCCCCACGCGTGCCTGGCTGATTTCCTCTCAACCCCATCTCATGGTACAGAGTGTGCATCATGGCTCTAAACAGACCCACACCAGCCCCACACTGTGAAGCCCTGTCGACAATTGTCCCTTGGCCCATCGGCCTGCTCGTGGACCTCAAAGGGCTTTGAGATCGTTGAGCCCTTCGTTCTACAGACAACTTCTCTAGCGCATTCTGGATATACAGAACAGTCTTTCAGTATTGAAGAGCAGCCTGGAGCCTCTGGCTGGAAGAAGACCTAAAACTATCCTGTACAAAAGCCCTGGCCACTCACCATGCACGCTGACCCTGGACTGGGTCTCCTCACTGCCCACGTGGCAGGTGTACAGTCCAGCATCCTCTTGGCTCAGGTCGTGTACCGTAAGGCCCCGAGTGCCCGCCGTTCCCATGTGTAGGAAGTCATACTTGTCACTGGGACCCAGTTCCACACCATCTTTGCGCCACACTACACGTGCCTTAGGATCTGAGACCTCGCATTGCAGGGTCAGCGTGCCACGCTCTTCTGCAGACACGTCATCCAGTGCTTTCAGGAACACCACCGGCTTTGCTGGAGGGATGGCATGGGCCGTTAAGGGGAGCCTGTGCCCACCCAAGGGGAGGGTACCCCACTGACTCCACAGAGGTTCTTACCTCTGACCACCAGCCGGGCAGAAACTGACACCTTGGGGGAGGTGGCACACACAGTGCCTGTGTCAGCTTGACGGACACTCTTCAGCACCAGTGTGTGGAGACAGCCCTCGTGACTGATCTCGTGGAAGCTGTCATTGTACAGGGGTACCCCATTGAGTGACCATTCGATGTCCTCGTCCTTATGGGACAGCTCACATGAGAAGCAGACCCGGCCTTCCTCCATGGCTTCAGCATCCTGCAGTGGCTGAGTCACCGTCACCTCTCGAGCTGTGAGGTACACAACAGTACCTCAGTAATGTACTATTAGCTCTCCAGGCCCTGGAGTGGGCTCCACTACCACCCTCCTTCCCAGCTCTCTACCTTCCACAGTAACCTCGGCACTGCTCTGGGCACTACCCGCCTGGCACCGGTAGACCCCAGCATCAGCCGGGGTGAGGCGGAGTATGCGTAGCTCTGCCATTTGGCCTTCCAGCACCATCTTGAACTTTTCTGATGGGGCCAGGGGGGTGTCCTCCTTGTACCACTGCACAGCCTTGGGGGCCGGCCTGAAGTCACAGGACAGGACTACAGACTGTAGCTCGCGCCCTGCTTTGGGCTCCAGTGGCCGCGTCAGCACCACAGGGATGTCTAGAGAGAACAACGCAAAAGCCGGGCTGGGTACCACAAGAGACCAGACCATGCTGCCTATCCTAGGCTCTAAGCCACTTGCATCCACAGCCCCTACAATGTGCCTGTCCTTCTCTTTTGGGGGTGTGTTCCACATACTCCTCACAGTTAGCACACACCTCTGTCCCAGCCGGCATACGCTGCCTCATGCTGCCCTGCCCCATAACCCTGCCGTGCTTGAGTGCCCACATCCTACTTGTCAGGTCTCTGTCTACAGTCTTGCCCCCCATGCCCACCCTCACTAAGCCCACCCATGTGCCACCCTGTGCCCATGTTCTGCCACACACTCTGTCAAGCCACTGAACACTGTCCATCAGCAGCCTTGAGCCCAAGCATGGTTGCTTTGGCACAGGCCACCTCACCTATGCCTGGGCACATTTCCTAGGTTCTGCTGTGGCACGCCCTGTCCACTTCCAATGTGCAAGCCCCTGAGGCTTAGCAAACCACACCCCCAAGCCATGTCCACCCATGGCCCTAAACTATGGCCACCCACATCCCGGAGCTGTGTCCACCCCTCAGCTTTGCCCCACACCGTATGCTAACCTGAAACAACAAGCTGGGCAGTGGAGCGGGACTTGCCGATGGTGAAGTGCACAGCCCCGGTCATGGTCGAGCAGGTCTTGTGTAGCGTCAGCCGGTGCACAGTACCGTCTTGCTCCAGCCCCACGTTTGCCCCTGCCTGTAGCACAGTCTTCCCAAGGAGCCACTTGGGCGGCCTCACGGAAGGGATGGAGGTTTCACATTCAAACCAGGCAGGGGCAGGCTCCATAACTGTCATGTCCTTCAGGCCCCGCACAATAGTGATAGATTGCTCTGTGGATGAGGGGCGGGTCACCCAGTGGAACCCCACAAGAGGGAGCAGACTCCCCCTCCTACCTACTGCTTATTCCTTATCTCTCCCCACCACGTAACTATCGGCTTTCCCCAGCTGCTGGGGTGTCCCCCCCATTCAGACCCCTTTCAGAGGGGGGGGCAGCCTCCAAAATCGCCAAAGCAAGCCACAGAAACCACAAAACCTTACCCCACCCCAAACCCAGGAGGACTGTCCACCCCTTTCTTCCATACCTTCCACAAAGAATTGGGCACTGGTCTTAACGTCACCGGCGTCACAGGTGTAGGTATCCTCATCCTCAGGGTGCACGTCATTGATGACCAACTTGCGGTAAAGGCCGTCGCTGACCACCTCATACTTGGGCCCAGACTGCAGCTCGACTCTGCCCTTGAACCACCGCACCTGGGCACTGGCCCGGGACACCTGGCACTCGAGCACACCACGATGTTTTTCCATGGCAATCTTGTCCCGCAGTGGGCGCAGGAGGGTCACGGGCAGTTCTGTGGACACGGTCAGGTGGGCATCAGGATGGTGACCCGGAAGCTTTGCCCTGGCAAGCTCCTAGGAGCCAAGAGACTGACCTCTACTCAAACCAACAGCCCCATGCCTTCCACCTGGGCCAGCAGTTGGCTAAGTCAAGTGTTCTACCCAGGCCTAATCTAGAATGCTCTGGATACAACTGACCGCCAGCAAAGTAGAGCTTGAAGTCCTCACACCTCCTCTCCCTGCCACCCTGAGGAGACCACACCCACTGCCTTCTTCATGAGTCATTGCTGCTCTGTCTGGGGGTTGGGAGGGTGGGGGTCCCAAGGCACCCCAGGCCTGTGGCAGGCCAGCTGTCTGTAAGGCTCGGCTCACCATGTCCAGTCCTTCTCCTCACCTTTCACTCGGAGGTGGGCTCTCGATTCTGCGTTCTCAGCTACAAACTTGATCTCCCCCGCATCTTCTGCCAGGACCCTCCGGAAGATGAGAGTGTATGTTCTTCCTGGAAACAAAGGACACTCGGTAGTGCTGACAGAGAGGAGAGCAGCCTGGGATTCCCATACACACACCCTCCTGCCCCTCTCACCTTCCTGCCGGATGCGCACGTTGTCACTGGGCCGGAGCTTACTGGATCCGCGGAACCACAGGCCCGGAACCTCGTCGTGGGACACCTCACAGGAGAATGTGGCACCTTCCTTCTCCATCACCTCCACATCCTCCAGCGGCTTCGTAATCTGAACACTGCGGCCTGGGGGAGGGGAAAGGGGGCCATAGGGTGGTCTAAGTAAGAGCGGCCTCTATAGGCTTATACATTGGAGTGCTTAGGGAGTGGCGTTAGGAGGTTTGGCCTTGTTAGAGGAAGTGTGTCACTTGCTCATACCAAGCCAAATCCCCCCTCCCCATCCCTCTGTCTCGCTCTATTTCACCGGTACCACCAGGTCAGCCTGTCTGCCACGATAACAATGTACTGCGCCTCCAAACTGTAAGCCAGCCCCAGTGAACGCTTTCCTCTATAAGAGTTGCTGTGGCCATGGTGTCTCTTCACAGCACGAGAACACTGACGAAGACAGCTGGCCTGTCCAGAAGCATAGAGTACTTCCGGCACAACGGCAGGCAGGCTTGCCGCCAGACTTGAGGAAGCAGAGGCATAAGGAAGCACTCACCCACTCACTCACACCTGCCAGTTTTCCCCGCCTACCCTGGCCCAGAACTCACCTTGCACCTTCAGAGACGCAGAGGTCTGAGCATCGAGGGCGTCACACACATAGACACCCTGGTCCCCGGTCTCACAGCGGTAAATAACAAGACTCCTGCAGGTTCCCTGGGCCGCTATGCTTACGGCTTTGCCTGGCCGCAGCTCCACGCCATCCTGTAGGGCAGAGAGGACTGGTCAGGCACTGGAAAAGGGGTTCACCTGTGGGATACCCTCAGGGAAAAACAGAGAGGAGAGCTACCTTCAGCCAGCGCACATCCACCGGCCGCGACAACTCACACTCCAGGGTCACCTTCTCTTTCTGAGTAGCCACCACATCCTGTAGTAGTCGGGTGAAGCTCACAGGCAACTCTGAGACAGGAGGTCGGGAAGGAAGTCACCCAGTCAGGAGGTACGTCCTTATACAGTGGGACTGATAATAGTCACACAGGGGGGTTTCCACTTTCCTCCTGGTCCTCACTTACTCACCAGTGACTATGAGCCGTGCAGACGTGTGCACGCCCTCAGCCCTGAAGGCCACCAACCCGCTGTCCTGTGGCCGCAGCGCCGAGAGTGTTAGGATGTGGATGGGGCCTTGCACAGCCAGGTGGCATGTGGGTCCAGGCTGAAGTCGCAGGCCGTCTCGAGTCCAGCTGCCCTCCACATCAGCGTGGGACAACTCCACATCCATGGAGGCCGTGCCCTGCTCCTTAGCCTCCACCTCCTGCAAACCTCGAACCAGCCGGACCTGCCGCACTGTCAGAGGGACACTAGTGAGCTGGTGAAGCGAGGAGGGGTCCAGGCAATAGCCTCCAGTCACCATCACCTTCACCCAGCTCGACTCAACCCCAGATGACCCCCCAGAGCCTGACCCTTCACATCTTCCTCCATCTCTTCCCTCCTCGGATCCACTTCTTGCCAGAACCAGAGTTCTGCCTGCCTCCCCGAAAGGAAGCCCCGCCCCTCCTCACAGCCTGCACAAGACCACACCTCCCACTCTGGGAGGCCACACCTCCCACTCTGGGAGGCCACACCTCCCACTCCAGGAGGCCACACCTCCCACTCTTAAGTCCCACCCTCTTAAGTCCCAAGCCCAGGCTTACTTTCTACATTGAGCTTGGCTTGAGTCTTGTCATCTGGTGTCTCACAGCCAAAGAAGCCGCGGTCAGTAAAGCCCACGCTGCGCAGCACCAGACGGTGTCGAGCGCCCTCAGCACGGATCTCCACGTTCTCGCTGGGCGACAGGACTGCAGCATTCCGCGTCCACTTCACCTCAGGCCAGGGGCGTGTCAGCTCCACCTCCAGTGTCACAGAGCTCCTCTCCTCCACTGTCTGTGGCTCTAGCTTCTTTTTGAAGAGGACTGGCGCCTCTGAGACACAGAAGGGCAAAGGTCATCCTGGCCACTTTGGCTTGCCCAAGCTCCACCCCTGGGCCAGCCTGAGTCCAGGCCCAGAGAGCCCCACCACACGAGCAGTCCCATTTCAAGTAGAGCCTCAACCACAGACGTTATATAGGTGCATTTTATAAGGGGAAGGCATTTAAGGCTGTTTCTTCCTCAGCATCCTCCCATGCATCTGGATAGAGCCATTTCACAACCCTTTAGCCACTGCCCCATTGTCTGCACTTTAACAAGGTCCAAGGACTCATGTTAAGATATATGGGGATAACAAAGGCTCCAGTGTGGGCCTAACTGCCCCATCATCTCCCCTCCCCTGGGAGGCACACAGGCCTTCATCACCCCCACACTCAGGAGCCAGCCATGCCTGCCACTTCTTCAAACACAGTCCTGGTTCTGGAAGCATATCCCTACCTCCTGCTATTAAGCGCACTGGCTGCCAGCCTCGCTCCTGCTTTGCCATTGCAGACTCAGCCAGAGACCACTTCCTCCAGAAAGCGGTCTCTCTGGATTGTCTCAACCTCACCCCCTCCCCTGTCAAGTACACTTAAGGAGAAGATAGGTAGTGCTCCCAGCAAATCACCTCTGTCCCACCAAAATCAGTCAGACCAGCCCAACACAAGTAAACAATACGGGGCTGCCTCATCAGCTCATGAGGAGTGAAGGGCACCTATTGCAAGGAGCCGCTGGACATCCTGAAAGTCCTGCCAGGCTCCAGCTTACCTCTGATCCGGAGGGCGGCAGAAGATGAGGCACCCTCAGCCTCCACCGTGACATGGCCAGCATCTTCCAGGGTCAGGCCCAAGATGGTCAGGCTATGGGTAGCCCCACTCTGTGCCATAACAAACTTCTCGCTGGGCTGCAGCTGGGTGCCATCTTTGTACCACATGACTGCTGCATCGCTGGGGGACACAACACACTGAAAGGTGGCCTCTTGACCCTCCTCTGCAACCACGGCGCTCAATCCAGATGTAAACTTGACCACTCTGGGAACTGCAGAGGGAGAGTCTATGTAAGAGGCCATGGGAAAGGCTTCACAGAGGACCCCGCTCCCCCCACCCCCGCCAGACACACACATGGAAGGATGTCTCCCCCAGGAAGCCACCTTAGCTCACCCACGGGTACCTTTGACAGTGAGCCGTGCGCTGGTACGGTCATCGCGGCTCTCACAGACATACTCCTCTGCGTCATCCTCTCGAAGGCCGGACACAGTCAGTGTGCGCCTTGGCCCCTCTGATGTCATCTGGAAGCGCTTGCCCTCCCGCAGCTGTGTGCTCCCACAGCGCCACACAACCTCAGCCTGCTCTGGGCTCAGCTCACAAACCAGCTTCACGGTACCACCCAGTTCCCCTTCGACAGGCTCCAGGGGTTTGGAGAACTTGGCGGCCACCTCTGAGGGCAGAAGAAAGTATCAGCCAGTGTCCTGTACAGATGCCCATGTGTCCCGAGCCCCACTCTGGGCCTGTGGGACACTGCCTGCCAGTCTTTCGGCAGGGGATCCTGGAGGAGACCCAGCCTCCTGGCCCCCAGCCTCGGCTTACCTTCCACCTGCACCGGGAAGTCCTGTCCTTCCTTGCCCACGCGGCAGCTGTAGATGGCGCTGTCCATCACCTGTGCGCCTCTCACGGTCAGGGTATGCGTGTCACCCAGACTGGTGGCCTCATGCCGCTTACTGCGGCGAATCTCCACGCCATCTTTGAGCCAGGCCACAGCAGCCGCAGAGGGTGCAGCCAGTGTGGCGGTCAGGACAATGTTCTCATGTTCCTTAACCACCAGAGGCTCCCTGCGGCTGGGTCTCTCTGGAATTTGGGGCCCGGGCTCTGGTTCTGCAGAGAAATAAGAAGACATCAGAGTAAGAGCCAACCGTATAGGACTCTCCAACAGCAGTGTGTGCTAGCTGCTGCCCTTCTGTTGAGCCAACAAGGACATACGCCTCCTAAGAACCATCATCACCAGCACCATCCCAACCAAGAACCCAGAAGGCCCACCCACCAGGGGAATTTCAGCCCACAGGCCAGCATGGTATGGAAGAAGAGGGGGCTAGCACCCCAAAGCATGACTGGCCTGGCCTGGGATGAGGTTGGAAGTCCATAGAGGCAGCCTGAGAAGGAAACACTACTGTCAGAAGCTAAGTGTGGGAAGAGATGGTGTGGCAAAGCCTCAAGCAGCAATTGCACTTAGAAAGACCATGAGCTTGAGACAGAGGGGCTGTGTCTGTCGTGGAGGAGCTGTGTCGTGGAGGAGCTGTGTCATGGAGGAGCTGTGTCATGGAGGAGCTGTGTCGTGGAGGAGCTGTGTCGTGGAGGAGCTGTGTCGTGGAGGAGCTGTGTCGTGGAGGAGCTGTGTCGTGGAGGAGCTGTGTCGTGGAGGAGCTGTGTCGTGGAGGAGCTGTGTCGTGGAGGAGCTGTGTCGTGGAGGAGCTGTGTCAAGGACCACAGTTAAGGACAAGGACGGCTAGGAGGAAATAGTAGTGGCCAATTCTGGGCCAACACCACGGCAACACACTATGTCAATCTTTGTCAGTCTTTCAAGGTAGTGTCAAGCCTGCAAAACCATCCCTGGGAGCCTTCCTGGGAGCGGGGCTGTACGGGGCGATGGGTCCTGAGACAGTTAAGCTCAAACATCTGCTTGGTTGGATTACGAAGTACCTAGAACATCGTGAGGCACTCCCCTTTGAAAAGATTACAGGTGAGCCATGTTGGGGCTGGGAATAAAAGCCAGGTCCTGTGCAGGTTTTCTTAACTACTATGCAATCTCTCTAGTCCCATGAAGCACACATTTGTGTGAGTATGAGTGTGTGGGGGGGGTGGGGGGAGAGAAAGGGAGGGAGGGAGAGAGGGAGGAGGAAGAAAGGGGAGAGGGGGGTGGGAGAGATCCTTAGCTGAACGTAAACAGAACAAGAGTAGAGGGCTGGACGCCAGCGCCAGTCATCCTTGCTTCCTGGCCGTGGATGGAAAGTGCGAAGCTGCCTCATGTTTCTGACGGCCACAGCTCCCCATCCCACAGTGGACTGGATGCCTCAACCCCTGAACTAAGAGAAACCCCTCTCTTCTTCAAGTGGCTTGTCAGGTGCATGACCACGCCGACCAGGTGAAAATAATAACCCAGGCGCCAAACTCACAGCAGTGGCTGTGGAGAGGCTAGAGATGGGGGTGCTGCGGAGGGCAGGGGAAGGGGGCTGGGAGACCGGGATACAGGGGACAAGGGGGAGGCGGGTCATCCTGGTCCAGGAGCAGGCCAAAACAGGCTTCCAAGCTGAGGCCACCACACAGAAGCAACCTACTGCTGAACTACCAGGCCAAAATAGGGCCCATGGACCTACAACAGGGAGAGCAGGCTCTGAGCCTCAGGCCTGGACGCTCACAGCCCACAGGGACTCAGAACTGAGCCCTTTCCCCAGAACTTGAGGGTTAACAACTCTTGCACCTGCAGAAGACAGCCCAACAGAACTGGTGATGAGGAAGGCAGTGGAGGCAGAGAGGGGCAGGATGGCAGGAGACACCAAGAATACATGAGGCAGGGGCTATCCTCAGAGTGCAGGGGACAGGAGAGGAATAAAAGGGACAGAGACAGGGCTGTAGGAACAAGACATGGAGCCTTTGTGCCTCTGAGTGGCCAGCTGCATCTCTGCCCTGAACCACAACGCAAGGCTTGGTGTCTTGACACCCACCTGGGACATCCAGATGGAAGGAGATCCTCTGTCCCCCGGCCTCGCAGCTGTACTCCCCAGCATCCGCCTTGCCCGCCTGCTGCACCACCAGCCTCCTGGAGCAGCCCGAGGCCTCCACTCGCACCTTCGAGCTGGAGCTCAGCTTCTTCCCATCCTTGAACCATGTCACCTCAGTCTGGACCTGGGCCACCTCGCAGCTCAGTGTGGCACTGGCCCCCGCCTCTGCCTTCACCTCGCTGCGTGCCTGCTGCTCCTTGGCAAACACCAGCTTAGTGTCTAGGAACAGATAGGTACACACAGGGTCAGAAACATTGTCTAGGTCAGAAAGGGCACCTGGGGTTGGGGGGAATGGATTGGATGTGGTGGCCATAGGACAGAGCACCCTTCAGGCTCTGCCCTTGATGTACAAAGAGACCCCAGCATCTCTTGGCACAAAACCAGTCCATCCACACATCCTACCCTGACTACAGGAGGATTCTGTAAGAGGCTAAAGACACATCTGCCCTCCAGTGACAATGGTGAGTGTGCCCAGGCCTGTGCAGCATACATCCTCATCAGTGCTGAGAGTTCGGAGGTTCCATACCCTTGCCTGCTCTGAGCATCATCAGCTGCTGTGTTAAGGATGAAGCCTTGACTGTCTGTGGTTCTACCTTGTGTTGATGACTCACCAGGTGGAAAACCATTCCTGGATCTGGCCACTAGTGCTTGGTTTTCCATGATGTAACATTTTCACCGTGGTTAATGGTGCTTCTGCCCCATTCATGGTCAGCTTGGGGCGCTCTTTATATATTCACATACTAAGGCTGGGCCTGCAGTGTTAAAACCTTCCCCATCTGCCATGAGTCAGTTGTAAGATAAACTAATGTGAGGTTTCATCAGCGATGAAAGCGTTGATTTTCATCTGTGTCCAGTGGGTTTATATCTACTTTAAGTAATGTTATCCTGAGATCTTCAATAATCCACAGGGTCTGCTCAGAACTCTTTATCCTCCTCAGTCGAGTCTGATGCAGCCAGGTGATGTGCCTGACGCTTCCTGGCAAATGCCACTAACATGGACCCAAAGAGCCCTAGGAAGGCTGTGGACGGGAACAAGATGTGACAGAGATGAAAAGCCCTCAGCATGGGGACATCTCTCCAGACAGACAGGAAGGAAAGTACCTTCCTGGGACACCCTCCCCATTCAGCGTCCTGCTCAACACTGGATTCAACAGGGGGACGGGAAGAGGGGAGCTGGGGAAGGGAATGTGAACAGAAAGACCACCGGGACCGCCGTGGTCAGTCATGGCTCACCATGGGCCTAAAGTAGAGAGGTGCACAGGGTCAGCCATGGACAAGAGCCAATCATCACTTCCATGCAAGGCTTGGTGTCTTGACACCCACCTGGGACATCCAGATGGAAGGAGACCTTCTGTCCCCCGGCCTCACAGCTGTACTCCCCAGCATCCGCCTTGCCCGCCTGCTGCACCACCAGCCTCCTGGAGCAGCCCGAGGCCTCCACTCGCACCTTCGAGCTGGAGCTCAGCTTCTTCCCGTCCTTGAACCATGTCACCTCAGTCTGGGCCTGGGCCACCTCGCAGCTCAGTGTGGCACTGGTCCCCGCCTCTGCCTTCACCTCGCTGTGTGCCTGCTGCTCCTTGGCAAACACCACCTTTGTTTCTGGTTGCAAACAGATACACAGAGTCAGAGACATTTTCTAGGTCGAGAAGGCCACGTGGGAAAACAGCTTGAATGGGTCAGCTGGAGGACAGAGCTTCCTCTAAGGTCCTCACTGGCTATGACCAGGAGAAGCCTAAGGGTCTCTCAGTACAAAAACAGATCCTCCACATAGGATGCTAGCACTGTAGGAGGGCATGTGACAGAGTGTCTGTTGCTTCCATGAGGGAGGGCATGCAGGTTCATAGCACATGGGTCTCTACCCATCCATGACAACAGAACACCACCAACGGCACTGTTCAGGGAGCATCATCACCAGGGCTGAGGATCCCTGAGGCTCCATGCCCTTGTCCTGCGCAATGTCAGCTGCTATGTCAGGAAGGGGCTGGGCCAGCTACAGTTAGACCTTGTAAGGGTGCCCCACCAGGAAGGCCAACCTGGTTTTGTTTGTTAATGCTTGGTCCCCCTCAGTGTAACATTTATTTAGTGACCTAAGGTGTTATCAAGCCTTTTTCATAGTCCTTTTTTTTTATGTGCATTGGTGCTTTGCCTGCATGTATGTCTGTATGAGGGTGTCAGATCTTGCAGGTATAGACAGTTGTGAGCTGCCATATGGGTGCTGGGAATTGAACCTGGGTCCTCTAGAAGAGCAGTCAGTGCCCTCAACTGCTGAGCCATCTCTCCAGCCCCTTTAATAGTCCTTTTATGCATCCTACATGTATTCACATTATGCATCCTACATGTTTTCACAAGGTCAGTCATGGGTGTGAGCCTGTTACTAAGCACTTGCAAGGCCAACTTAGCTCCTCAACACCCACCTGGGACATCCAGACGGAAGTAGACCTTCTGTCCCCCGGCCTCGCAGCTGTACTCCCCAGCATCCGCCTTGCCCGCCTGCTGCACCACCAGCCTCCTGGAGCAGCCCGAGGCCTCCACTCGCACCTTCGAGCTGGAGCTCAGCTTCTTCCCGTCCTTGAACCATGTCACCTCAGTCTGGGCCTGGGCCACCTCGCAGCTCAGTGTGGCACTGGCCCCCACCTCTGCCTTCACCTCGCTGCGTGCCTGCTGCTCCTTGGCAAACACCACCTTGGGCTCTGGGGGTAGACAAGGATGCACAAGGTCAGAGACACTGCCTAGCTCAGGATGGTCACATGGGGAGAGAAGATCTGGAAAGGGGTAGCTGGAGACCACAGCGCCCTCCAGACACTGCACTCACTGTGCCAGAGCCTGAGCACCTCAGCATAAAAGCACAGTTCAAAAATCACTGTGGAGAGGGATGCCATGGCAAAAGTCCATACAAGACTTCTGCATAAGAGGACTATAGGTCAGGACACACATACACTGGCCCTACAGTGACAGTGGAAAATCTCTCCCAGGACTATATTGGGCCTTTCCTGCTTTGAGGATCATTTGCTACTGTGTTGAAGAGGTAGCCTGGACCATCAGTAAAGATTGAATAAAAATAAATTTTAGCATCTCGCAATTGAAATGTTCTTCATTCTTTCTTCATAAATGTTTGGCTCACACATTCAAGAGATCATCTCTTGCACAGTCACCAGCAAAGGGCCTCTGGGTTCTCCTTGCCTGTCTCACCACCAGCTTATACCTTCTCCATTGTCTCCACTGTCTCCTCCTCAGAAGCCTGAATGTGGTTCATTAGACACTGAATTAGAAGCTTCACACTTGGAATACTATGGTAACTCTTCTTATGTACCTTATTTTTTGTTTTTGTCTTGTTTTTGTGAGACAACTGGCTGTCCTGGAACTTACTCTGTAGACTAGGCTAGCCTTGAACTCACAGAGATTCACCTGCCTCTGCATGCAAATTAAAGAGATAGTTTACAGAAAAGGAAGATAGGGGGGAAAAAGCAGAAAAAGTATCATAAAAGGATTATGATATCCTTACTGGCCATGGTTACACAGGCCTTTAAATCCTAGTACCTGGGAGGCAGAGGCAGGCAGATTTCTATAAGTTTGAGGCCAGCCTGGTCTACAGAGTGAGTTCCAGGACAACCATGGCTACACAGAAAAACCCTGTCTTGAAAACCCAACACACACACACACACACACATATTTATATAGATAGATAGATAGATAGATAGATAGATAGATAGATAGATAGATAGATAGATAAAATCGTGTGTACATATGTCTGAGTCTGTCTGCACCTATGTGTCTGTGCACATGGGTGCCAGTGCTAATGGAGTCCACTGATCCCTTAGAGCCGGAGTTACAGAAGGCTGTGAACTGACTGGTGTGGGTGCTGAGAATCAAACTCAGGTCCTCCGCAAGAGCAGACGCTTAATCACAGAGTCATCTCTCCAGCCCTAATTCTCCTAGCATCATAGAACTTATTGGCTCTTACATTCTAATATTAAACCAACCTTACATTCCTGGGATAACGTTTTCCCAGTATACTCTTTGCATCTCACCCCAAATAGCTTGTTAATATTTTTAATAGATTATTTCCACATCCATGAGAGATTGGCTTGTGCTTTCAGACTTTAGTAATGCGTGTCATTTTTGTGTCAATATTGTACTGTACTATCCACATAGAACGAGTTAGGAAGTTTATATATACCCTTGGGTTCTAGTGGAATGACCATTACACAAAACTATTTGCTTCCAGGATATTTTTACCAATTTATCTACAGGCTACTGAACTCAACTCTTCTCCTACAATATTTTTTTTAATTTCAGTATATGTGTTCATGTGTGTTCATGTGTGTTTGCCTGTGTGTTCATGTCTGTGCGTGTATAGTGTGTGTGTGTGTGTGTGCCTTACTGCTGGTGCTCACAGAGTCACAGCTGTAAGAAGCTCCAGAGATGAAGTTCCAGGCAGTTGTCACCTGATGTGGGTGTTGGAAATTGAACTTAGACCCATCACAAGAATAGGGGGTGCACTTCACAGCTGAACAATCTCCCCAGCCCCTCTCCTATAACAATTATGAAATGGTGTTTATTGACTTTAAAAGGCTATATGCCTATTAAAATTTCATGGGTCGTCTCCCATAAGTTTTGATAACATGTCTAAGGAATTGACCAATTTAATAAAGCTCTTCAAAGCTGACATGTGTAAAATCATGTCATTCCCTTCACGTCGTTTGTCATCTGGGTCCTTCATTTGGTCCTGACAACAACAAGATATTCATGGGAAGCAACCCCAAAGGGTCACGAGGTCATGCCTCCAAGAGGGAACTTCAAGTCGCCCTCTTCAGGCTAAAGGTTATCTTTATTCTGTGTGGGGCATGCTACCGTGTGTGTGTGTGTGTGTGTGTGTGTGTGTGTGTGTGTGTGTGTGTGTGTGTGTGTACAGTTTGTGGGAATCCCTTCTTGCCTTCCACTAGGTGAGCTGGGGGAATCAAACTACGGTGAACTTGGTGGCAAATTCCTTCGGGTCCTGAGCCATCTCACTAGCTCTTGAGACTGAGCATTTCTCACAAAAGAAAGTAATGGAAACAGATCTCTCAGTGGCCACCACAGGGAGAGACAGATGCCTGAATTTCTAGACAATTTTACAGATATTGTGGGAAACTTTACATTCTTGATAGGAGCTGTCATTTATAGAACAAGCTTCATAGTCCTTAAATTTCTAAATGTATAAAGCAATTATTTTTGGTTTTTTGAGACAGGGTTTCTCTGTGTAGCCTTGGCTGTCCTGGACTAAATTTGTGGACCAGGCTGGCCTCGAACTCACAGAGATCTGCCTGCCTCTGCCTCCCGAGTGCTGGGATTAAAGGCATGTGCCACTACCACCCAGCAAATACGTTTTTTATATATATAATACATTTTTAATAGATAAAAGTCATGCATAGCATTCTAGCTGAGGCAAAAGAAAAACAAGATTTGCTGTGAAGGGCAAACCAAAGCGCAGAGGTACATATCACAGGACCCTGTGTTGTTGGTCCTCTGCACAGGTACTGCCAGAAAACATGGGTGCTGGCACTGCCACAGCAGGGCGCATAGAGTGCTGGGAAAGACAGAAACAGATGGCTGCCCAGACACCAAACCTCGGATGGCCTGAAGCCAAAGCTGAGTATGATCAGGAGGTAAAACTTCCTCTCACAGCCTTCACAGAGACCCTGAAAGAGCTCTAAACAGAGACAACGCTCTCTCAGGTACGCATGGGAGCCCAGCACAGCCCAAAACAGCCTGGACACAGACCTCAAGAGAGGACAGCTGACCTCACTCAGGCCGAAAAGATGGACCTGAGGAGCAATAGGAAGGCTCTGGACAGGAACAAAACAGGTCGAAGGTGAAACCTCCTAGCATGGGGACATCTCTCCAGACAGACAGGAAGGAGAGCACCTTCCTTGGACACCCTCCCCATTCAGCGTCCTGCTCAACACTGGACTCAACAGGGGGACGGGAAGAGGGGAGCTGGGGAAGGGAATGTGAACAGAAAGACCACAGGGACCGCCATGGTCAGTCATGGCTCACCATGGGCCTAAAGTAGAGAGGCGCACAGGGTCAGCCATGGACAAGAGCCAATCATCACTTCCACGCAAGGGTTGGTGTCTTGACACCCACCTGGGACATCCAGATGGAAGGAGACCTTTTGTCCCCCGGCCTCACAGCTGTACTCCCCAGCATCCGCCTTGCCCGCCTGCTGCACCACCAGCCTCCTGGAGCAGCCCGAGGCCTCCACTCGCACCTTCGAGCTGGAGCTCAGCTTCTTCCCGTCCTTGAACCATGTCACCTCAGTCTGGGCCTGGGCCACCTCGCAGCTCAGTGTGGCACTGGCCCCCGCCTCTGCCTTCACCTCGCTGCGTGCCTGCTGCTCCTTGGCAAACACCACTTTGGGTTCTGGGGACGGACAGGGATGCACAAGGTGAGAGGGATCATTGATCAGGAAGGCCACAGCAGTTTAAGTACCGGGTGGTACAGTGGGAGGACAGGACATTGTTTGGGTTTCCCACTGGCTGATACCAAAAAAAGCCACAATCCCACTCAGCACAAAACTATAATATGTCTACACATCTTGCCACCACTGCATAAGATGTTCCAGGAGAGATGCTGGCCCAGTTCCCGGGCTCACCCTGGAAAGGTCTGCAAGTCATGACATTTGTCCACCCACCCCTCCCTGACCGTGGGGACGGGTCTCCCATCTGACTGTGTAAGGGTGTGTACTCAGCAGGCCTGAGAGTCCTTAATGTCCCACACCCTGTCCTTCTTCAATCATCATCGGCTGCTGCATCTGAAGAAGAGCCCGGACCACATGAGGCCCTAACTGCTTGGTCCTGATGATGGTGGCAAGCCTCTGATCTTTCTGGCCGTGCACATGTGCATGTGCACTGTGGCGTCCTGACGCGTGGTTCTTGCCGACTCTTCGGTCACCGTTCACTGTGACATGCTGTGGATTTGGCGAAGCGTGGGAAGCGACTGTCTGCCTATCATCCTCAGCCTTTCACAGTGTCTTAGAGTCTCTGTTAAAGGCCTTCTGAATCAGAGCGCTTAGTTTCCACGAGCTCCAGTGTACCCAGCTTCTGCTGTGATGACAGTGCTTAAGCTCCTAGAAGGAACTCTGTCCTCACCCTGCAGTCCTTAGAGCAATCCATGACATCACCTTCAGTTTTCACACTGGCACCTTATAGCCCTTGAGAGGACCCGTGTGATCTGAGCTGCTGTTGTAATTTCATAGTGTTTTCCATGTACAGTCAAATGTCGACCATGTCATTTGCGACGATGCCCTTGCTACGCACTCTGCGCAGATATAGAAACACAAGGGGGTGGGAGATGGGCAGCTGAGGCTGTGTTTATGCTTTAACGCCCTGGGTTTGAATGAGGATGGCTCTCATAGACTAATGTATTTGCATGTTTGGATCCCAGTTGGTGGAACTGTTTGGGAAGGATTGGGAGGTGTGGCCTTTTTGGAGGAGGTGGGTCACTAGGGGGTGGGGCTTTGACGTCTCAAAATCCCCACCGTTTCCAGTTAGCCCCCTCTGCCCTGTGCTTATGGATCAGATGTACGCTGGCAGCTGCTGCTCCAGGAGCATGGCCTGTCTGTCTGCTGCCAGGCTCCCTACATGATGGGCATAGACTCGCATCCTCTCAGATTGTGATCCTACAGATTAAATGCTCTCTTTTATAAATCGCCTTAGTCATGGTGTCTCTTTGCAACAAGAGAAAAGTAACTAAGACACCCTCCCTCTGCATGCCAACGCACTCTTGTTATCTGCTAACCACTATTGCATTGAGAATCTATTGTAATGTATTAAACTAAATTAAATTTGGTCCGGAGGTTTGGGTTTTGTTGTTTTTGTTTTTGTCCAATTCTAACTTATCTTGACTATAAGTTACTCTTGTGACAAGTATCCAAGTGCTCCAACATGGTCAGGCAACACAGACACCAGCTGGGAACAAACAGGCTGTCTCTACCTCACTTCCCTTTTCTGCAGGTCATTGCCTCTTTTCTGGCTGTAAACATAACCTGCCCATGATCTGGGGCAGAGCCATCCCTGGACTAAATTGCTGTCCAATTCTAGAATCACATAAATCTAAGATCCACAAAACTAGATTGGCTGCAACCCTGCCCCTCACACCCGCCCTGCCCTGCCCCCCCCCCTTTTTTTTTAAGTGTGTATGGGTGTTTTGCCTGCAGGAGTGTCTGGGCACCACATGCACGCAGTACACACAGAGGCCAGAGGAGGGCACCCTATACCACTCCCAGACAGGAGTTACAGATGGTTGTGAGCTGCCACATGGGTGCTGGAAATTGAACCTGGGTCCTTGGAAAAACAGTAAGTACTCCCACGGAGCCATCTCTCCAGCCCGTGGGGGCTCTGTGGTGGTCTTGTACCTAACAGCGACTGTTCGCCACCAGCTCTCCTCCCGAGTGTTCTGGCTGTAGTGGGCCTGAGAAATTCGCTGTCATCTGCAACCCAGCCCACAGCAATGCTCAGATAGTGGTGGCAACTGGACAGCTGCAAACCCATTTTCACTTCTTTCTGTCCATGCAGAGCCTGCTGCCTCTGAGAAAACGCTTAGTAATCACTCCTCGTCTGATCTCAGACTTGGCACTATAAACATGACACTTTTGAGGATGCTTTAAAGCTTTTAAATTCACTTTGCAATATGCTCGTTGCTAGTATATGGTGAGGGTGTTCTGTACATTGGTCTTTGTCTGCAGGGTTCTTTCTCTATCATTTATCTTTTGAAGAAATCTTATCATCTGTAAATCTGTTGGGGTATTATTTCCCTATCTTTGGTGCGTTTTGTTGGGTGTTTTTCCTGGTTACGCCTCTGGGTGTGGTGACAGCCAGCCTCTTTATGCTGCCCCCGTCCTGAATACTGCAAAGTAATCCAGTCTTCAGTTCGCATGCCATACTGCTTACCAGGTCAAGAAAGAATCTGCTTAACGACATCTGTTACAAATTTTATGACATGACTGATGATAAATTTTGTCATATACTTCTTTTTAGTTTATACTGCTGAGTTTTATCCTCTGTTTTGCCCTTATCTGATATAGTTTCACAGGTTTTGGTGGGTCAGATAAAGTAGGGCTATAGGCTCATTTTCTAATAATAGTCAACACTGACGGTCCTGGGCCACGAATTTCCTCATGAGGTGTGATCTTGTGGTATGCCTCTGAGTTCAGTTGTTAGTACTATGTTTCCCAAACTGCCTTTGATACCCATAATAGGTTGACCTAAAAATATGGGTCCTTACACCCCGGACAGCTTTTACTATGCTATCCGTATAAACAGAATTGAAGGCCTAGCTCTTCCTGTTCTCTAAGGGGATATCTGTAAGCCCAGAGTAAGTAACTCTCAGGATGTTTGGAGGCCATCGCAGCCACCATCCAAGAATCTTGTGATGTGGGCTCTCGGGCTATGACTAACCCACCTGACACTCAGTTTGAGTGAGTTGAGTTCCTGGCCCATTTTTAAAATACAGAAATGATTAAACCAACATTTGTGTCTAGACCATCTCTTGCTTTAAATTTTTTTCTTTTTTCTTTTTTGATTTTTTTGAGACAGGGTTTCTCTGTGTAGCCGTGGCTGTCCAGGACTTGCTTTGTAGACCAGGCTGGCCTCAAACTCACAGCGATCTGCCTGCCTCTGCCTCCCGAGTGCTGGGATTAAAGGCGTGCACCACCACGACTGGCTTTAAGGGTTGTTTTTTTTTTTTTTTTTTGTCTTATTTTATTTTGTTTTGTTGGTATATTTATTCATAAACAATTTCCTAGTGATGGAATACTGAAAACATTAACTAATGACACCCAGGAATCAACGTACGAGAAGATTCCTTAGCAAAAGAAGATGAACGCTCATCTCAGATTTCTGATGAGTTGGGAGGCGCAGACAGATGAACTCCTAAGGAATTCTATAGCGTGAACACTGCACCGTGGACAGAGAACCCCTCCACAGAACTCACCTTGTTTCTTAAAGGAGAAAAAAAAAACATACCTAGCTCTTCCTCCTTTCCTAAATGAAGGCTGATACTGACCTGTTTTCTAGCCTGCCTTGAGAAAATAAGACTTTCCCTGAGGAGAGCTGCCTCCTCCTCTCAGCAGCACACCCCGAAAACTCTCTGCTCTTTCCTTAACCACACACAGACACTGTGTTGCAATGTGTATACACCTCAGTACACACAGAGACCTCTACAGCCCAGAATCAGGAAGGAAGAGCCAGGAACCTGAAACTACACCAGCCAGCTTTTTTTTTTTTTTTTTTGTAATTACTATTTTCTTATTTATTTTTTTAACTTTGCATGCATTGGTGTTTGCCTGTCTGAGGGCATCAGATCCCCAAAGCAGGAGTTACAAACAGTTGTGAGCTGCCATGTGGGTGCTGGGACTTGAACTCAGGACCTCTGGAAGAGCAGCCGGTGCTCTTAACCACTGAGCCAGCTCTCCAGCCTCACCAGCCAGCTTTTGTTGCAAGAAAAGCCAACTGTGATTAAGGGATCAAGATTTCCACTTAAGATTTTACTTACCGTGAATAGAAATGCAAACAAGATGTCTGTGCTGGATTAGGGCACGCAGGGCCTGCATACACTGGGATGCTCACAGAGCCCAGGTGTCTAGCTAACCCCAGTGCTAAATGCCAGGAAGAGCCAGGGATGTCTCCGGGCACTAAAAAGTAACACAGAGAAGCCCTGGAGTGCTTTTGGATGATAAACGCTACCACATGAATACAAGGGCAGCTCTCCTAACTTAGTCACATCTGTTGCCACATGTATGACAATAGAATGTGAAAGATTCAACGCTTGCAAAGGGCAAGTCTCCTGCTGCAGTACGAGGGTCCTTCATATTACTAGTCAGCCTTAGCATCTCATCCAAATGAGCAAAGTTAGTGCCTTCAAACAACTGACCTGTGACATCCAGGCGGAAGGAGACCTTCTGTCCCCCGGCCTCACAGCTGTACTCCCCAGCATCCGCCTTGCCTGCCTGCTGCACCACCAGCCTCCTGGAGCAGCCCGAGGCCTCCACTCGCACCTTCGAGCTGGAGCTCAGCTTCTTCCCGTCCTTGAACCATGTCACCTCAGTCTGAGCCTGGGCCACCTCGCAGCTCAGTGTGGCACTGGCCCCTGCCTCTGCCTTCACCTCGCTGCGTGCCTGCTGCTCCTTGGCAAACACCACCTTGGGTTCTGGGAAAAGACAAGGGCACACAGGGTCAGAGAAACTGTCTAGGTCAGAAAAACCACACAGACAAAGAGTCTGAGTAGGTAGATGGATAGCAAAACACCCCCCCCCAGCGTACCACCCCACCCCAGCAATGCTCTGCACTGGCTGTGCCCCGAAGAAGCCTTAGCATCTCTTGGGACAAAAGCAGTTTATCCACCTGCCACAAACTGACGGGCAGCTCCAGCATGTGAGTTTCACAGCAGGCAAAGATAGCCATTTGTCTTGTGGCTAATGCATTTATAACCTGCTCAAGAATCTGCTATTACCCTGAAACCATAAGATAATTTGTGACACCTGCTATGGTCCTGTCTTACCCTCACCTTGACATCTCTAGCCGCCTGCAGTTGGCTCTTCAGTGAAGAGGACACACACCCAGTATGATTTTGTCCCCCTTTGTTCCATGCACCTCACAAGTCACTGGGATTGGGGAAAGAGATAGGGGGCAAATCTGCCTATACACCGGCTGCTCTGAGCTCACCCCATGTTTGGATCTCATTGTTGGTTCCTATCTTTAGACTCAATCTCTGGGTTATTTTAGCTCTTGAAGCATCGTGGCATCTGGTATAGCAAGTGCCCCTAAGTCGATCTTCGACAGTGGCTTGGCTCAACTCTTTCCCACTGGGACAGACATGTCCCTTTGTCACATTTGTACCCAAGAGTGATCTCCTACAGATCTCCCGGACTGTGTCCACTTAGTTTATCTTCTTCACTGTCTCCTCACGGTGTTTAACGATTTTCACAAAGTGTGCCAGCATACCTTGTAGGACTGGGAACTGACCGGGTGATGCTGATGATGCGATTGTAACTCTGAAAATGTCCCCTCGCAGGCAGCCATGCAAGTGCTCCCTCTGTGCTACCCTGTGGTCAGAAATCAGCCTCAACTCTCTCACTAAGTGTAATGATTCTGGCATAAGAGGGCACCACAAAACAACACCCCCAAAAGATCATAACTCCTCAGTTACTGAGTTCAAAGACACCGGGATGGCTGAAATACTAGACAAATAATGACATCTACCGGTAAAGATAGTCAATGAGTTCAAATAGGAAGCAAACAAGCCTATGGATAAAGCAAGGAAATCAGTTCAGGATGTGTCTAAGAAAGTCAGTATACAGGAGAGATGGCTGGCCAGCAACCTGCATGAGAAACTGAGAGGGGACATCAAGACCCTCAGAAAATATATGTGATAGAAATTTAAAACTCAGTTAATGAAATTTAAAATGCACTGGCAAGCACAGCGAGTAGGTTAATTAAGAATCTGAAAGGCTATCACAGATGGGAGAACCCCGGGAGAGACTGTGGCTAGACAACAGAAAAACAAAAGCAAAAACAAAAAACAAAAAAAGCGAGCATGCCCACAACAGTGGGGAACTCTGGGACATGGTCAAGAGATCAAGCCTAAGAATCTATGGGGTAGGAAAAGATGAGATACAAACTAAAGGAGTGGAAAATCAATTCAGTAAAATTATAGTAAAACATTTCCCAAATTTTGAGAAAGATGTAAGGACCAGAACACATGGGGAATTTACAGCCCCAAATAAACACAACCAGAGACTCTCCCCATAATTCACTGTAATGAACATGTCGAAGCTCACCAAAGACACAGCATTAAAACTGTAAGAGCACCAGAGAAATGGCTCAGCAAAAGTAAAGTTCTTGCTGCCAAGTGTGGGAGCCTAAGATTACAAGAACTCATACGGTGGGGGAGAACTGATTCCTGCGAGATGTCGTCTGACCTCCACATGGGTGCCACCATGTGCATGCGCATGCACAATTTTAAAATGTAATAACTTCTTTTTAAGGCAAATCCATTAGAATAACCTTAGACATCTCAGTAGAAATCCCCAAACCCAAGAAAACAAGGGATAATATATTCCATGCCCTGGAAGAAAGAAAAAACAGCTAAAAAGGAATATTCCGACAAAGTTGTCTCTTAAAATCAAGAGAAATAAAGACAGTTCAAGAGACACA
The DNA here is from genome assembly GCF_964271855.1 of Acomys minous. Taxonomy (NCBI): domain Eukaryota; kingdom Metazoa; phylum Chordata; class Mammalia; order Rodentia; family Muridae; genus Acomys; species Acomys minous. Next base: position 12,685,649 of record NC_140498.1, on the reverse strand, counting down.
AATTAAAGTAACTCCAGACAACCAAGCCAACACTACACAAGATTCTAATAGGAATCCTAAACTCAGAGGAGGAAAACAGTCTTAATAATAAAAACACGCAAATTAATAAACTTCATGAGAAGAGTCGATGAACAAAGGAGACTTAGAAAAGATTCAGTTCTGACCAATTCAGAATATGAGTAAACCTCATTAACAGAAAGAAGAGGGAGAAAGAATAAGAAGCTGGTGAGATGGATCAGAAGTTAAGAGCACTGGCAGCTCACAACCATCTGTCATGCCAGTTCCAGGGGACCCGATGCCCTCTTCTGGCCTCTGTGAGCACTGCACACATGTAATGTATATACATGCATGCAAACATGCATACACATAAGATCAAAATAAATCTTAAAAAAAAAACATAATGAGCAGTAATTGAACTAAATCAACTAACCAGAAAAAAAATGATCGATACAATTGCAGGAATCAGAGAACACCTCTCAATAATAATTCCGAGTGTACATGCTCTTCACTCTCTGACGGAGTAGCCTATCAGATTAAAAACTAAGATCCAGGGGCTAGAGCAATGACTCCGTAGTTAGCAATACCTGACGCTCTAGCGGAGGACCCAGGTTCAGTGCACAGCACCCACATAGTGACTCACAACCACCTGTAACTCCAGTTATGGAGACTGGTGGTCTTCTGACCTCGACAGGTGCCAGGCACACAGGCGGTACACGGATGTGCATTCAGGTGAAATGCTCATATACACAAAATAATAGAAAGAAATCTTGAAATGTTTTGCATATGTTAATAAATGTTTTAATATTGAACGATTTGTAGTTTGGTGGTTTTTTTTTTAGTCCCACTTCACTGGTAAATACAGACTTGAGAGAGAATGAATCAAACAAATAAAAGACCAAAAACAAGCAGGGGTAGCTACACTCAGAAGTCGTTAAACAGATTTCAAGGCAAAATTAGTCAGAAAATGCAAGGCAGTTCACTGTACATTAATAGAGGGAGCGATCTACTACATCAAGAAGATGTAGTAATTGTGAATACATACGTACATTGTCCCAAAGCACTGACCTGGCACATCCAGGCGGAAGGAGACCTTCTGTCCCCCGGCCTCGCAGCTGTACTCCCCAGCATCCGCCTTGCCCGCCTGCTGCACCACCAGCCTCCTGGAGCAGCCCGAGGCCTCCACTCGCACCTTCGAGCTGGAGCTCAGCTTCTTCCCATCCTTGAACCATGTCACCTCAGTCTGAGCCTGGGCCACCTCGCAGCTCAGTGTGGCACTGGCCCCCGCCTCTGCCTTTACCTCACTGCGTGCCTGCTGCCCCTTGGCAAACACCACCTTGGGCTCTGGAGACAGAGATAAAGACACATGGTCAGAGACAGTTTCTAGGTCGAGAAGGCCACATGGGAAAACAGCTTGAATGGGTCAGCTAGAGGACAGAGCTTCCTCTAAGGTCCTCACTGGCTATGACCAGGAGAAGCCTAAGGGTCTCTCAGTACAAAATCAGATCCTCCACATAGGATGCTAGCACTGTAGGAGGGCATGTGACAGAGTGTCTGTTGCTTCCGTGAGGGAGGGCATGCAGGTTCATAGCACATGGGTCTCTACCCATCCATGACAACAGAACACCACCAAGGACACTGTTCAGGGAGCATCATCACCAGGGCTGAGGATCCCTGAGGCTCCATGCCCTTGTCCTGTGCAATGTCAGCTGCTATGTCAGGAAGGGGCTGGGCCAGCTACAGTTAGACCTTGTCCGGGTGCCCCACCAGGAAGGGGGCCAACCTGGTTTTGTTTGTTAATGCTTGGTCCCCCTCAGTGTAACATTTATTTAGTGAAGGTGTTATCAAGCCTTTTTCATAGTCTTTTTTTTATGTGCATTGGTGCTTTGCCTGCATGTATGTCTGTATGAGGGTGTCAGATCTTGCAGGTATAGACAGTTGTGAGCTGCCATGTGGGTGCTGGGAATTGAACCTGGGTCCTCTAGAAGAGCAGTCAGTGCCCTCAACTGCTGAGCCATCTCTCCAGCCCCTTTAATAGTCCTTTTATGCATCCTACATGTTTTCACAAGGTTAGTCATTGGTGTGAGCCTGTTACTGAGCACCTGCAAGGCCAACTTAGTGCCTCAACACCCACCTGTGACATCGAGACGGAAGGAGACCTTCTGTCCCCCGGCCTCGCAGCTGTACTCCCCAGCATCCGCCTTGCCCGCCTGCTGCACCACCAGCCTCCTGGAGCAGCCCGAGGCCTCCACTCGCACCTTCGAGCTGGAGCTCAGCTTCTTCCCGTCCTTGAACCATGTCACCTCAGTCTGGGCCTGGGCCACCTCGCAGCTCAGTGTGGCACTGGCCCCCGCCTCTGCCTTCACCTCGCTGCGTGCCTGCTGCTCCTTGGCAAACACCACCTTGGGTTCTGGGGACAAATGAGAACACAGAGTCAGAGGCACTGTCTATGTCAGCAAAGTCACAATTGGAAAGACCCTGGATGGGTCAGCCGGAGGGCAGAACGTCATCCAGGCCCTGGACGCTGTGCTCAAGAGAAGCTCCAAGGCCTCTAAGCACAAGGAAAGTCATTCTCCCTTATCCACCCAGAGAACATTCCAGGCCTGCAGTAGGTGCCTCGAATGCAGAAAACACCAAATACTATGTGTGTGTTTTTCCTCAAGTGCCCCTAATAAAGTTTAGTTAATATATTAGGCATAGTAAGAAACTTAAATCAGGGGTGGTGGTGCACGGCTTTAACCCCAGCACTTAGGAGGCAAAGAAAGGCAGAAATCTGTGAGTTTGAGACCAGCCTGGTCTACAAAGCAAGTTCCAGGACAGCCAAGACTACATAGCGAAACCATGTCTCAAAAAGTAAAAAAAAAAAAAGGAAAAAAAAAAAAAAAAGAAAAGAAAAAAGAAGGAAAGAAAGAAGAGAAAAAATCATAAGCCAGGTGTGGTGGTATACAGCTTTAATCTTAATACTCTGGAGACAGAGAAAAGCACATCTCTAAGTTTGAGGCTAGCCTGGTCTACATAGCAAGTTCCAGGCAAAGCCAACCAAGGTTATATAGTGAAATCCTTCTCAAAAACAAAAAACAGAAACAATACTGAAGAAGATGTAATAATTATAAATATATACATGGATTTCACCAAAGCACTGACCTGTGACATCCAGGTGGAAGGAGACCTTCTGTCCCCCGGCCTCACAGCTGTACTCCCCAGCATCCGCCTTGCCCGCCTGCTGCACCACCAGCCTCCTGGAGCAGCCCGAGGCCTCCACTCGCACCTTCGAGCTGGAGCTCAGCTTCTTCCCATCCTTGAACCATGTCACCTCAGTCTGGGCCTGGGCCACCTCGCAGCTCAGTGTGGCACTGGCTCCCGCCTCTGCCTTCACCTCGCTGTGTGCCTGCTGCCCCTTGGCAAACACCACCTTGGGTTCTGGGGACAGACAGGGATACACAGGTCTAGAAACATTGTCTAGGTCAGGAAGACCACAGGAAAAAGAGCTGGCTTGGGCAAGGGAGGACAGTGTTCTCAACCTTAATGGAAAACTATGACCCTCATCACAGTGTAAGACTTGCTGCCTCTGCTCCGTCCACTCTGCCAATACCGTGCTGGAGACAGCAGCACTCACAGCAGATGGCTCTTTCACAAATCTTGGTGCCAGGCCTATGCCGACTGCACAAAATGCAGGTCTACAGGTTTATTTCCTTTATCTCTATAAAGGTCTCTGTGATCAAGGAATAACTGCTCCCGGTACTATTAGACATGTTTTCTGCATGAAATTATTTAAAGATTTGATTGCTATGCATAAGACTTATTCATTTTTTTTACCTCCGTTTTCACACAGTTTACTAGTGATCAGCCAAGTTATCATAACTTTTCAGACTTATCGCCATAAAACGTTTTGTCATAGTCTTTTAAACTAGCATTTCCATGAAGACTTGACAGCTTGTTCCTCAATGTCGGAACACAGACAACAGTTATGGGGGGGGGGGGTCTGATAGGGAGAGCGCTGCTGTGTAACAGTGCTAGAGGTCAGTCAGGACTGCGGCCCACCCTGTGAGTCCTCAAGGCTCCACTTGCACACAAGGCAAATGGCTGTCTGCCTCAGACTTGCCCACCTGAGGACCTGCAGCCAGCACTGACATTGACAGAAACGTGGGCTGACTTGCCAGGAAACGCTCATTCCTCAGTGTCCCTGAGTGCAGGGCAGGGAATCTATGGGGACCCCAGACACTCCTATCGAAACTGAAAGCAAAGATTATGTGGTATTAGCTTTAAACTATACTCCCTCTAAGTTCGAAGACTTATTTACTGAATTATCTATAGCCTAACTTTGGTCCCATGGAGGATAAAGAACTCAGCTAACCACTGAACATTTTCCAAGGTCCAATCATGGTTTTTTAAATATAATTTATGTATTTTCATTACTTGTGCATTGGTGTTTTGCCTGCACGTGTGTCTCTGAGGGTGTCAGATCTCCTGGAATTAGAGCCACAGACAGTTGTGAGCTGCGACACGGGTGCTGGGAATAGAACCTGGATCCTCTGGAAGAGCAGATAGTGTTCTTAACCACTGAGCCGTCCTCGGCCCCTCAGCCACACTCTTTTGTGTAGGAGAAGAAGGGGACTGAGACCATATAGCCAGAGTCCCAGACTCCACCCAACGGCGAAATGGTTCTGGGAACATATGACTATACATTACCCCATAGGAAAGCCATGCAAAGCTTACAAAATGGAGCCCTCTTACACGCTACGTATTCATCTCCAGCCTAGGTGCAGGAGAGGAGGAAGGATGGGAAATGTGAGAGATGAAGACTAATATAAAGGACAAGTGACCAGTCAAAGTGATAAGTCAGGCGCCTTTCCATGTCTCATGAGGACAAATAGGTACCTGGCACATCCAGGCGGAAGGAGACCTTCTGTCCCCCGGCCTCGCAGCTGTACTCCCCAGCATCCGCCTTGCCCGCCTGCTGCACCACCAGCCTCCTGGAGCAGCCCGAGGCCTCCACTCGCACCTTCGAGCTGGAGCTCAGCTTCTTCCCGTCCTTGAACCATGTCACCTCAGTCTGGGCCTGGGCCACCTCGCAGCTCAGTGTGGCACTGGCTCCCGCCTCTGCCTTCACCTCGCTGCGTGCCTGCTGCCCCTTGGCAAACACCACCATGGGCTCTGGAGACAGAGATAAAGACACACAGTCAGAGACACTGCCTAGATCAGGAAGACCACATTGGGGGTGGGGGTGGGGGTGGGGAATCCTGATGGTACAGATGGCACTGGGGAGCAGATGTCACTCAGACTCCATACCCGCTGTACCCGGCACCCCTCAGCACAGAACCAGATCGTCGCGCCTGGTGCCTCTGCTGCGGGGCTACTCTGGAGAGTGTCCCTTCAGAGGCTACTCCAGTGTCTCTGTGCTAGAGACCTGATGCCTTCCACCCCTGCGTTTGCTCTTCACTGGTGTCGTTGTCGCAGGCTGACCCTGTTTATAGCTTCACAGTCTGTCTTCAGATTTTTGGAGCTCTGTGCATATTTGAATACTGGAGTCTTACCTGCCACGTGTATTGTAATATTGTTCACCCCATCTGTGTGCCTCAACTTCTCACGTGTGTGTGTGTGTGTGTGTGTGTGTGTGTGTGTGTGTGTGTGTGTGTTCTGGTTGAATCAAGTATTTCCACAAAGCAACGCATGTGCTGGTTCTTTGTAGGCCACGCATGCATGCACTGGCCATGAAGTCATTCATATGGTAGTGTCCTGGCACACTCGGCTGTGAGTCATGTCATCTCACTCTGGGGCTGCCATTCGCCGCACTGTTGACTGCAGCCTGTGCACTGGGGGAGACTTCCGGGAATAACACATTTTCCAAACATGGAACACGCTTAGTAGCACTTGGGAAAGATGGACCTGTCTCTATACTTCACAGTAGTATCACAGGAAAGGAGGGGCGGGGCCTGTGACAGTGGTCAGCCAAGAGGTGGGGCAGAGCCCACTTCCATTTTGTTCTATTCTTCTATTGCCTCACGTGGGCCACTGTCCTATTAGCGCTGCTTTATGATGAGGGCGGCTGCTCTCACGGAGAACACGCTCTTTGTTGTTCACTTTTAAGAGTACACAAAGTGGGCTGGAGAGATGGCTCAGAGGTTAAGAGCACTGGCTGCTCTTCCAAAGGTGCTGAGCTCAATTCCCAGCAACCACGTGGTGGCTCACAACCATCTATAATGAGATCTGGTGCCCTCTTCTGGCCTGCAGGTGTATGTGCAGGCAGAACACTTTGTAATCAGTTTGTCAATCATCATCACACCCAAATATATAGACAGACAGACATACAGATACTGGTATAGATACAGATTTAGGCTCTGACTAGGAATGAAATTAAGTCTTCTGTAGTTCCTGGTAGTTTCTTCAGATCTTCCTCACAGTCCTTCAAAAACATTTGACCATTTCCTCACTGGCCTTCAAATGTCATTTGTTGGTCAGCAGATTAGAAAACCAAATGTGTCTACAGTTTGTGTAGTTACCGTAGAATTTTATTTTCCAAGCCTTTGCTGCAGTGTGTGGATGGAGCAGTGCCCCTATGTGCAAGGCGAGCCTTCCCATGGCTCTTACTACACCATTTACCTGAGGGGCTTTCTTAACTGGTGACTGTAAACCCTACACTACCTTGTCTTGTTGCCATTTCAAAAGTAAACTCTCTTCTGAAGTGGGATGTTAACCACTTTTTCCTGTAGTTCTGTTTTCCATGGTAAGGAGGACCTGCTGATTTCTGTAAAGAATTCACGATGAATTTTGTTGGACATTTTTCAGGATATAAGATGGTAATTGATTTTTAATTTTTTATTATTTGTGTGTGTGTGTGCGCGTGCGCGTGTGCGTGTGCGTGTGCGTGTGTGTGTGTGTGTGTGTGTGTGTGATGCCTTCAGTGTGGTCTAAGAGCATCTTGCAGCAGTTGGTTCCCCTCTTTCCTCTATGTGGATCGCAGGAATCAGATCTTCAGGCTTGGCAGCAGGTGCCTTGATCCATCTCCCTAGCCCATTAGTAAACGTTATGAAACACTTTGACTCTGCAGCGCCTGAGACCTCGGTGCACTTCCCTCTCGTCGCCCTGCTCTCCTGTGTCTTATGTTGAGCCAACTCCTCATGCCTTTCCTTTCCCTTCCCTCCCCTGTCCAATACTGCAGAGCAGCTTTCTACCAGACATTTAATAGCCTGGCCTTGACATGGATATGCCTTGCAGTTTTGCATATTTTCCCTGTAAGGTTTGGTGGCTTCCATGTCACATTGTTTCCATGAAATGTCACATTGTTTCCATGAAATGTCACATTGTTTCCATAAATTGACCCATCTTTCATTCTCTTGTTCCCCAAGTGAACAACGTGAAGGGCAATTTGTTTCTGGAACTTTTAGAACTATGTTCCTGCTGGGCTGCCCACCCCACCCCCCTCCATAAAACCAGCTTTAAAACTACAGCTTGCATTTAGTTAAAGCTTACAGAGTTGTTTGAGTTTTCAATTTCTTCTTTTGTCAGTTGTCTAGGAACTAGGCAAATCGTTATAACTTGCCAATTTTTTAAAACATAAAATTAGCTGTCGTATTCTCTTCAAATAATGTCTCACAAAAAGAAATGTTAGGCTTTTTTGACATTTGTCTGTGTTCATAATAGATTGTATAGATGGCCTCCCATATCATGGATTCAACAACAGAAAATAGAAATTATAGGGCTGGGGCAGCACTGCATCTCTGAGAAACGCAGGCTTCCTTCTTGCCATCAGTCCCTGAATGACACAGAAGAGCAACTGGAGGCACTGACAGTGCTGAGTGTAAGCAACCAGGAGACAAACTGAGATGCACAGAGGGAAAGAGTCTTGCAGAAGACTCAGGCTTGGTTCCAGTACCCACATGGTGGCTCTCAACCCCCAGCTCCAGGGAATCTGATGCTCTCTTCTGAACTCCATGGGCACCAGGCAAGCACATGGGTCACATACATGCAGGCAAACCATTCACATATATGAAGTAAATCATTCACATATATGAAGTAAACCAATCTGGTTTATTTTGGGGGCTTGAGGAGGTGCTATGTGATTCTGTTTTTTAGCATATAGATGGGCCTGGAAAGGTGGGCAATTAAGAGTGCTGGCTGCTCTTCCAAAAGTCTTGGGGCAGCTTACAGCCGCCTGTACCTCCAGCTCCAGGGTGCCTGATGCCTTCCTCTGGCTTCTGCTAGTGCCTGCCCTCATATGCAAAAACCCACATAGATGTACGTACACACACACACACACACACACACACACACACACACACACTTTTAAAAAATAAAATACATCTTAAAAGAAGAAAATGCCCAGAGCATTTGCACTGATTACATGTAAATCAATGTACCACCACTTTACATAAAGGACTGGCATACCTGAGGATTTTGCATTGGCAATGGGGACCTGGAACTAATTCTCAAGGACATCAGGAACAAAACACAAACCTACTGACCAAAAGCAGGAGGCAGCCTATAATGACTCAGCATTAAATCAGTCTCTCTGTCTCTGTCTCTGTCTCTGTCTCTGTCTCTCTCTCTCTCTCTCTCTCTCTCTCTCGGGTTTTTCGAAACAGGGTTTCTCTGTATAGCCCTGGCTGTCCTCAACTCACTTTGTAGACCTCACTAGCCTTGAACTCACAGAGATCTGCCTGCCTCTGCCTCCTAAGTGCTGGGATTACATGTGTGGCCACCATGCCCAGCCAGTCTCTTAACAAAAGGAAAATATAGCCATCTCTATGCACCAGCCAGCAGACCAATACCACCCGTCACTAGGGATACACTGCGCTTTTGCACAGCACCCCAGTCAGTGGCAGATCCCACAGCACTATGGCAGCATACCGCACCAACACTTCTCTAGCCTTGTTTTGCCCATCAGCTTCCAAGGGCTGATGACTCTGGTGGAAAACAACGGCGCACAGGACAGGCCTGAAAAGGTCATTCCACCCTGACAAGTGTCTATGGAAGCATTTGGCCAGTCTCTGCTCTGTACACATCACAAGAGCTGTGCAGCCATCTACCAGCAGGCATTTTCCTACAGGCAGAGTGAAGGAAGGCATCTTCTACCTTCCTGGAAACGAAACCAAAAGCTGAGAATACCAAGAAAGTCTTAAGATACTTATAGGTGAGACCAAATATCTGGCCTGTGGCTTCCCCTTACACTGAGTCAGTGGGACACAAACAGCTCATGTCACAGAGAGCCACATGTGGCTCTGGAAGAGAACCTGGAGGTTTCCAGTGCCTCCAATGCAAGGAAGATCACTCTTCCAGGCGAAGGTCACTTGGTCACCTTATAACCAAGAACCAACTGATTCAAACAGAACCAACCAAGGATCTCTGGGCAGGCTCTCAGAACATACAGTTAAGCACCGCTTTGTGGACACCGCTCACAGTGAGTAAGAAGCCTGCCCGTGCCTGTTTTGCCTCTCTGAGCCCACGGATTTCAGAGGGCAGGTGGGAGGACAGAAGATGGTCATAGACAAAGCATAACAGAAAGAGCCCAGTAGTCAGCCATGCGTCTCATCCAGTTATTACCTCAACACAAGACAAACTGTATCTCAACATTTACCTGCTACATCCAGGCGGAAGGAGACCTTTTGTCCCCCGGCCTCGCAGCTGTACTCCCCAGCATCCGCCTTGCCCGCCTGCTGCACCACCAGCCTCCTGGAGCAGCCCGAGGCCTCCACTCGCACCTTCGAGCTGGAGCTCAGCTTCTTCCCGTCCTTGAACCATGTCACCTCAGTCTGGGCCTGGGCCACCTCACAGCTCAGTGTGGCACTGGCCCCCGCCTCTGCCTTCACCTCACTGTGTGCCTGCTGCCCCTTGGCAAACACCACCTTGGGTTCTGGGGACAAATGAGAACACAGAGTCAGAGGCACTGTCTATGTCAGCAAAGTCACAATTGGAAAGACCCTGGATGGGTCAGTCAGAGGGCAGAATGTCATCCAGGCTCTGGACGCTGTGCTCAAGAGAAGCTTCAAGGCCTCTAAGCACAAGGAAAGTCATTCTCCCTTATCCACCCAGAGAACATTCCAGGCCTGCAGTAGGTGCCTCGAATGCAGAAAACACCAAATACTATGTGTGTGTTTTTCCTCAAGTGCCCCTGATAAAGTTTAGTTGCTATATTAGGCATAGTAAGAGATTCATAAGCCAGGTGTGGTGGTGCGTGACGTTAATCCCAGCACTCAGGAGGCAGAAAAAGGCAGAAATCTGTGAGTTAGAGGCCAGCCTGGTCTATATAGCATCCAGGCTGCGTAGTAAGACTCTGTCTCAAAAAAAAGTGGATGTGTTGGTTTCTTTTTTGTTTGTTTGTTTGTTTTGGTTTTGGTTTTGGTTTTGGTTTTGGTTTTGGTTTTGGTTTTGGTTTTTGGTTTCTTTGAGACAAGGTTTCTCCGTGTAGCTTTAGCTGTCCTGAACTCACTTTGTAGACCAGGCTAACCTGGAACTCACAGGGATCCGCCTGCCTCTGCCTCCCTGAATGCTGGGATTGATAGTGTACACCTTTAATCCCAGCACTTCAGTAGCAGAGGCAGGTAGACTCTGTGAGTTCTTGGCCAGCATGGTCTACAGAGTGAGTTCCTGGACAGCCAGAGCTATGCAGAAAGACTGTGTCAAGAAACAAAAAATAATAACAAAGTCACCACAACTAGTAATAAAAGAGAAAAATTAAAGAAACACAGTGTAACAAATGCCCATGCTCTGGACCATTGTTAATTAAAATAAGGACTGACTGAAGTGATGTGATACCCAGACAACCATCTGATGAACTGCTTATTTTGGGAATTTTCCATGTACTTTAGAGCCTTGGATGACAGTGGGTAACTAAACTCATGGCTTGTTACTCAGAATAAATAGAACAACTGTCACAATTTGACACACACCCCATCCCTCCTTTCTGGTGTCGCTAGGCAGAACTTTGGCCCAATTTTCTTTCTTTTTTTTAATCATTTATCTATTTTATTTTATTTTATGTGCATTGGTATTTTATCTGCATGTATGTCTGTGTGTGGATGTTGGGACCCCTGAAGCTGGAGTTACAAACAGTTGTGAGCTGCCATGAGGGTGCTGGGAATTGAACCGGGTCCACTGGTAGAGTAGCCAGTGCTCTTAACTGCTGAGCCATCTCTCCAGCCCCAGCCCAGTTTGAGTACCACTGCCTTTCTTTTAGGCACTCACTTTAGGAGTTCTGTACATATTTTCACACTAAAGGACTGACAATCACTCCAGGCACTTCCGTTATTTCGTTGCTTGGCTTCTCACCATTTGTGGAAGGCTCCGATGAATGACCGATTTTGCTTTTTGTTTGTTTGGGTTTTGTTGTTGTTGTTGTTGTTGTTTAGTATTAGTGTTGTACGTCCTGTGGGGAGGAGGGTTGCCCATACCACAGCCTGCAGGCGGAGGCCAGAGGACAACTTTGTGGAGTTGGGTTCTCTGCTTCCACTCTTACGTGGATTCCAGGGACTGAACTCAGGTCATGAGGCTTGCTCAGCAAAGCACCTTTACCTACTGAACCATCTCAGCCGACCTAAGTCACAGTTTTACATTTCAGCGTAGTCTGATGTGTGTTATGGTGGTCACTGTGCTTGTTCTGTTTTGTTAAAGAACTCAGTCCGAGGTGCTAGGGTGGGCTCAGCGGTAGAGCTATGCTTAGCATGCACAGAGCTCTGTATTTCAACCCTAGCATGGAGGTGGGGGAGGGAGAGAGAGACAGAGACAGAGACAGAGACAGAGACAGAGACAGAGACAGAGACAGAGAGAGTTTCCAGAAGTGTATGTTCTAACTGTATGTTCAATTGGTACACATATTGGTTCCATAAGTTCTGGTGTAAAATAACTAAAGTACTTCATGATAAACACATGCAAGTGTTTTGAATGTTTCCAATGTACAAACATCAAAGGAAGTGGAAATGTTGACTGCCCGAGGTTGATCACAGCACATCTGCTACCAGATTCCACACTGCACCTCGCTAAGTATGATCATTATATGTTAGAAATAATGAATTCAGTCCTTAAGCACAGTCATAGAAAGACCTGCAAGTCACAGTGAGGGTTTGTGTTTTTCTTTCTATTCTAAATCTGGCCCGCAACCAGAGTTGGCTTTGCATGTGGTGATTACTGGTCCACTGTTTTTTTTTCAATAGGGTTGAACAGCCCAAAGTCTTTCATGAAAGAATCATACTGTCTGCAGCCCTTCCATGGGTCCCAGAGTGGAGAGGAGAGGTGTAGTGGGATGGGGATGGGGGAACCCCTTGCCATGAGGGGCCATTCCTGCGCCTTTGGTCTGGTTGCCTATGCCTGCACTGAGACATCTGCGTCTTCACTGCTTGGTTTTAGCATAGTCTAACAGGTGCTGCAGCCAGGGCCCCCACCTTTTCTTCTTTGGGCATACTGGTTTGGATCTGAAAGGCTCCCCTGTAGTGAGAGGTTTGGTGTCTTTTTAAACCCCAGTTATGTTATGCAAGCATGTTTTTGTTTTAATCCCAGGTGTGGGATATGGGGCTGCTTCAGGCTGTCCACAGCAGCAGACTGTTTGCCTCATGTGGGCTCTGGCAGGGGTGTGATTCTGCCAGCTGAAGATAGGGGGACGCTGGAGTGGGCATAAAAAGGCCAGAGCCCCAAAAGAGAAGACTCTAAGATTGTTCCTCCTGCTGGTCTGTCAAGTGGTCGTGAGAAAAGAAACAAGAAAAAGAAGTTGGAGCCATCTAGATGAGACGAAGACTGGACTTGCCCCAAGGAACTCAATGCCCCTAATCAGCAGGAAGTAGTCTAGAAAGATCTCACTCCCCTCTCCCCACTAGCCATCTGCCTCTCCTACCTGGTGTTGGGGTATTAGAAGAGACTGAGATGGAGAAGGAGGAGAGATAGAAGAAAACAAATAAAACAGCTAACAACAACAAGGATGCCAACACTCCCCAAAGGTCCATGTCTTGGAGGTCCCCAGAATGGTGCCATTGGGAGGCTGTGGAAACTTTAGTATTTAGGAATCTAGTGGGACATCTTAGGTCACTCGGCTTGTGGCCTCCAAGGGGACTGTGGGACCCAACCCCCTGCGTCTCTGCTGGATATTCCTGCATGAAGAGAATTGTTTGGCAGAGAAGGGTGGAACACGCAGAAATGGAATCATTTAGGTCATCCCCCAATCTCCCACCACCAGCAAACAAATGACCTTGACACCTGAACACTGACCTGTTACATCAAGACGGAAAGAGACCTTCTGTCCCCCAGCCTCGCAGCTATACTCCCCAGCATCCGCCTTGCCCGCCTGCTGCACCACCAGCCTCCTGGAGCAGCCCGAGGCCTCCACTCGCACCTTCGAGCTGGAGCTCAGCTTCTTCCCGTCCTTGAACCATGTCACCTCAGTCTGGGCCTGGGCCACCTCACAGCTCAGTGTGGCACTGGCCCCCGCCTCTGCCTTCACCTCGCTGCGTGCCTGCTGCCCCTTGGCAAACACCACCTTGGGTTCTGGGGACAAATGAGAACACAGAGTCAGAGGCACTGTCTATGTCAGCAAAGTCACAATTGGAAAGACCCTGGATGGGTCAGCTGGAGGGCAGAATGTCATCCAGGCTCTGGACGCTGTGCTCAAGAGAAGCTCCAAGGCCTCTAAGCACAAGGAAAGTCATTCTCCCTTATCCATCCAGAGAACATTCCAGGTGCCTCGAATGCATAAAACACCAAATACTATGTGTACGTTTTTCCTTAAGTGCCCCTGATAAAGTTTAATTAATATATTAGATGTAGTAAGAAACTCAAACCAGGTGTGGTGGTGCACAGTTTTAATCCCAGCATTCAGGAAGCAGAGAAAGGCAGAAATCTGTGAGTTCAAGGCCAGCCTGGTCTACAAAGCAAGTTCCAGGACAGCCAGGACTACACAGAGAAATCATGTCTCAAAAAGTAAAAAAAAAAAAAAGAAAGAAAGAAAGAAAAAAGAAAAGAAAAAAAGAAAGAACAGAAAAAATCATAAGCCAGGTGTGGTGGCACACAGCTTTAATCTTAACACTCTGGAGACAGAGAAAAGCACATCCATATCTCTAAGTTTGAGGCTAGCCTGGTCTACATAGCAAGTTCCAGGCAAGGTCAACCAAGGTTATATAGTGAAACCCTGTCTCAAAAACAAACAAACAAAACAAAAAACAGTAACAAAACTCAAAAAGATGTAATAATTATAAATACATACATGGATTTCACCAAAGCACTGACCTGTGACATCCAGGTGGAAGGAGACCTTCTGTCCCCCGGCCTCGCAGCTGTACTCCCCAGCATCTGCCTTGCCCGCCTGCTGCACCACCAGCCTCCTGGAGCAGCCCGAGGCCTCCACTCGCACCTTCGAGCTGGAGCTCAGCTTCTTCCCGTCCTTGAACCATGTCACCTCAGTCTGGGCCTGGGCCACCTCGCAGCTCAGTGTGGCACTGGCCCCCGCCTCTGCCTTCACCTCGCTGTGTGCCTGCTGCCCCTTGGCAAACACCACTTTGGGCTCTGAGAACAGATGGTGACACTGAATCAGAAACTGTCGGGAAAGTCCCATGGAGAAAAGGGCCCGGATGAGGCTGCTGTGGGGTGGGGTAGGGGGGTAGATGAGCAACCTCCAGGCTCTGTACTCACTGAACCCAGACAAAAGGCCTGTACCTCATCCACACATCCCAGCACTACCTCAGGGCCAGTTCAGGATGGACAGAACCATTGGCTGAAGACTATGGAATAAGCACTGCTTGATTTACAGTAACTCACTGTTGGCAAGTGAGCCACAGCCCAGTTAGCTGCTCAGTCCTTTTCATCTGCAGCTATAAGTCAGACTCAGTGAGGCAAAATTCTCATACAGAAGATTTCACACACACTCCACAGATCATCCTGTGCTCCGCACAGAACGCCAGGAGCATGGGTCTAGATTAAGCCATAGCATTGGGCAGCAGGCCTGAGCTAGGTCACGTGAGGTATGAGGGGAAAGGGCCCATAGTGAATACAAAGGCCACTCCTGACGATCCCATGGACAGGAAATTAACTAAGAACAACTGTAGCTACTTCTTGGTAGCTGTGAGCTTAGTGTGGTCAGCAGCACTTGAGACACCTGCACAGTCAGAGGACAATATCACCGACTATGTGACTGACAGGTGGCAGGCCGTCAGGGTCAGTAAGTACAAGCTGGAGCCAGGCATGGCAGAGGAGGAGTTTCAACTCCTGAGCTGGGAGGGCACCGCAGGCGAGCCCTCCTGTTAGACCAGGAGAGCAGGGACAGGGGCTCTGCCTCGCTAACTAAAATGTAATTGCCTCAGTTTCTACCTTAAGTCCTATAAAACTTCCCGACAGCCAGGTGGTGGTGGGCCACAACTTTAATCCCAGCACTTGGGAGGCAGAGGCAGGGGGATCACTGAGTTGAAGGCCAGCCTTATCTACAGAACAAGCACCCCAAGGCTACACAGAGAAACCCTGTCCCGGAAAACAAAACAAAACACTACTTCCAGACCAAAAAAAAAGTTCTGTGCCTTTTCCTTTCTGGTAAACCCTCCCACTCTGGGGAGTTTCACTCACTTTTCCCTTAATTTCTCTCTCTCTCTCTCTCTCTCTCTCTCTCTCTCTCTCTCTCTCTCTCTCTCTCTCTCGGATTTATTTATTTATTATGTATACAGTACTCTGCCTGCTTGTACCCCTGCAGGCCAGAAGAGGGCACCACATTACATTATAGATGGTCGTGAGCCACCATATGGTTGCTAGGAATTGAACTCAGGACCTCTGGAAGAGCAGTTAGTGCTCTTAACCGCTGAGCCATCTCTCTAGCAACCCCCCCCCTTAATTTCTTTTAACAAAGCCTGCTTCCACTTTGCTTGTGCCCACAAGTGTCTGAATATCTTATTTTTGCTGGCATGAACCAACAAACCAAGAGCCATTGTCTCAGGTTGACTTTTTGTGGTCATTGAGTTCTGGTGCCTTAAGCCCCTGGGTGAAGCACAATCAGACTGAGAAAGGTCTTGTTCTCAGGCCCACATCATTACCCAGGGAAACTGGGGGGGAGGGAGGGCAGGAGTGGGGGGGGGGACAGGGGGTGGAGGCTATTCTCACAGCCCCAGGTTCGGTGTTGACATGGTTTCAAATGTGATCATGCCTGAAATTTTTCCTTTTCCTGCCTGAACACGAATTAAAATCTCTCTTTAAAAGACACCCCACGTGGGACTGGGTGAGACCACAGAGAGCTGTGAGAGAGACAGCATCACCTGGTCCTTACACACAGGCAGGAGGACCAGAGGCCGTGGCACCCAGGAACATGGGTGGAATCTCAGCGGGCAACTGAGGACATGAAATGTGGAGTATGACAGCACCCCATGAGGCACACAAAAGGCCCTGGCCGAGCTGAGCACACGTGCACCACATGCAGCTGACCGGGCATGGGGAGGAGATTGGCAGAGGATTTGAGACAGGCAAAGATGATACTCCGTGGGAGAAACACTGGGGGCTGCCTAGCCATAAGCAGGCTCACAACGTTTGCAAACTGATTTAGTGTCTCAACACCCACCTGCCACGTCCAGGCGGAAGGAGATCTTCTGTCCCCCAGCCTCACAGCTGTACTCCCCAGCATCAGCCTTGCCCGCCTGCTGCACCACCAGCCTCCTGGAGCAGCCCGAGGCCTCCACTCGCACCTTCGAGCTGGAGCTCAGCTTCTTCCCATCCTTGAACCATGTCACCTCAGTCTGGGCCTGGGCCACCTCGCAGCTCAGTGTGGCACTGGCTCCCGCCTCTGCCTTCACTTCGCTGTGTGCCTGCTGCTCCTTGGCAAACACCATCTTGGGCTCTGGAAATGAACAAACAGAGTGGCTATAACTAAATTAGGGTCTACCTTGGATCCCAAAATCTAGTGACTGTCCAATTCTGTCACTTTTGATTAAGGTTTTTCACTCTGAGCAGCTTAACCATTGACAATTCTTCCAGTAAGCTTTTTGGGTTTTGTTTTGTTTTAAGATTTATTTATTATTATGTATACAGTGCTCTGCCTACATGTACACCTGGAGGCCAGAAGGCATCAGATCACATTATAGACGGTTGTGAGCCACCTTGTGGTTGCTGGGAATTATCTCTATCTCTATTGGCTCTGAGTTCCCAGTGCACATCACTGTGCCCAGGAAGGACCACAGAGCAATCGGGTGGCTTTGCCTCATTCCAGGCTTCCCTGGACTGTAGAGAACTGGTTGCAGCAGACAAGTGTGACCAAAAGTAGAAAATGAAATTCCACAGGGGGCTTTGAAATGCGTTGATGTCTCCTACCACAGCCACCATGCTCAGAAAGATCTGCATAGGTGGGCCACCTCGAGGCTCTGTGAAGGCCTGAAGTAATGCTGAGTTCAGTGTGAGACTTTGAGGGGAGTGTGCCATCCATGGCCAACAGCCACAGGCTTGCCCTGTCCAATCACGAAATGAGGAAAATGTCCTTTATAGGCCAGCTCAAAGAGGCCACTAACACACAAACACTACCAGCAACAAATGCTGATGACAATTCTAAGTAAACTTTTTTTCTAAAAAAAATAGTATAAAAATTCAAGTAAATAAAAACTTGCTTTTGAAAAGATTAATAGAACAGACTAGTCACTGGCTTAACAAAACAAAAAGCAAAAAACAAAACCCTCAATTTATTAAAATCCAAATAAAATTAAAAATATCAAGACAGATTCCCCACAAGTACAAAGGTTCTCAGAAAACATTATAAATGATTGTGTGTCACCTAATAAGATAACAACTGGGTGTGGTGGTGGTGGCGGTTGTGGTTGTGGTGCTGGTGGTGGTGCTGGTGGCAGCGACAGCGACACTGACAGAAGCAGAGTCGCCTTTGATCTCAGCACTCAGGAGGCAGAGGCAGGTGGATCTCTGTGAGTTCAAGGCCAGCCTGGTCTACTGAGTGAGTTTCAAGACAGGCAAGGCTACACAGAGAAACCCTGTCTTGCAAACCAAAAATAAATAAATAAATAAATAGCAAATGAAATAACTAGATGAAAAAAGCAAAATTCCCACAAAACTTTACAGAAACTGACTCAAGGGGAGAAAGAGAAGACAGAAAATCTGGGGAGTCCTGCAGTCAGCAAAAGACTGAATCAGTAATCTAAACCCAAGATCGTCCAGACCAGAAATAAGAGGCTCAACCCTGTCTACCCACAGACACAACTGCCTAGTACCTAGCAAGCCTCATGCTCTCACAAGAGAACTTAGCGTTGATAAGCAGCCTCAGCGTGCTTACGGGTACAAGATGAACACACTGAATCAGTTCCCTTCCTTCGCATCAGCCCAGGGGCTAATGACATCTGGTGGTTGCTAGGAGCTTAAGAGACATTTTTCTTTGGGTGTGTCCCCACTGGAGATTACTCACGACCCAGTGGATGCCCATGTGGGCGGCACTGACTGGACTTAGCAGGAGTAAGAAAGGAAAGAAGTGGGAGATGTGTTGGGTGGGCTCAGGAGGCGCTGGAGAGAGGGGTGGGGTGGAGATGAGCAAGATCTGCACGTGTGCGAGGCTTTCAAAAGAACACATTTTTAAGGTGGAATTAAGGAAGGATTCCATCACAGTGGTGATACTGAAAAATAAACACTTAGCAATAAGTTCACAAACAATAGTAAGCCATATTTTCTGAAAATGCCACTGAAAATATTCAAATAAATAAACATATAAAATGGCATACCATAGTAACAGATTAGAAGTACTAATCTTAAAATGGCAGTGCTCCTAAAATTGGTCTATGTAGTCACCCAAACTATATGTCTTTACTTTGTAAAATTTTGAGAAGTGACTTTAAGGTTATCATAGAAACTTGAATGGCCAAAATAATCTTGAGAGAGAGAGAGAGAGAGAGAGAGAGAGAGAGAGAGAGAGAGAGATATGGCTTAGTGGTTAAGAGCAATGGTTGCTTTTCCAGAGGACCTGAGTTCTAATCACACTACCCACATATATACACTCAGGCAAAATTCCCATATATACAAAATAATAAAATATTTTTTTGTTTTTTGTTTTGGTTTGGTTTGGTTTTTCGAGACAGGGTCTCTCTGTGTAGCCTTGGCTGTCCTGGACTCACTTCGTAGACCAGGCTGGCCTCGAACTCACAGCGATCCACCAGCCTCTGCCTCCCAAGTGCTGGGATTAAAGGCGTGCGCCACCACACCCGGCTGTTTTGTTTTTTTTTTTTGAGACAGGATTTCTCTGTGTAGTTTTGGCTGTCCTAGACTCGCTTTGTAGACTAGGCTGGCCTTGAACTCACAGCAATCTGCCTGCCTCTGCCTCCTGAGTGCTGAGATTAAAGGCATGCGCCACCATGCCCAGCTGTAATAAAACAATTTTTAAGAAAACAAACAAATCAGCTGGGCATGGTACACACTCCTGTAATCCCAGAACTCAAGGAGGCAAAGGCAGGCTGATCTCTGTGAGTCCAAGGCCAACCTGGTCTACAAAGTGAGTCCAGGAAAGCCAAGGCTACATAGAGAAACCCTATCTTGAAAAAAGGAAGAGAGGAAGGAAGAAAGGAAGGGAGGGAGGGAGGGAGGGAGGAAGGAAGAGAAAATAAATCAATCTTAAAAGAAAAAGGAACGAAATTGGTGAGTTCCGCTTCCTGGTTTTAAAACTTACTATAAAATTACAGCCATCCTGCACTAGAGGCTCAGCTCAGCAGTTGAGTATGTGCTGCTCTTGCAGAGGCTAGAGCTCAGTCCACAGCCCCCACATGACAGCTCACCACTCCCTGTAACTCCAATTCCAGGGGTCTGCTGGCCCTCCTGTCTCCCCAGTACTGCACATACATGGTAGGCAACATATACATGCAGGTATTTTTTTTTAAGTATAGTGACTTGCCAGGCATGGTGGTACATGCCTTTAACCCCACCATTATGAAGGCAGAGATGGAAACATCTCAGTAAGTGCCAGGCCAGCCAAGACTTCATAGTGAGACCCTGTCCCCTCTCCCAGCACCAAAAGAAAAGAAAAAAGTTTACAATGATCAATGAAACAAGGTCCTAACTCTCTCCTTGCTCAAACACGAACTCAAAATGTATCAAAGACAGAAACGTAAAATCAGAAGCCAGGAGACAACTTAAAAGAAGTAGGGGGTGGTGGGGACACTTCAGTCAGTATTTGCTTTTTTTGGCTAGGACTCCAAAAACAATGAAACAAAAATTAACCAATTTTATCATATGGAGAGACAGACAGACAGATAGACAGACAGAGAGACAGAGACAGAGAACACTAATTCCCAATCCTTCCATACTCTTCCTCTTTGGGAAGTTGGATGTGACGCCTGGAGGCATGAAAGCCATGTGTGACCAGGAGACACAAAGAACTTGAGGGAGGATGACACAGAATGAAAGTCTGTGACTTGGTGATAGACAAGTCAAAAAGGTTCCCCCAGGCACCAGCCTCCCTGTGTCCAGACCCTTATACAATGGGGTGTGACACCGCGGCACCCACAGCAGGGTCTGCTTCTCTGTGCCCTTGGTGCCAGGGAAGTCTTTTGATTAGCTCTGAATGAACAACAAGCAGAGGTAACGCTCTGGTCTACCAGAGCAGAGCTTCACGAGCTCCTGAATCTGAGGGAGGCCTGGCCACCTGCAGAAGAGGCCCAGGTGGCCCTCATGCCCCCCACCACCACCCTGGGGATAAGCTGTTGCAGAGCAAGAGAGAGCAGAGAGGGAGACCAAAAGCCCCAAAACACAGCAGTGAGGCCAGCCCCGATGCTATAAGAGGCCTCTCATCCCACATAGGCACTTCCTTCAGGGTCATCTCAGTGGGGACACCAGATGTAAGCGTAAGTCCAGCTTAGATTCTGACCCCTGGTGACACCACACTGGATAAAGGTCAGGCATCACTGAAGACCACATAGTACCTCCTGCCTCATGTATTGGGGAGACAAGAAGCATACAGCTCCTTTAATCCTCTGAGGCTGAGGTTCCTTGTTACATGTGGAGAGCTAGCGAAACATGCCCTTGGGCAGCCTGTGCAACACACCCAGGACCCATCCTACACAAACACTTCCCCCAGGCTTCCCCGTGACAGACTCAAATGTCTAACCAACTGACCTGTGACATCCAGGTGGAAGGAGACCTTCTGTCCCCCGGCCTCGCAGCTGTACTCCCCAGCATCTGCCTTGCCCGCCTGCTGCACCACCAGCCTCCTGGAGCAGCCCGAGGCCTCCACTCGCACCTTCGAGCTGGAGCTCAGCTTCTTCCCGTCCTTGAACCATGTCACCTCAGTCTGGGCCTGGGCCACCTCGCAGCTCAGTGTGGCACTGGCTCCCGCCTCTGCCTTCACCTCGCTGCGTGCCTGCTGCCCCTTGGCAAACACCACCTTGGGTTCTGGGGACAAATGAGAACAGAGTCAGAGGCACTGTCTATATCAGCAAAGTCACAATTGGAAAGACCCTGGATGGGTCAGCTGGAGGGCAGAACGTCATCCAGGCTCTAGACGCTGTGCTCAAGAGAAGCTCCAAGGCCTCTAAGCACAGGCAAAGTCATTCTCCCTTATCCACCCAGAGAACATTCCAGACCTGCAGTAGGTGCCTCGAATGCAGAAAACACCAAATACTATGTGTGTGTTTTCCCTCAAGTGCCCCTGATAAAGTTTAGTTAATATATTAGGCATAGTAAGAAACTCAAACCAAGGGTGGTGGTGCACAGTTTTAATCCCAGCACTCAAGAGGCAGAGAAAGGCAGAAATCTGTGAGTTTGAGGCCAGCCAGGACTACACGGAGAAACAATGTCTCAAAAAGTAAAAAAAAAAAAAGAAAAAGAAAAAGAAAAGAAAAGAAAAAGAAAGAAAGAAAAGAAAAAATCATAAGCCAGGTGTGGTGGTACACAGCTTTAATATTAACACTCTGGAGGCAGAGAAAAACACATCTCTAAGTTTGAGGCTAGCCTGATCTACATAGCAAGTTCTAGGCAAGGCCAACCAAGGTTATATAGTGAAACCCTGTCTCAACAACAAACAAACAAAACAAAAAAACAGAAACAAAACTCAAGAAGATGTAATAATTATAAATACATACATGGATTTCACCAAAGCACTGACCTGTGACATCCAGGCGGAAGGAGACCTTCTGTCCCCCGGCCTCACAGCTGTACTCCCCAGCATCCGCCTTGCCCGCCTGCTGCACCACCAGCCTCCTGGAGCAGCCCGAGGCCTCCACTCGCACCTTCGAGCTGGAGCTCAGCTTCTTCCCGTCCTTGAACCATGTCACCTCAGTCTGGGCCTGGGCGACCTCACAGCTCAGTGTGGCACTGGCCCCTGCCTCTGCCTTCACTTCGCTGCGTGCCTGCTGCCCCTTGGCAAACACAACTTTGGGCTCTAGGAACAGACAGGGACAAAGTGGATCAGAGACTCCAGACTAAACATAAGCCTTCTCTAGGGCCTGGGGCTCATCAGAGCCCAGCGACTGCCATGACAGCACTGCCCGTAATTAACATAGCTTCATGTGATCATAAACAAGGTTCTTTGTCCAAGATGTGTACTCTGAAGCTTTATCTGTGGAAGGCTTGGGTTTTCTCACTCATCTAAGAACCTAAGAACCCCGGCCCACTCTGATGTTTGCTGGCCTGTGAGCTACTATAACCCTTATGATCATTATGGGTAGCATGCCTCTTAACAAAATTCTTCCCTGCCTCAGGTCCCCCAAGAACTTCAGGCCATCCTTGGCTTCCCAGACCTCCTACATGTAGAGACCACAGACAGCAGGAGGAGGCACCATTGGGAGTGATGGCCACCTCATTCCCCAAACCAGCAACCCACATCTTTCTGGACCACAGCTGAATGGAAGGACAGGGTGAAGAGGGCTAGACACACATTCAGAGTCACATGGGAATTATGACAGGGCCAAGTTAGGGCTTCCAGAGCCCTGGGACCCAGCAAGTAGGAATGGACAGACAGAGGATCTCCTGCCATCTGCATGACCCTCTCTACAGCCATGGGACTGCCCCCCCCCATAGCCAACAGACTAGACCCTCAACACACCTATGTTCACTATGCAAGCTCATCACCTCAGGTCAGTGTCACCTGAGAAACTCCCCAAGACTGACACAACTATCAAGCTGCTTTGATCTCATAAAAGCATGAAAGTCACTGGATAGACCTAGGGATTCACAAACATTGAGGTCTAAGGGCAATTCCAGGATACCTAGACAGGTCCCTGGGATAATTCCATTAAGCACGACCCTGGCACTCACCTGCCACATCCAGGCGGAAGGAGACCTTCTGTCCCCCGGCCTCGCAGCTGTACTCCCCAGCATCCGCCTTGCCCGCCTGCTGCACCACCAGCCTCCTGGAGCAGCCCGAGGCCTCCACTCGCACCTTCGAGCTGGAGCTCAGCTTCTTCCCGTCCTTGAACCATGTCACCTCAGTCTGGGCCTGGGCCACCTCGCAGCTCAGTGTGGCACTGGCTCCCGCCTCTGCCTTCACTTCGTTATGAGCTGGCTGCCTCTTGGCAAACACCACCTTGGCCTCTGGGGACAGACAGACAAGAATATTTACTCATAGGATCCTGTCAGGCTTCTAAGTCCTGGATTCCGATTAATAAACTCTGGACTCCAGGAAACTCCGTATCCTGCCACAAAGATCCTCCATGGCCCATTGCTTGGCTGTGGCTCTTCTTAAACCTGAGTGTGTGACGCCCAGTCTTTCACTGGCCAAAACAGATTGGCAGGGACGGACCGTAAGAAGTCACCAGGCCAGCCCTTATAGGCCAAAACAGTTTTCACTCAACCCCTAATCTGCCCACCTTCAAGAACACTTTCTACAGAGCAGAAGAAGATCCCCTTTGTGAACACAGCCCCAATTTTTACTACCAACTGGGAATTGACCATACCATGGTTTTCCTTTTGGATACAGCCAAACTTATAGCCATGCATATTACTAAGAATCCCGTTGTATAGAGTTTGTACGTTTGTGGGGTATGAGGAATGACAGTACACGCCGCTGGAAGGCAGCAAAGAGTTTTCAGCTGTGGAGACATATGTGGACCTCACCCAATGATTCAGCATGGGGAACCCAGGGTGGTATACACCTATGCCAGAGCTGGAAGTCTATAGCATCTTCATGCAGGGCACGGGATGAGACACGGGATGTGGTTATCCCCAGCCAATGCCATATCCCCAGATTGCACTGCAAGAAGCACTAGCAAAGCCGGGCAGTTGTGGCACATGCCTTTAATCCCTGCACTCAGGGAGTCAGAATCAGGTAGAGCTCTGTGAGTTTGAGGCCAGCCTGATCTACAAAGTGAGTCTGGGATAGCCAAGGCTACACAGAGAAACCCTGTCTTGAGAACAAAAACAAAAACAAAACAAACAACACAAGAAGAAAGAAGAAAAAGAAGAAGAAGAAGAAAGAAGAAGAAGAAGAAGAAGAAGAAGAAGAAGAAGAAGAAGAAGAAGAAGAAGAAGAAGAAGAAGAAGAAAGGGGAACTCAAGCATCTTGCCATCTTTGCCCCCAGAATATTTGCACATGTGCCTCTGAGGTCCAGCTACACCCCCCCAACCCCAGCATCCACACAGCCACCTGCTATGTCTGTGAAGAAAAACTGTGAGGCTTGCAGGGTATAAATGCAGGTGCCTAAACTGAGGCCACGTGGAACCCTGACTATTGTCCAGACCTGAGAGGTTTGAACTAGCTAGGAAGTCCTTCCTACAGAGCTGAGCCACCCGTCACGACTAAAAGATGCACATCAGAAAACAGCTACCCTGCTGTCAGGAACCCCTCAGAACATGCCTGGAGCTAGGGGGCAGGGAACAGACATCCTAAACCACAGTGGAACACAAGAAGGACACGATGCCAGCCCCACCGCCCACCTGCACTCACCTTGCACCAACAACTGGTAGACAATGCGGCTCCCACGGCTGACACACTCATAGAGGCCAGCATCATCCTGTGCCACATCCCGCACCAGCAGTGCTCGCCTCCCAGCTGACACCTGCATCTCGTACTTGGGTCCCAGGGACAGCTCACGGCCATCCTTCAGCCAAGTTACAGCCGCAGCCTGATCCGACAGCTCAGCCAGCAGCTGTGCCTCCTGGTGCAACTGGGCCAGCACCTCTCGGGCAGCCACAGTAGGAAGCTTGCTGCTGGTCAGCCCCAGAGCTGCTACAGGTCAGGGATGGTTCGACAGAAGATCACAAAGAGGTGGGCAAAGGGAATCATAGGCAGTGAGGGAAACAAGAGTGGATGTGCGGGTAGAAAAAGAGAGATGAAGGGGGCGGGGAGACCAGGGATAAAGGGTGGATTGAAAGGAAAGAAGCAGATATGAAAAGCAAGAGAGTGAAACACAAGAGAAGGGAGGGATGTAAAGAGGAGTGGAAAAAAAAAAAGTGGAGACAGTGAACAGAGAACACCAGTGAAAAGAGGGAGACCACGGGGAAAGCCACATGTTGGGGGAATGAGATGGAATGAGAAAGAAACAGGCAGAGAAGACGCACAGGGATAGAGAGAAAAAAGAGATGGTCAGAGATGTGGTCCAGCCACAGGGCATCTCTCTCTCTCTCTCTCTCTCTCTCTCTCTCTCTCTCTCTCTCTCTCTCTCTCTCTCACACACACACACACACACACACACACACACACACACACACACACACACACACACACGGGTGAGCAGCCTCACCATGCACCCAGCTGCCACGCCCCCCTTTATCACAGTGCCTTCAGACAAACCTTCTCTACCACCACACTGCAGAAAGAAAATGGGACTCCAGGCCTCAGGCCTACCTCGGACCACCATTTGGATGCTGGTTTCAATGCCATCAGCCACAAACTTCAGCTGTGCCCCATGCAGTCTGGCGGGCACCTCTCTGATGGTGAGCATATGCCGGGTGCGGTCACAACGGATCACGTATAGACCGCTGGATTTCAAGGCCTCTCCATCCAGGAACCACTCGCCCGAAGAGGCCACCGTGAGGTCCACAGAGAAGGTGACCTCACCACCTTCCACTGCCTCCACCGCCTTCAGAGGCGTCTTTACAGCCAGCTTGGGGACTGCAGAGTGGGCGGCATTAAGGGAAGAGTTGGGGACAGATAAGACCACAGTCTCTGCCTTCCCTTCCCCTTCCCTGTCCCCACATAGATGGCGTAGCTGAAGCCTAGCTCCCTGAGGCTGCTGAAGATGCAGTGGTACCTGGGTCCTATCTTAGGATGCCCAACATCTTAGGAGGCTCCGACATCTCCCAACCCACACAGAGAGTCCCCTTAAGATCATTCTGGCTCCCCTGGAGGCAGAATCAAGCTTTGGGGTCAGGTAACTCAAGGGCAGGTGGAAGCCCCCTGTGATGTTTCTGGACGGTCTTACTCACCCAAGCGCATGGTCCCTGGAAACTCAAGGTAAGGACTCTGGCCAAAGTGGTTGATGGCTGACACTCGGAACTGGAAGTCCCCCTCCTCAGGCACACCAGCGACAGTAAACTCAGTTGTGGCCAGCCATTCAGCTTCATGGCACCTGGTCCAGGCATAAGCACCAAGCCTCCTTTTCTCCACCACGTAACCGTCAATGGTGACAGGGCGGTCCCCATGGGGTGGTGGGGACCAGCTGAGGGTCACAGAGCTCTCCGTCTTGGCCTTTACAACAGGGTCAGCAGGGGGGTACAGGGGTGGCCTCCTGGGCGCTGTGTGGAAAATAGGTTGAGCTCACTGAGAGCTCCCTTCCCACAGTCTTGGGTCACCCAGACAAGGAATGACAGAACTCGAGGCTCCCCCTGGACACTGATGGATGGCGTGGTACCACCCACTATCAGTGGGCTCAGAAGCCTCTCTCCAAAACTGCTGCCACCCAGTTGCAGTGGGAAGTCCCCTGCTCAAGAGAGGAGCTTGGAGGGGAGGGTCCACAACCACAAGTTTCTACTACCCTTGAACCTCCACTAGCAAGGGAAGCCTACAGCACTGAGGAAGGGCGGGGGGGGGGGGTGCAGGGAAGAGTGGAGGGAGGGGTGCAACTGTATCCCTGCAGGGAGGGCCACCCAAAGGCCATCCTTCCAGCCCTTACCTGACACACAGAACTGAGTGGTCGTTCGGCAGCCACCAGCCACAAAGGCCACCTCACCCATGTCCTCCAAGGTGCACTGGAAGATGGTCAGTGTGTGGCACGTGCCTTCTGCAGTGATGGCTACCCGGTCCCCTGCCACCATCTCCTGCTGGTTCCGTAGCCACTGGACAGGGCCTTCAGGGACAGCCAGCTCCACCCAAAAGATGGCAGTGTCTCCAGTCCGCACTGCGGTCTTCCGAGGCAGCTTTCTGGTCAAGTTTCCTAGAGTGGAAAGAGTGCCAAGATGGTAAGACAAGTCCCATACTCCTTTTGCACGTCCTTATGGCCTCCGTCCCATCTTCCTATGCACCCAGCCCCATCCTCCTACCTGCCTCACTCTTACACACACACACACACACACACACACACACACACACATACACACACCCCTACCTCTTCTGCCCAACCCTACCTTATGGTCCCCTGCCTGTACAGAACCAGGCTTAACCCTAACCCCAGCCTCCCTCTAAGTGCTGCCAGGCTCAACTCTCCCCAGCCCTAGGTCACCACTACACACCCGCCTGCCCTCCCCACCTACTGACTCACCCCTGTGCATTCCCTCTTCCCTTTCTGACCCACTTACTGTACCTCTACCTATCTTTCCCCAATTAGGCAAAATACCTTCTTGTCAACCTAACCCCATTACACTCCACTCAACCCCACCCTCACCTTCACCCCATATCCCAGAGCCCCTCTGTCCCGTCCCCTGCCTGTCCCGCTCACCTCAGCCACATCCACTCGCCTTCCTGACCACACTCAACTGACCCACCAGTACCAGCTGGGTGAGAGGCCTGCCACCTCTGCTCCCAGGCAGGTTTGCATGCCTGGCCCCGCCCCGCCCCGCCCCGCCCCTCCTGCCTTGGACCGAGAGCTCTGCCACCGTGCGGCTGCCCTCTGTAGTCTCGCAGATGTACACCGCGTCGTCGTCTGCGGAGACGTTGCGCACGGTCAGCCGGCGCTCGGTGCCCTCCTCCTCGATGTCGTACTTGGCGCTGGACCACAGCCGCGTCTCCTCCTTGAACCACGCCGCCTCGGTGGCTGGCTGCGCCACCTCGCACTGGAATGTGGCAGATTCTTTCTCTCGCACCTCCAGGTCCTGCAGCCGCTTTTTGAAGGGCACTGCCGGCTCTGAAGGGGGGTGGGGTCAGTGAAAGAGAGAGGTCTATGGAGGGGCTCGGAAAACAGCAGGGACAAGGCAGGTGAGAAGGATTGAGAGCAGGGAAAGTGAAGTTAACAAATGGAAGGAGACAAGGGGGGGAGTGAGGGGGGCGGAGGTCCTGGCCATAGGCGTGGACCATCGGAGTAGGCGGGGTCACGGGTATCGCCGACTTTAGCAGATCTTTGGACCATTATCACCTGGGACTGCAGCTGGCGAGGTGCGGGGCGGCCGGGGGGGGGGGGGGGCGCGGGGCGGAGCAGATTTTTGGACCATTATCACCTGGGACTGCAGCTGGCGAGGTGCGGGGCAGCCGGGGTTGGGGGGTGGGGGGCTGTTGTCCGATAAGAGCTTTACCCCTGCGCATGTGCGGGAGCTACAAGTTTGCTCACCTCGCACGACCACTAACACAGAGCTGTAGGTCTGGCCCACGAGGTTAGAGGCTGTGCACGTGTAGAGGCCGCGATCCGACTGCTTGCAGAAAAGAATCTTAAGGACAAAGTTCTCCTGCTCGTCTTCGTACACCACGTGTCGCCGGCCCTCGGTCACCAGCTGCCCGTCCTTCTTCCACACTGTCTCGGGCTTGGGCTCGCCGGTCACAAAACAGCTGAGGCGTGCGTGTTTGCCTTCGGTCACCGTGCAGGTGCGCGTGCCAGCGCCGGGTGGGGACGGGGGGACGCCTTCCGCGCGCATGGCCTCTCGCCGCTGCTGCAGATGCGCCAGGAGCATGGCAGTGGAGGCTCCGGGGGGTCCGGCAGCCTCGGTATCTGAGTCCACCACCAGAGCGGCAGCAGCGCTGGCAGAACCCAGCGGGTTCTCTGCTCGGACTTCGTAGGTACCACCATCGCGAGGCCTTGCCGACCTGATGCGAAGCGCGCTCGCCTCGCCGTGATCTTCCACACGCACATGAGGGGCGTCCGGTGCGCCGAGGCGCCGCCCGTCTTTGGACCAGCTCACAGCAGGTTGTGGCGAGCCGCCCACGCGACATCGGAAGGTGGCGTCGGCGCCCTCGCGCACGCGAATGGAGGTGGGTCGCAGCAGAAAGTGGGGCGCCTGCTCAGCACATGTGCCCTCGGAATCTACTCGCAGGCCTACGGCAGCGAAGGCCTCCCCTATGGCGTTCCTCGCGCGACACACGTACTGCCCGCTGTCACCGAGCGCCAGATCGAGGATGGTGAGGCGATACACATCCCCGTCCTGGGCCAGGCGGAAACGTGCTCCTGCCTCCACAGGCTGCCTGTCTTTCTCCCAGCTCACATGTGGCGTGGGGTTGCCCACAATCTGGCAGCTCAGTGTGGCATCCTTGCCCACAGATACCACAAAAGCCTTTGGCCGCGTCAGAAAGCGGGGTGCTCCGCTGAAGGAGTGGTCCATGGTGGCAGCCGGGATGGGGGAGGGTGTTCTGCAAAAGGCAGAGATGATTGTTATGGTGATGTTAAGATGAGCCAGTTGCCTTTGCCACATTCGGCCCTCTTAATTATCCAGTGTTACCAGGAAAGCCCAATTTAACCAAATTTAACCACGTGGGCTACCTCCTCAGCAAGTCTTATACCCTCCTCCATTCCCAAAGCACCCTAGTGGTTCCAAAGTCCAGCAGTTCAGATTAGCCCCTTTCTGTGACTTAAAAGTCTAGTATCTTCAATTACCTGATGTCCCTCCAATCTATCCCTAACTCGGGTCTCACTTCAGAAAGTGATGCCCCTTAAATACCAAACCAGGGAGTTCCCTTGACTCACAAGGGGACATGTTCTTCAACCAGCAGGAAAGGAGAGGTGCCCTCACCCTCACCCAAAGTGGAGCTCATGCTAGCAGAAGTGTCCTCAGCCACTGGGCTGCAGATAACCCCACACTCACTAGCCCCAATCTACGTTCACACTGCCGGTCCTCGGGGAAAGGCTAGACCCAGGAAAGAGCAGGGTGTGGGAACAGCACAGTCAATGGCTGTAAAGGACACTGGAAGAGTCCCTGTAGACTGGGACCAGTATAGCCAGCTTCTCTCTACAAGAGCTGGGGACCAACTGGGCTAAGCTAGCCTGGGGTAGCCTGGGGTAGCCTGGGGCCTAAAGGTCTTGTCACCATTCAGTCCTTAGCATGCTCCTGCCAACTTGGACCCCCTGCAAGAATGGGATTGCATGCCTCAGTCCTAGGAATCATCGGAGCCCAGATAACACTGGCCTCTGCCCAATCAAGGCTTAGCCCCAGCCGAGCAGCCGCGGATCCGGTGAGCGGGTGAGACTACCTGCCTGCACCACCAGCTCTAATATAAGAACAGTGGGCACCGTGGCTGACCTCTTCCATCCCATGCAGACATGGGCATCCCGGTGCAGAGACCTCCACCTCAGCCTCTGCATCTGCCAGGCTTAACTAGAGCCTCCAGCCTCTCCAACACCCACCTCCCAGTCCTGTGATTCAGGTAGCTAATCCCATAATCCTCTTGCAGGAGGCTGATCCTGGACCAGGACTGGGCTGTAGTGTCTGCTGACTCACTGTCCAGTCAGCACCTCTGTCCCCCACCCACAAGCAGGCCCCATCTCTTAGGGTTAGGATAAGGCCATCAGGCAACACCAACTGGGGCCCAAGTCTCCCCCCCCCCCCCCGGCCCGGGAGCCGCCTCTCAGCATCTGTTCCATAGGTCTGCCTTGACATCAGCTATCAGAGCTCTTGAGTGAGAGAGTTTTCCATCCTCCCTACTCAGTCTGTAGGTTCTCCAGAAGCAAGGCAGGCCACCTCACGCCTCTACCCACCATCCTATGCATGGCCAAGCCAGAGACACATGAACAAGAATGTACAAACAGCCTGCCACATGCATATTTAAAGGGAGCTGGGCCCAGCCTCAACAGGCCCACAGGCCCTGGATTGCAGACTCCCAGGCCTCCACAGATGTGCCTCTGGGTCTCACAGTCAGCTCAGGGCCTGCGCTCCCTCCACAACTATGCGACCTGTCAGTCATACACCAAGCACTGGCCACTCTTATGGGGTCAAAATGACAGCCTCAGAGCCCCTCGGCCACCCTGCCAAGCAGGCCTAAGGCCAGAGAGGGACGCCCAGGCCTGGGAATCTGTTCTCTTTTTTACAGATGAGGAAACCGAGGCTGACAGGTGCTTCCAGACATCTATGCCCAGACAAGCTTCTTCTCCTGCCTGGTTTGGGCTGGAGGACACTGGACATATGTCCTAAGTGAAAGGGGGGATCTAAGTAGTCAGCGGGAGCCTCTTCCCGCTAGGAAGTCAGCTCTTCCTCAACCCTTAGAGGCCTTCTCCACCCCCGCAAGTGCCTTGGACTCCTCTATCACCTACAGTGGTTCCCAGGAGCCCCTGTCACTGCCTCATGCAACTGGCCATTCCGCCCACACCCTCCACAACGTTAATAGAACTTGACTACTTGGCCTCTTGCAGGATGGGCCAATTTTTTTTGCACAAACCAAGCGAGAGGTGACACACAGACACAGGCCAGGAGGAGCAGAGGCTCCCCTACTCCCCTGGAACTCCACCTTGCTGGCCCTCCCTCTCCTCCCTACCACTCCAAGAGACCAGGCCTGTAGCCCCCATGCCCTTCTAGAATGAGTTTCCAAGGGCAGCCCCTGAGCTCAGCCTCACCTTAGACCCTGGGCCTGTGGCTTCCCCCACTCCCCGGGAAATTCTTTCCTGGAGTCAAGTGTCAGTGCCCCTCTGGCTGTCCCCTCCACTGAGCCAACAGGCCCAAAATAGCCCCAGCTGTCAGCGGGCATCCAGCTCGGAAGAGCTGGGGGCAGGGACAGCAGACCCCCAGGGCAGCAAGGAGACTAGGGGGTAACCCAGCCAGGCAGTGGTTGCATAGT
Source organism: Acomys minous (assembly GCF_964271855.1). Taxonomy (NCBI): domain Eukaryota; kingdom Metazoa; phylum Chordata; class Mammalia; order Rodentia; family Muridae; genus Acomys; species Acomys minous. The sequence continues at coordinate 12,653,668 of NC_140498.1, read as the reverse complement.
GCCAGACGCAGCCCTCCCAGACCCCCTCAGAGCACACTGCCCTTTCCCATTCTGAGAGCTCAACTCAGAATCACAGAAGGGCCCAGGTCCGGTGCCCAGGCCACTCTCTTCCCAGGGAAGGGCCCAGAATGACCAGACCCTTAAAGTCCCCAAGTTCCACAGAACACCATGACCTTCAGCCCATCTGACCTCCAGAAATAAAAGATGGCCCCCACAGCAGCTCTGTCTCCTCACCTGTGTCTGCGGGGGAGATGGGGGGGGGGGCTGGGGCAGCACCCAGGCAAGGGGCACAGATGGTGAGCTGGGGGCTGCTGGGTCTTGCCTCCTTCCTGGGGCCCAGGACGATGTGGTTCCCACCCAGCAGCCCACACTCCAGCCGGTCCTCAGACTGGACAGGGACGAAAGGACAGGCAAATGCTGTCAGCTGAAGAAGGGCTGGGCCCGCCCCTGCCCCACCCCCACTTCTGGTCAGCCCAGCCCAGCCCAGCCCAGCCTGCCTCCAAAATAGCCCTGGTGTCACTGTCCAGGATTCAGTTTCACCCTCACCCCCAAGGAGGCAAAGGGCAGGTGGTCAGGAGCAGGAAGAGGCCTGTGTCCTCCCACTGTGATGAGGGCAGTGGAGAGAGGGGCAGCTGGTCCAGCCTTCCTCAGACCAGCATCCTGGCGTGCAGTGCAGGGACAGAGCCTAGGGTCCCGGGATAGTGCCAAGAGCGTCCAGTCAGCAGTCAGCAATCCAGCTTGGCAGTGACCATGAAGGGGATCCAGGACCACCACATGGAACCAGGGCTACATCTAAGGGATCACGAGACCACACGGGGTTCTAGAACCAGCCCAGTCGGACACAAACCAACCCAAAGACCCAGAAGCACTTTAAAAGAACCCAAAGATACCCAAGAAAATCAGGACACATGTAAAGACTAGAATAAACCCAACGACCCAAATGTGCCCTGAGAAGGATGGAGGATCACGTTTACTCCAAGGGGATCAGGACAACCTGCTCTGCTCCCCCCCACCCCCAGGACCCGGCTCCCCCAGGTCTACCCAGCAGTGTAAGCGGACAGCATACACTGAGCCCTGTCCACACTTCTGGCCCAGACAACCTTTGTCCTTGTGCCATGCCCAGGCTGGCTGGGTCTGTGGTGACTTTAAATGAGACTGGAACCCCAATAATAACCCTAATAATAGGCAACCTAGGCCAAAGGGTCCGAAGCTGGAATAAAGCTGGGCACTGACACTGCCTACTGCGTCATGACCCGAGCAAGGCTGTTCATTCTGCTGTTGTGGACTTTGACAGTACTTGCTGCTTCATGTCCCAGGCAGGTCTGTCCACGTCCCCAAACCCAGGAACAGATGTGGACTGGACATTGTGTAGGTCCTGCCTAGGGACAAGATGAGCTAGCACCAGGGGAGCCTGGGATGGGGGGAGGGGGTTATCTGGTGGGACCCTTAGTCTTTCCTAACCCTTGGGAGGTGGACTGAGGAAAGTATACAGCTTTCCTGTGGGGGGGGGCAGCTAAAGACATGGGGAGTCGAAGGGAAATGCCAAGGCTTGTGTCTTATGGACCATACTCTCTAGTTAGCTGCCGGTGTGTGGGATCCAGAGCTGGGAGTAGACTGGGAGCTATGTCACACCTCTGGTCTTACCCCTATACTAGAGCCAAGGCCAGGGTTCTGTGTCCCTGCCAATACTCTAAGCCTGGGGTAAGCACCCTCTTCTAACTAGTATCCCCAACTCTTGCCTGGCAGAGGAAACAAGAGCACTCCTGGGGTCCCTGTAGAAGCACATCTGTTCTATTCACAAGCTCTGCTTCTCATGGCCTCATCACCTCCCAAAAGCTCCCCCATCCCATTAGTACCACAGGGGAGGGGCTTTAGCATGTGAATTTTAAAGGAGATAGTGCCTGATCTCAATGAGGAAAGAAAGAAATGGAATGCACCAGGCCCAGGAGCAAGATCCTGAAAAGCCACGGCTGATGCACACATATGGACTGTTATGGGTATGTGATGTGTGAGTGTGAACGTCTGCACGGGTGTTAGTCCACGTGTATGTGCACGGGTATGGAGACACCAGCTTATGTAGAGTCATGCGTGTCTCACACCCTCCCAAGGCATGCATGGAAAGACAGAGGAAGCATCCTGGTTCCCTCCAGGGCCTCCTGGGAAAAGTAGAACCCTCTTTTGTTTAGGGTTTTGTTTCGTAGCCTGGCCTGGCCTTAAGCTCACACATAGTTCTTCAAATACATGATATCAGACCCAGGTCCTCTTAAGTCCAGAGTGGCCCTGGCCTCCTGGTGGTCCTCACCCTAACCTCACTGGCTCGTCCATGAAGTACCACTCTGGCTGGGTTTTCTGCCTCCCACCTGGGTCCGAGTCTAAGCTTCCTGAAGCTGCAATGGCCCATTAAGCCCTGTGTGTCATCCATACATCTGCGGCCAAGGGGCTCAGTGCTCAGCCCAGGATCTGTCCTCGTTCCTCGCTTGAGTCTTCTTGCTGTAACAGCTGTTCCCTGGGTCTCTCTAGTCATATCGGAATGTAAGAGAGAAGCAGTTTCTAACTCCAAAGCCACAGATAGCAATTCCCACGGGAATGCATTTCCAGGGACTCTTACAGCTGGGTGTTTTTTTTTTTAAGGAGAGAATCTCATTGACAGAACTGAAGAGGACATGAGCAGCAGGGAGCTGAAGCACCTGCTTGGATGCCCCAGGCAGCGGCCATGGGAAAGAGGCCATGAGAATGGAAGTCCTCCGCTTGGTGGACACACGCAGACCAAAAGGCAGTATGTGGGCCCTGATGGAGTAGTTAAAAACACAGGGCTGGGGGCATACATACTAGGAGACAAAAGCAAAGAGGCTGGAGACACACAGGACCATGGCTCTGCTGTCCTAGCCCCCAAGTGAAGCATCCAGGGGTGTCCACAAGGCCTGGACCGCTACTCCACAGCTCCTCCTCCCCTCTGACCATGTCTTCCCACCCTGGGCTTTTCTCTCTGTAACCCTTCCCCTTCTGCAGCTCTGCCCCTCCCCTACATTCTCTCCTCCAAGCTGGACAAGCTTCCAGACAGTATGTTTGAAAGAGGAGCTGCCCTTCCCCTTTCCTGCCTGGGAACCAGCACTTTGTAGTGGCTTGTACCCCTCCTGTGTCCTCAGGCTGTGGCCCTGGCAGAGACTTCTGGGAGAGGTCTTGTCCGGCACACCTGCTTCACAGCCTCCTAGCTTTATGTACTAGAGAGAGAGAGAGAGAGAGAGAGAGAGAGAGAGAGAGAGAGAGAGGAGGCACTGTGCTTTTACGGGAAGATAAACATTGATGAGTGTGTAGGGCTCACAGGTTCAGACCTCGGCACCCCTGGAGGGGTGGGAGGAGCGGGAAGGATGCTCTAGGAGGCAGCTAGGCTATTGCTGCCAACATGTTATGGGACAGAGCATCCCCACAAAACCCAGGTGTAGTGGTGCACACCTGTCACCCCAGCTCTTAAGGGTGGATTCTGAAGTTTCTGACGTTCAACGTCATCTTCAGCCATAGACTGACTTCAAGGCCAGTATTGGGTATATATAAGACCCTGGTTTTTTGATTGTTTGTTTGCTTTTAAGGCAAGCAAGAGAGAAAGAAAGGAACAGAGGCCCCTCTGGAAGGCCACTATTGGCTTCCTATATCTCAATGACCTGCTTGCTCCACTTGCTTCATCCTTGCCAGTAAGGAGTGTGGCCCGTTCCTGTCACATGTGACAAGGCAGCTGATGGTACAGAGTTCCTCACAGTACCTATATGGCACCGCCTTGGTCCCTGCACAGGATGCCCTAGCCCTGATCCAAACCAGGCCATTGAGGCAACAGGCTGAAGACTGTGATCAGACAAAGCTAAAGGGACCCAAGTGACAGCTGTGAAGCTGTGTGTTGTGACACAGCTCGGTCAGCCCTGCCCCAGTCATAGGGTCATCTCCCCCATGGAAGAGTTTGACAAAGAACCCCTGGGCCACCGCTTTATAAGTAGGGGTAACCGCAGGGCACCCTGGGGAGGGCTGGGAGGACATAAACAGGAGCAGTGACTCTGTTGGAAAGGGCTGGCCTTCTAGCTTTTCTTCAAGTACGGTGCTTTAGTATCCTTAACTGTTTTCTGTTTTCCTTTCTCCCCATTACAGAGACAGCACTACAACCCAAGCAAGGATAAGGAGTTAGGAGTCGGCAGTGGTGGGGGGTGGGGGGGTGAGGGGGAAGGGGGTGGGTGAGGGGACTTGAAACAAAAATACTGGAGTCTAGGATAAGGGGGGGCCTCCTTGGTCCCAGAACCCACTTTCAACAAACTCCAATAGCACTCCGGTTTACCAATATAATTTACATTACGCCTCTGCCCGAGGTCTCCTTCTCGTCCTTCTGAACTTACCCTAAAGTTCCTGGATGCTGAATCACACTGTCCTTCTTGTCTTCTGCCCTAGCTGCACTCTCCTGTCTTCTCTATGCTATAGGACGATCATTCTTAAGGCTCAGTGGTCCCCAGCTCCCAATTCCCCAGAAAACATACGGATAGAATTCTTTGTAGGCGAAGCTTTTTTTTTCTCCAGTCGGGGTCTTGCCATATTTCACTTTTGCCTTAGAACATCTCTTTTTACAAACGTGATTGAGCCGTTCAGTAGCCCTCACTTCCCCACACTGTACTTTAATCCTGGCAGCCACTTCTCGGGTCTTTCGGAGGTTGATGTGCGATGGCTGGTGCATTGTATACATCTTGTGAGGATGCGCAACTCAGAGTGGTTGGGTGACACCATCCCACACAGTCACCATTTCTTTGTGATGAGAACATTCACCACGTGCTTCCAGTACCATTGTCTGGTCGCCCTTCCATGTAGTAGAAGAGACTGTGTTTGCCCCAGCTCCTGTGACCTTGCACCTGTTAACGGAGCCCTCCCCTCTCCCTCCCGCCTCATCCGCTGCTAATCACTAGTCCCTCTCCTGCTCTTACTGAGATGTAAACCCTTTGCCTCTAATATATTCCACATATTTGTCTTACACGATGTACCAGGTACTCCATCTTTAAACTTGTCTTTCTGCTGGTCCTTTCTCATAGGATTCTGGTGAGCATGCGCGGTATTTTTCCAGTATACTGTGGGGTTCTGGCACCTGAAATTTCCCTGGCTGGGAAGACCCTGCTCTCCCCAGGCTAGTCAGCTCCTAGTGTCTGGTGCAGGATTTAGCTCAGAGCCTGGCCCCGCCCCCTTGACAAGAGGACTTCAACTTTTTCCTGAGGAGCCAGGTACCCAGGAACTTGGAATCACCCCTACAGCTTGAGCCCACTAAAGTCACTTAAATCACCTGTGCCCGTCATGCTGCATGACCCCGGCAGAAGTAAATTTACCCCTGCTCCTTCCTGCCTTCTGGCCTCACAGGTTCTAGGGGCCTGTCCCCAAGGCCACTCCTGCCCACCTAGCAGCAGAGAGTAGAACAGACAGCTTGTTAACTTGGGATGTGGTGTCAAAGGTTTTGAGACCCTGTAACCTAGGAATGCAGTCCCTAAATCCTGGTTTGGATGTGGTTAAAAAAAAAAAAAAGTCCAGAGTAACAGCTACACTTTCCCCGCCCCCCTTAATCAGTTTATTTGTCACAGCTTTGCAGTTTTTACAAAACACAGTGGAAAGCAGTTAAGGGTTTTCAAGTGTCTGCACCGGGGTACATGCAGATCCTATGAGAACAGGAAGACCAGATGCACACCTGCATAAGTAGGAACGGCCCTGTGGAGCCTGCAGGTCAGCCCAGTGCACAGCTTCTTACACTTTTACTGTGTAGTTCTTTTTCTAAACTGCTGAGGCAGATCTCTCCACCGTGAGAACCCAACAGCAGGCAGCAGGCCTGCCTTGGCCTGAAACAGGACTCACCTCTTTTGGGACTCACCGTGTCCTGACCCAATAGGCCTGCCTTAGAACCTTCCTGGCCTCTTTCTGTGTGTGTGAGCACTTCCCCATCAGGTCTGAAAGGGCAAAAGCCAGTCACATGACTGCAGCCCAAAAGGAAGCTGCCTGGAATCCTCAGAGGTTGATTTTAAAAGCCACCAGGTGGGGTCAGCAGGAGCCCAGCAGTCACAGGCTTCCAGGGCACAGTGTATTGTTTACCCCAACGCAAGCGCAGCCTTGTGGCTGAGTGGACAGGCTGCCAGAGACAAGGGGGCCGCAGGGCACAAAGCTGTCATAGGCCAGGCCAGGCACCCCATCTGAGCAGGACAGGCAGGGTCTGTCCCCAGTGCTGGCACCTGCATAGCCCATGTACGTGCCTCAAGTGAAACATCCTCCTCAGGGCTCATGTCTGACCTCACAGTGGTCCTCAGCCCCTGGTGCTGCTTGGAAGGCTGTGGAACCTGTGGAGTGTGAAGACTGGCCTTCTGTTTTGAAGGCTGTAGCTGCCTTTGGGTGCCCTTTCTCTGCTTCCTCCTAGTGTCTTACCATGTGAGGGACTTGCCACACTTTTCACTGCTATGAGCCTGCAACCCCCTGAAATTGTGAGCAGAAGCAATCCATCCTCCAAGTTGTCTCTGCCAGGTCCTTGTCCCCCACACTGGCTGTCCATTCAGTACCTTGGGGAGTGAGGTCATTCAGGGTACCCCATCAAATCCTACCTAAGAGGGAGGCCACCCTCAAATCACCAGTCCACTCAGGGGACCCCATGTCCATACTGCCTTCTAAGCTGCTGCAAGCTGCACTTCAGTTCAGAGCTTACCTAGAACTCTAGCCTAGTGGCCTCCAAAGTCACAGTTCTTAGATGTCCCCACTCCCCATGGCTACTTGTGCCCCAGCCCTCTGTGGTTTTACCCTGGGGGCACTGTAGAAAACAGATTAGAACTGTCCATCCTAAACCCTGAAGCCTGGGCACCCACTCCCTGTGCCTAGGCTCAGGGGCCTCCCCACTTCCTACCAGCCCAGTATGGACCATAGAATTCTGTTGAAATAACTTTATTGGGTCTAGCCAGGTGTAGTGGTACACACCTTTAATTCCAGGAGGATCTCTGTGGGTGCAAAGCCAGCCTAGTCTAATGAGTGAGGTCCAGGACAGCCAAGGCTACACAGAGAAATTCTGTCTCAAAAAAGCAAGCAAGCAAGCAAACAAACAAACAAGGAATACTTGCTGCCCTTGCAGGGGATCCAAGTTCAATTCCTACCATGTACCTCCAGCGGCTCAGAACCACCTGTAACCCCAACTCCTGGGAAGCTGATAACCTTCATTTTGTGCGCCATTAGGCACCCAGACACCCATCCATAAATACAGGCATACAGGCATAAAAATACATCTTTTGGGGGTAGGGGAGAGAAGGGTGTATCTTGTGAAACACAGCGGTACTTGCCTGTCAATCTAGCACTCATGAAGCTGAGGCAGGAGAATCTCAAGTTCAAGGCCAACCAGGGCTACATAACTACATCTAGTGTGCTCATCGATCTCTAGGGACAGCTGTCCCATGGGTCTGTTCTACCAGACCTACCCGAAGTGAAATCAAACAACACATCCAAAGAGGCTGTTTGCAGACCACACTTTACTAGTCCTTCGGCTTCGTGGTGAGACCCCCCCAGTTCACATTACAAAGGTTAGAAAAAAAGTGGTTCAGAGAGAGGCATGCACCCCGTTAGAAGCCAGCAATTCACTCCCTACTAAAAGCACATAGTGACACCCCAAACCAGCAAAAAGGTGAGCCAAGCAGAAGCTCCCCCCAGATGGACCTGAGCCCCAGGCCTCACCCTCCTAGGGGAGTGTGGAAAGCCAGCAGCTCACTCTGAGGAGTGACAAAAGCCCTTGGGACAGTGGGCATGCAGTCCCTGTGGCTTACAGGACAGGTGCCCCAGTCCAAGGGATCTGACTTCCCCCACCCTGCACACAACCTATACACTCCATGCCCTGAGACGAGTTGCAAGAAAACACAAGGCCTGGCCCAGCAACTTGGCAGGCACACAGAGTACCTTCCTCAAAGGAAAACAAGGCTAGGGACCTGGCACTGGACACAGGCCTCATCCTCTCCTCAGCCCATGGACTTTATCAAATCTCATTCAGAATCTGGTCCAAATGAGAGTGCAGATCTTTCTGGCTCCCAGCATCAGGGTGGTGACTCTGTCCCCAGGCACCGACTTTCTCAGGAAAGGACAGCCTGCAAGAGTAGGACCCTTTGCAAGAAGCTTCCATCACCCAGTCTGTAGCCTGGAACACATGGAACTTTCCCAGTCTGAGTGTTCCAGGAGGCCACAACGGGAGGGGAAACTCAAGCCCAACACGGCGCAGCATACGGAGCAGAAGGCCTTGGGCAGAGGCTCAGAGGCACCTGGTGACTCTAAGGCCACTGGAGCTCCAGAGCATCCAGCTACTTGGCAGCCGTGGGCCACCAGTCCGGCACCGAGGCAGTCACAGCCACCTGTTGGCTCTCGGAGGTGTTGATGTGGAGAGGACCCTTGATCGTCTCTGACCGCAGCAAAGCAAGTCCCACATGTCCCTGGCCGGCCCTGAATTTGCCCGCTGCCTGGCCTGTTGCAGTCACCACCACCAAGGTGCCAGGGCTGATGCCACTGGCAGGCAGGGAGCCTTCAAGCCTCACAGGGAAGAGGCGCTTGCGAATGACACCTGTGTGGTGGGTGCGGGCCGTCAGCTCCTGTCCAATGTAGCAGCCCTTGGTGAAGCTCACGCCATTCATGAAGACCAGGTTGGACTCCAGGGGTAGGGCCATCCCTGGGGGCAGGTCACAAACCCCCTCAGGGATGCCTGTGGGGTTCAAAAAAAAAACCAAGAGAATGAACTCAGTATGCCCAGCAACAAGTACAGACCTGCAGGCCAACTCCATCTAACCCCTCAGCTCCTTCTGGGGTCCACCTGACCCCCCCCATATGCCACCCAACCCAACACCAGCCTGACATAGCTGCCCCTCTCCACTCTACTCATACCTTGCTGGTATCGGTGTGTGTGATAATCTTGGAGATCCCCAAGCTGTCCTCTGGGCACCAGAGCTGGGCCATCCTGCCGAGTGAGAAGCCGCCACCCCATACGTATAGTCCGGGGGTCACGGGTAAGGACAGTGACAGCTTCCACCCTCTCTTCTAGTGGTGCAAGCCCAGGGTTCTGGGGGGTGCGGGGTAGCACAGCCCACACGTGGAGCTCTGGATGTGGCTCCACGGTGACCTTCCGCCGGATCTTGTACATGGTGAGGTGCTTCTGTAAGGCACCCAGCACAGAGCTGTCACACTCCAGGAGAAAGCCTGGTGCCTCTTCGGTGCACTCGGGGAATCTGCAGGAGATACACTGGCTTAGGATTGGCCAGAATTTCTACCCACTGCCAGCTCATGAAGACCAAAACACAGAGGATAGTAGCCTGGGCCACATAGGGCTGCCCCTCCAGTGTGTGGTCTGTGTCCCTTGAGCTACAGCCATGGTCGCTCATAGCCGACTAACTATCATGCCCACAGTGACATGAGACTGCCCCTAGAGTTGCCTCCACACGAGCAGACAGGCAAATGGAGATGGCCAATGTACAGAGCCATGACCTGGGACGTGTGGGTCTGCCCTGCCACATTAGGGCGGGCAGACTTCGGTCTTCTCAGGAAGCACAGATGGGTACACAGAGCCCTGCCCCTGGCCACACAAGACACTCCCGAGAAGTGTCCCATAGGCAGCTAAGTGCACTGTGGGAATCAACACAAGAGGACAGTGTCTGTCCACACAAGGCTGAGCTTATAAAACGTTCTAACAGGACCTATGCGCAGAGAGTGCCCTCAGATCCACACAGGGCTGGGCCTGCACAACTCACACAGAGACAGAATCACACACACCACAGCTAAGAACAGCAAAGCACGCTGACGGTGCAGCCCCCAGCCACCATAGGCAGCAGAGCTGTGACAGCTCTCAACAAGGCACTACTCTGAGTAGGTGCTGAGCCCAGAGGCCCTAGGTGGCTGAATCGGACCCATCCTCCTACCACCGAGGCTCTATGATAAGAGGATCTCCCCACTAGATTGCGGGAGGGCAGAGGGCAGAGCCCCAGTTCCTTAGAGGTGTGGGGGTATAGGACAAGTAGGAGGTTAAGACCTGGGTAGTATATATCCTTCCACGGACTGGCTGAATACCCAGGAAGGTGCCAAGACTACCCAAGGGCCGCAAATGGACTCAGTCAGACCAAAAAATGTACAGTCACCACCTGGGAAAAGAGCTCTTGTGAAGGTGGCTGGGCATTGCAGGCGCCTGCCTCAGCCTCCTCCTCTGACCTCCCTGCTCCTCGCGGCCAATCATAGGACAGGCTCCAGTGCCCTGACCAGGGTGAAGCACACACACTAAGAGGCACACCACCCAGACACAGACTGAGGCTACCCAAAGCCTCAGCCAGGCTCCTGGCCAGTCCTACCTGGGACAGGACTTCACGGCCTCTCTGGCTCCATGGTGAAGACTAAGCTTATGGTTAAAAAGGGGTGGGGGTGGGGGGCACCAGCAGGGCTGACGAGATGTCTCTGCGGGAAAAGGCACTTGCCAAGACTGACAACCTGAGTTTGACCTCCAAGAACAGCATGGTGGAAGGGACTCCCAAACTCCCAAAAGATGCCCTCTGACCTCTGCGTGTACACCATGGCATGTGCACACAACACTAAATAAATAAATAAATAAATAAATAAATAGGAAGTGTGAAAAACAGTTGTGTAGATTGATAGGGACACTACAGTGTCTCTCTGGCTTTCATATGTACACACACACACACAGAGAGAGAAAGGCAAAAAAAAAATTTTTTTTTTTTAATTTTAGATATCAGAGCCAGTGAGAGGGCTCAGTGAGTGAGGATGTTTGCTGGGAAAGCCTGGTGCATGGTCTGAACTTAATTCCTAGCAGCCACAGAAAGGTGAATGGAGAGGACACTACAAGGTTATCCTGACCTCCAGACACATGCCATGGCATGCACACATGCCCGCACACAGATATGACTCACACACACACACACACACACACACACAATAGTAATAAACCAGGAGCTGGAATATGGCTCAGCAGTTGAAAGCATTTACTGCTCTTACAGATGTCCCAGGTATGGTTCCCAACACCCACACCCAACAACGGCTTACAACTGTTTGTAACTCCAGTTTTGGGGTATCTGATGTCTTCTTCTAGCTTTCCTGGGCACTGCACAGTGCACACACAAGCAGACACATGCACATACAAATAAGTAAATAAATATTCAAGTGAACTTTAAATGTTATCTAACTTTAGAAATGGAGGTGAAAAGACAGTGAGGCATCAATAGAGACAGAGAAAAAGACAAAGACAGAAAATGAGATTTAAAAAAAAATAAAAAATAAAAAAGAATGCAGGGCAGAGGATGGCCCCAGTCAGGCAAACAGCCTAGGACCTGCACGGGACCATTCTTCAAACCGCTGAGGAGAGATGGCACCTTGAACTGGATGAGAATCAAAGAGCGGGGGCTACGTGAAACACTGGACAAGTTGGATCTGCACCCGATCCACCCCTCCTGTGGCCCCTTCCCTGCATCTGCACCCGATCCACCCTCCTGTGGCCCCTTCCCTGCATCTGCACCCGGTCAACCCTCCTGTGGCCCCTTCCCAGGTATTCCCCGGCATGTGAAGAGAGCTAAGACTCAGACCTGAGAGCAGGGGCTGGAGAGACGGCTCGGCGGTTAAGAGGGCTTTGTTCTTGCAGAGGACCTGGCTCGGTTCTGAGCACCGCATGGAGGCTCAAACCATACACAGGTATACGCCAGGTGCACAGATATAAATACAAAGCAATCGAACACACAAACTAAATTAATAAATCTTTTTAATTAAAGAAGGAAAGGAGGAGGAAGAGGAAGAGGAGGAGAGACCTGAGGCGGTGCCAGAGCATACAGAACAGCAAGTCATACACTGACTGAGTCCTGAAGCTACAAAACCCAGCTGTCCCAGGTAGGGGCAAATAGTCCCTATAGCACAAAAACGGGATGAAACAGATCACTAACAAGAACTGGTGCTACAACTCTGTCAGGTAGGGAAACGTGAAAAAGAGAAAGAGGCCATAAGAAATCAAAGCAAAGTCCCTCACAGAGCAGCTGATTAGCTGAGGGAGGAGGGTCCAGCTATGACAATGGGGACAGAAACCTGAAGGAAAGGGATGGAACTCAAGACAACACTACAGACAGCACCTTCACAGCCACCAGGATGAACACGCGGTTTCTGGTGGAGTTTCACCCAAACAAGCACATCAGACCTTAAACACACCCAACCTGCTGAACATCCTAGCTCAGCAGCAAGCACACATGCTGTCACCCACTAGAGGTCTTCTGATAGTCCTGTGGTTTGTAGCTATGGTGAGGCACTATGGATCCTGGACCAAAGAGCCAAATTCAAATTTCCAACTTTAGTCTCTACTGAAATCATATATTTCTTGTACCATCACAGTGAAAAAAAAATCCTAAATTCGTTAAAGGCGATACAGCTCTGGGAGAGGGCTTGCATGAAGCCCTGGGTTCAATCCCCAGAACCACAGTAGAGAGGATCCTATGTCCAACCACAGAGGTCAGGGATCACCTGTATAAGAAGTATTGAAACAGAAAGCCCAAGGTAATTAAGGAAAATTGCAGATATGAAAGCCTTAGGAGGGAAAGAAATAAATGCATGAGGCAGGTAAAACAAATTCATCTGTCCCCAAGTTCAGAACAGTATTGAGCACTGTAAAAATCTGGAGTTTTTTTTTTTAATCACTATTAGCTGAGCGTGGTGGCACACACCTGTAATCCCTGTATTTGGGAGGTGGAGACTACAGGATCATAAGTTCAGGGTTGCTAAATCAAGAACTCAAGATCAGCCTGAGCTATGTAAGATCTTTAAAAATAATAATAATAATAATAACCAAAAACCCACTAGTGTTTGTATTAGTCCCTTTTCTCACTGCTGTAACCAAGTATCTGAACAGAAGCCACTTAAGGAGCAGTTTATTGGAGGCTGGTTTTGGGAGGCAGCCCATTATGGGGACGAGGGCATGGTGGCCGGCGCTTGAGGCTACTGGTCACCCTGCATCTGCAATCAGGAAGGAGAGAGAGCTGAACGCTGGTGCTCAGTTTGCTTCCTCCTGTTTTTCACTCCTGGGTCCCAGGCCGTGGGCTGGTGCTGCCGCACCTCCTGTGCCCCCACTTCAGGGTTAAGTCTCCTCACCTCAGTTTCCTAATCTAGAACCTGCCTCACAGACATGCCTGGAGGTTTGTTTTCTAGACAATCCCAAGTCCTATCGAGTTAGTTAAACTTCGATTTGCATGCAGCCCTGGGGTTTATTTTTGTTTTATGAGTAAGCAAAGATGTTTGGGGGTGGGCGATTTACCACTTGGCAGCTGCTGGACTCCCCCTTGCTTCCCTGAACAGAAGAGCTGTCGAACAGGGAGGCAGACCACCCTGTGCCAGCAGCAGCCGCATGGAACCCTTCTCGGGTAACTGCAGCAGAGTGACCCTGCTAACTGCACAACATCTACCAGGGTTGGAACAGTTTTACCAGGCTTTTTGCCATCACAAGTCTCAACGAACTCTGGATGATGTTGCAACCACTTGCAACCCAGACTAGACGGACAGCATCTCTCTAGTAACCTAGAAGAAGAACTGTAACTATCGCTAAGCACACGGGCTTATGACAGTCCAAAACACAATCCCCAGTCATCATGAGGGTACCAACAGCCAAGTCTGTGATTGGTCCAAACACCCCTTCTGGGGCTATGCAAACAGGCTGTAGAGGCTCACTTAGCAAGTCGTGGAGAGACTCTCCTGAGCTGCACGCCAGTATGGGAGCAGCAGGCCCAGGAAAAGGCTTCTCTCGCGCTCTTTTCTTGATCTTAGTAGTGTAGGCTTTGCTGGTAGCAGAGACATAATGTCAGAGACAGCAGAGGTCAGCAGAGGCGGTGGAATGACAGTGGCAGCGGCGGCTGAGCAGCTGACAAGCCAGGCTGCAGAGAAAGCAAGACTGCCAGCTGCCTGACAGCTGAGGCGACAGCTGAGCAGGCCAGCAACAGCCAGGGCAGGAAGAAGTGTGGCACACGTAGAGACAGCAAGAGGGGGAAAGCTCAGACTGAAGGATAAAAGAGCCAATCAAAGAGCTTCTAAGACCCTGTACAGAGGAGCTGTGGCAATAGCTGGTATTAACAGCTAAGGAATCCCAACTTCCTCGGTCCATACAGGAGCTGTAACACTGGCTGCTGCTAAGAGTAGAGGGATCCCTGTACTAGGTCCCCAAGAGCTGTAAACACTTGTACGGCCAAGGCTGCAGACGCTCAAGGTCTACAACACTAGAGGGCGCCCACACACTCCTGCTTCTATAGCAACTGCCACTACACTGCCAACCACCAAGAGGAATGGAAGCCACCAAAGACTGGCACTTGAATAAACTTCTTGCTGGCCCAAGACCCTCAGCAGCCTATTGATAACACAAAGATGATGGCATCCTGGAAATGTGCACTCGAGACGGGAGGCAGAGGCAGGCGGACCGCTGTGAGTTCAAGGCCAGCCTGGTCTACAAAGCAAGTCCAGGACAGCCAAGGCTACACAGAGAGACCCTGTCTCAAACAAAACAAAACAAAACAAAAAATGTAGTCAGATCCAAACCTCCAGTATGGGGTCTACGCACGTTTTCTACAAAGGGCCGTGACCTGTTTGGCTTGAGGCCAGGAGCCACCTCAGCCCTAATACTGCCTGGAAGACACAGTCTCAGGCTGAGGGGAGGAAATGTGTGTGCTGAGATTCTTACAGAACTCTATATACCAAAGCATCATACTGCGTCTGGCCCAAGGGTTGTCATTTGCTGACTCAGTTCTAAACTCAGAGATTCCACTAAGCGATGTAATATGGAAAAAAGGTCTCTGGAAGGCACGTCATTGTGGCCTTTCAGCTACTGGAGACAGACACTCTAGATTTCTCCCCCAGAATGCAGACAACTACTGTGTAACGATGTCATGGCCGCCAGTTCTCGGAGACCACTTTCATCCTCCAGGACGGCCACCCTCAAGGGTTCAGGGAAGACTCTCCAGACAGGAAGAGTCTCGACACACTCTTACGCATCTGAGCATCTGACTATGCTCACCAAAACCCAACTTAGAAAGACCCCAGGCAGCTGGGCATGGTGGCGCATGCCTTTAATCCCAGGAGGTAGAGGCAGACGGATCACTGTGAGTTCGAGGCTAGCCTGGTCCACAAAAAGCAAGTCCAGGACAGCCAGGGCTACACAGAGAAACCCTGTCTCAAAAAAAAAGAAAAAGAAAGACAGACAGACCGATCCCAGGCAGCTCAGACAGGCAGCCAGGACGGCACTTCGGTAGGAATGAAGGAGGGACAGCCCAGGGACTGGCCAAGGAGGATGGGTCTCCTGCTCCGGGACACACACGCCTGCTAGATGGTGCTGAGATTTCAGGACTTAGGTCCTGGGAAGCTGTGCAACTGAGAACTCCCTGCTACAAACACAGGCCCTGGCCAGACTGGCCAGCAAGCGCTCATCACAGCCACAGCCAGGTCTGCATAGCTGATGAGACCATACAGGCAAACAGCTGGCATTGCAAAGAGGAACCGACCAGTACAATCTGTCACTGTGGAGAGCGGCTGTACAGAGTGGCTCTCTGAATAAAGCCCCAAGGGTCAATGAAATTGCTATGGGGTCCACTTAGATCCAACCTAACTCAAACAGCAGGTCCACGTGGATGACAAAAACTGATTGTAAGGGTTTTTACAAGAAAAATAAAGTGAATTAATTCTGTTTAAAAAAAAAAAGACAAAAACTGATTGTAATGAAGCCGCTACTGATTGATCAGGGCCACAGAACAGACCTGCGAGCTGAACTGCAACTTTGCTTCCAAGATCATAAGAGATCGAGAGCTTTCAGGGTGGTATGGCCATACAGTGAACTGCAACTTTGTTTTGGGGTTTCTGTTTTGTTTTGTTTTTGTTTTTTGTTTTTCCAGACAGGGTTTCTCTGTGATGGCCTTGGCTGTTCTGGACTCACTTTGTAGACCAGGCTGGCCTTGAACTCAGAGATCTGCCTGCCTCTGCCTCTCAAGTACTGGGATTAAAGACATGCGCCACAACAGCCCCGCGTTTTTTGTTTGTTTGTTTTGAACTGCAACTTTGAGAGGAAGTTGTGCAGCATATTTAAAGGATGAAGCCATAAAGCTAAAGTGTGAGGGAACAGGATGGGCTGCAGCATTGTCCAATCATATTTTGATATAAAGAGTTGAGCAAGGGAGTTCCTACCAATCAGGATAGGAATCGGTTCCTGGGCCTGGGAACATGAACTTGTTTGACCCTGCCAGCAAGATGGAGAAGCTGCCCTTGAGATGGCTGGACTCAGACAACTATCTCCTTCCAACAGAGGCTGTTGAGCTACTGTGAAGTCCCCAGCTCCCCTAGGGCCTGGGACCTTGAACTTAAGTGTCCCCCTGTGATTAAATGGAAACTGAAAGCAAAATGGCTGCACTTGGAACAAGTTTCTTTTGCTTGTTCCCAACAAAACCTCTCTTTCCATGCAATGAGGAGGGAGTGACAAGGGCCGGAGCCCTCGTCTCGAAGATGTGTAACTCCAGCAGCTTCTGACCGGACTGGTTGAGGGCCCAGGGACAAGACTCCATGCAAGTAACTAGCCCAACCTGTTTGCCTTCCATAGGCATCGGGCTCTAGGTGGGCTCTAGAAACCTTTTTCCAGAGTCATCTAATTCAGCCTCTTCCCAGCGTTAGGATTCTGCCCCAGTCTGCCTGTGATGTCATTGCCTACCTGCCGCTGGGCGTGGCCCTGCCCAGTATATAAAAGGACAGACCCACCTCGCCCCTCCCTCTTACCTCTTTCTTTCTTCCTCCCTCCCTCTGTCTCTGTCTCTTTCTTTCTGGGGTGCCCCCTCTTCTTTCTCTGCCCATGCTCATATAATAAGCTTTTCCATATATCTGTTGCCTGGCATCTTTTTTTTTTTTTTTTTAATCATTAAAACCCAGGGCCCTCTTGCCAGCATCCCCTAGAACTCTTATCCCGGACAACCTTCGCTGCTCCTCCTGGGAGTACTCCTTAGCTTGCTCCCCTACCACTCTACTACTGCCTCTCCCGGCTGCCCAAGCTCACCCATATAAGATGACGTCATACAGAGTGCGTCCCTGCACATTCAGGAAGTGGGCATATGCCGCAGGCGCAGAGGACTGAGCCTCGCCGGTCGGAGGTCCCGAAATCGGCAGCTCATTGGTCAACAGTCCCGACAGGAACGGGGCAGCGTCCGGGCCGCGCACGCGCACTAAGGCGCGCGAGTCCAGCCGGAAGCAAGTCCAGGCCACGCCATCCG
Source organism: Acomys minous (assembly GCF_964271855.1). Classification (NCBI taxonomy): domain Eukaryota; kingdom Metazoa; phylum Chordata; class Mammalia; order Rodentia; family Muridae; genus Acomys; species Acomys minous. The sequence goes on along the minus strand of NC_140498.1, from coordinate 12,636,401 downwards.
CAGGGTTGCTGCCCAGAAGGCCGGAGCCACGGGCCAGGCAGCGTCTCGGGATCCCGCTCGGCCGCCCGCGCCAAGCAGAGCTGCCGCGCCCCACAGCCGCGCCCCGAAGCAGCGCCGCGGCTGCCATCTTGGGCGCGAGTGAGGACGGGCGCCACAGCGGCCCCTGGCGGCGGCGGCGGATGACGCGCGTGCGTGGGGGAGAGATGGGCGGGGCCACGGCCAGTCTATGGGTGCGCAAGCCCAGATATACTCCAAGGCTAGAGCCATTGGTCGGCCTTTTCCTTACTGGGCTTCTGTTCAAGCCCTTTGTGGTGTGTTTAAAAACATAAACGTGAAATTTGACATCTTATACCGAGCGTGGTGTGCAATCCCGGCCAGCTCTTAGGATTCAGAGGCAGGAGGATGCCAGTTCAAGACGTACCTGGGCAACTTAAATTCCTGTCTCCAAATAAAAAGCAAAAGGGCAGGAAATAGCTCTGTGGTAGAGCACTTTCTAGCAAGCACAAAGCCTTGGTTTCTATCCTCAGTACTGCCCTGAAGAAAGGAAGAAAGAAAATTGCTCAGGCATTTCTTCACTGTGATTAAATATAGACAGTATAAAATGTACCACCTTCGCCACTGTCTTACTTTTTTATTGCTATAATAAACATGACCAAAAGCAACTTGAGGAAAGGGGGTTTATTTCATCTGAAAACTCTCAGGTCACACCCAATTACTGAGAGAACTCAGGGCAGGAGGAATCTTTCTCCTGGCTTGCTTCTTAAGGCTTGTTCAGCCTGCTTTCTGGCACACCCCAGGATCACCTGCCTACAGTGAGCTGGGCCCTCTCACATCAGTCCTTGACCAAGATAGTATCTCCAGAGACTTGCCTACAGGCCAATTTTTTTTTTTTTTTTTTTTTTTTATTTTTGAGACAGGGTTTCTCTGTGTTAGCCTTGGCTGTCCTGGGCTTGCTGCTAGCCTCGAACTCACAGCGATCCACCTGCCTCTGCCTCCCAAGTGCTGGCATTAAAGGTGTGTGCCACCACGCCCAGCTCTACAGGCCAATCTTACCGAGGCATTTTCTTAAAATTCCCTCTTCCCAGATACGTCTAGGTTTGTGTCAAGTTGATACAAACTCCCAATGCAGCCAGGTCAGCATTCTTCAAACTGGTGCACAGCCCGCAACCACGGTCTAACTCCAGAACTTCCTCATCTCCCTGCTGCCTCCCCACAAAACACACCTGGCCCAGGGCATCCACACTTCACGTTCTGTCCTTGTGGGTTTGAAGCCTGGGAGAACCTTCCTTGCCTGTCCTCTTGTGCCTTGCTCTCTTCATGAAGCATTCATCCACACTGGGCCATGTGTCAGAATTTCCTTCCCTTTTTAAAAATTATATTTCATTATATGAATGCCCACATTTCCGTGTGCATTCAGCTGTCAATGGGGAAAAAAATTAAAAAAACAAAAATGCCAGTCGTGGCAGCACACGCCTTTAATCCCAGCGCTCAGGAGGCAGAATGGATCACTGTGAGTTCGAGGCCAGCCTTGTCTAAAAGTGAGTCCAGGACAGCCAAGGCTACACACAGAAACCCTGTCTCAAAAAACAAACAAAACAGCTGTTAATGGGTACTTGGGAAGTCTCCAATTTTTGCTGCTGGAAGTAATACTCCTATGAAAATGACTATACAGACGTCTCTTTAAAACCCTGTTCTTGGTTCTTTGGTGCATGCTAGAACATATTGCCACCAGGGAAACTGGATTCCCTTTTGTGTGTCCTTAGTCTCTTAATAAAAGAATTTAGAAATGGACTTGGAGCTGGGCAGTAGTGGTGCATGCCTTTAGCACCAGCGCTGGGGAGGCAGAACCAGAAGGATCTCTGTGAGGCCAGCCTGGTCTATAGAGCTGGTTGCAGGACATCCAAGGCTATACAAATAGAACCTATATTGAAAATAAGACAAAAGAAAAAGAAGAAAAAAAGGACTTAGAAGGAAGCTTAAGGATAACTTTATTAACAATTGAGAGAAAGACAATGCTGCAGGTGTACTGGATAGTTTTATGTCAGCTTGATACACGCTAAAGTCATCTGCAAGGAGGGAACCTCGATTTTAAAAATGTCTCCATGAGATCCTGCTGCAGGCAAGCGTGCAGGGCATTTTCTTAGTGATTAATGGGGGAGGGCCCAGCCCATTGTGGGTGAGGCCATCCCTGGGCTGGTGGTCCTGGATTCTATAAGAAAGACTGAACAAGCCATGGGGGGCAAGCCAGTAAGCAGCACCCGTCCATGGCCTCTGCATCAGCTCCTGCCGCTAGGTTCCTACCCAGTTTGAGTTCCTGCCCTGACTTCCTTCAGTGGTGGCCTACAATGTGGAAGCTTAAGCCCAATAACTCCCTCCCCAATCTGGTTTTTGGTCACGGTGTTCAATCACAACAGGAACCCAGATGGAAATAGAAGGTCAGTAGGTAGGTTGGAAATTCCTACGGCATCTTGGAGAGCAGAAAGTCCTGCCTTTTGCCTCAAAATGGAGGTCATAGAAACAGAAAGCCCAGAGTATTAGGTGGGGGTGGGGTGGACTATGCTGATTAGGCATTTGTAATCTAGAGAGATTAAGAAAAGGAAAGAGAAAACATGCTCAGTGCTGGGTCCCCGGTCTAAGTTCAGAATGGTAACAGTTCAGGCCTGAGTTCAAAGGGCACCTGATTTCAGACTCTTGGGTCCCAGTGTTGTGAGATTCTGAACAGAGACAGGATACCAAGACTTTTCAGGAAAATCTTTTTTTTTTTTTTTTTTTTTTTTTTTTAAATTCCAGTAGTCTCAGTGAAACTCTTGTTTAAAAAGAACTAAGGAGGCCGGGCAGTGGTGGCACACGCCTTTAATCCCAGTACTCAGGAGGCAAAAGCAGGCAGATCTCTGTGAGTTTGAGGCCAGCTTGGTCTACAAAGCAAGTCCTGGACAGTCAAGCCCACACAGAGAAACCCTGTCTCGAAAAATAAAAAAATAAAAAAATAAAAATAGAAAAAAAGCAGCCTGGCAATGGTGGTGTCTTTAATCCCAGCACTTGGGGGGCATAGGCAGGTGGATCTCTAAGTCCCTGGGCAGCCTGGTCTATAGATTGAGTCCCAGACAGCCAGGGCTACACCCTGTCTTTAAATAAATAAATATGAGTGAGAGAGAGGGAGTGCATATGTGCTATGGTACTATTTCAGCAATTTCTGTGCTATCAACAGACACCATTTAAGATACAGTAAATATCAACTTACTGGAAAGCAATGTGTCTCATGCAATATACCTTGCAGAACTTGGTTAGCACCAAAGGGCAGAAAGTTCACCTCTGGACACCAGGGACACCTAGGCTGTTCGTCCAGACAGGTAGCAACTTTCGACCCATGTTGCGTGTGGCCCCAGTCTTAACACTGACTTTCTTTTCTTTTCTTTTTCTTTTTCTTTTCTTTTTTCTTTTTTTTTTTTTTTTTTTTTTGGTTTTTGTTTGTTTGTTTGTTTGTTGGGGTTTTTTGTTTGTTTTTTTTGAGACAAAGTCTCTCTCTATGTTAGCCTTGGCTGTCCTGTACTCCCTTTGTAGACCAGGCTGGCCTCGAACTCACAGGGATCTGCCTGCCTCTGCCTCCCGAGTCCTAAAGGCGTGCGCCACCACACTGACATTTCAACCTGCAGAGGCTGTGAGGAGATGATCAGCGAGCGTCTGATCACTTCCGCTTGCCAACTGCCCGCTGCTTTGCCTTGTCCAGCCAGCTCTGCTGATTTCATTGTTGCTGATGATGATCTTTTCTGCTGAACCATGGGAACATCAGCTCCTTGGGTGAACCCTGGGGACAAGGACAGGTCTCACTCTCCAGTCCTACCATGGTGACAAGCCTAGGCAGGATTTAGAATCCTCCTGGGAGCTACTGTGCCGTCGCCTCATGACTGATTTCAAATGGATGAGTGTAGTGGGGCTGTACTTCATGGAGGTGGAGCCACTGTGCCATACACTTCTCCAAAGAGTGTTAGCCCTGATCCCTGGTCAGAAGCTGCACCCAGAAAAGACAGGTGGCCTCCCTCCTAGAGGGGGCCACTTCCCCTGCCCTGGGTCACCTAGCTTCAGTGTGGCTCCAACAATCTTCTGCAAGGAACCTGCTCAAGTCAGTCCCACACTATTAGGTGCCTAATTTGTTTCTCTTGAGTGCTCCACACCTCACACAGCACATCAAAGACTTGAAAGTGCCCTTGTTTATATCTCTGATATAAACACACCAAGCGGGTGTGACTTTCAAATAGATAATAAAGGAGAAAAAAAATTTTTTTTTGGTTTTTCAAGACAGAGTTTCCTCTGAGTAGTCTTGGTTATCCCTCGCTTTGTAGACCAAGCTGGCCTTGAACTCACAATGCTCCAGCTGCCTCTGCCTCCCAAGTGCTGGGATTAAAGGTGTGCGCCACCACTGCCAGGCCTTGGAAAAACTTTTTTTTTTTTTGAAAGGTGTAACCCTGGGTGGCCTGTAACTTTGTATTTCAGGCCTGCCCCAAAGTCACAGAGATCTGCCTGTGTCTGCCTTCCACGTGCTGAGAGTAAAGGTATGTGTCATCATGCCCAGCCTAAAGAAAATACTACCTATGAGAGTTGCTAAGGTGACGTTAAAGAAGTTGTTAATGGGGCTCCGGTGAGCTAGAGCTCTTGCTGCATAATCGTGAGGAGCAGAATTTGGATCCAGCATCTATTTAACAAGCCAGCCACCTTGCAAACACTTTTAAGTCCAGCTTGGAAGGATCTGACACCCTCTTATGGACTCTGGATTCACACACATTCACACACACACACACACACACACACACACACACACACTCACGCTCGTGCACACACACGTCTTTTTTTTTTTAAGCTGTTACTGAGACACTGATAGGTCTGTGAGAGTTGTACTTTTAGGTGCCAGACCACAGCAGCAGCCCTTGCAGTCAGGAAGAGAGGGCAGGCTTTGCCCCAAACACAACCTGGCAGCGGGCATTTACACGAGCAGGGCAGTTGGTGACTACAGGGTAACCAAAAGGAGACTCCATCTGGTGAGGTGGACTCCAGCCCAGCCTACCTAGCAGGTTCCTGCTGGAAGTGTGCCAGCTGAGCACACAGCCCCTCAGTCTGGGGGATAAGGGTCTAGTCACATAACTGTGGCGCAGAGTATCCGGGGTTCTTGCTGAAGCCGGATTTTACAGAGCTGAGCACAGTCAGAGGCTATAGTTTGGCCAGGTAGAGGCTCTCCGTGCAGCTCACTGCCAAATCCCTAAATTAGGCCAACAGCTCAGCGTTACTGGGTAAAACAAGTGATCCCAGGCAGATCTCTATCAGAGGGCCTGAACAAGCAGGGTGGTGTGCCTGCCTCTAATCCCAGCACTTGGGAGGCACAATCAGAAGGATCCAAGCATTCAAAGGCATCCTCATCTAGATCTAGATAGCAAGTTCAAAGCTAATCTGTACTTCAAAGCCCTATCTGTTTAAAAAAAAAAAAAAGAAGGATGGGCAGGGCTGAACATGTATCCCCTGGCTGAGACCAGGGCTCAGGTCCTGCACTTGAATTTCAAGGCCTTCCTGTCTACCTCAAACCCTGGAAGGCCCTGGATCCCTGGAGGCCTGGCCCGTGTTAGGACAACCACCTTAACATCAACCATCCCCTTAACCACCGTGAGTAATATTTTCTGATTGCGGTCCAGGCAGGTCCCCCATTCATGGCCTCCAGCACTCAGTTTCCCTTCAGGCTTCCTGACTCACCCTCCCTGCAGCTGGAATGCGTGGCCCTGGAAGATGACGACTTCCTCTTCCCTAGGCCTGAGGGTGACCTGGCAACCCCTGCCAGCCTGGGGGAGGACATAAGGGAAGCCAGAATAGGACAACACAGGGTGGGGGCAACACCCATAGGGCTGGGGGGGGGGTCACATTCCTCAGGCCTCACATCAGTTTGTCCCTGGCCAGCACAGGAGAAATGGGCTTCCCACCCATACAGGGAGGGCAGGAAGGGCAAGCAAGAAATCTACTCAGTGCCCCAGTGACCCGGATAGAGTCGCCAGAAAGCTCCCTCTATGCCTGGCTAGCAGCCATGGCCAGTGCCATGTAAATGAGCCCAGTGAAATGAAGTGAAACTTGCCTCTTGAGGTGTGTTGGTGATGGCTGCAGCCTCTGCCCAGGAAACTTTCTGGATTCTTCATATCAAACTGCCAGCACCACGCTCAGCAACCGTCACCAGGCTGGCACCTGGACTGCTGCCCATCCCCCCCACTTCCATGAGGAGGGGACGATGGGACCTGAGGGGCTCTCTCCTGGCTTCAGAGCCCAGCTGCAACTGCTGCCACCACCAACATCTCTCACAGGACCAGGTTCTACCACCATCGGGAGGGAGTGGGAGAGCTGGAAAATTGGCCAGATGGGGTCCCAGGCTCCACTTCCCAGGATGGAAATGGTTTCCTGTTTTTCTCTCCTTAGGCTTCCTCCCTTCCCAGAGGAAGAAGTGAACTGCCTCTGTTCTGGGGGTGTCTCTGAACATGCCCCTCTCCAGCCTGGCCCTCCATAAACTTTCATGAGCGGCAGCCAGTTGGCTAAGACTGTAGAAACGGATGGGGATGAGACAGGCAGTTCCCAATTGATGCTGTGCCAACAAGGCATGCATGGCTGCCCTACAGTGTGGAATAAGGGTGGGCCCTCCAGCCAGGCCACACAGGCCTGCTCAGGGATCAGAAAGTCGGGAGAGGGGAAGGTAGTGATAAGCATTGGTTAGGAGTGACCAGTGGGAACTGTGCTTATGCCAGGCAGAAGGGGAAATTGAGGCATGAAGGTAAGTGACCAATAAATGCCAGGTTAGTAGCTGGATAGCCTCAGCCTCTGGAAATTAAAGAGAGTTGAACATCTTCTGGGGCTCAGTGCTCAGGTGTGTGTGTGTGTGTGTGTGTGTGTGTGTGTGTGTGTATCTGTTTCCTCCCAGTAGGACATGCCAATACCATCTTGAACCAGAGCAACTATGATCACCTCCCTAGGAACTCAGGACCCTCATGAGATCAAGCCATTAACACCCCCTGTTTGGTGGAGCAGGGGGTGGAGGCTCTTGGGGCCCAGAGAGTTTTCAAGATCTCCTCACTAGGTCTGGCCCTTTCCCAAGGTTATACAGGAGATAGGAGGATCCTGGGGAGGTCAAGGAGGAGACTCTTCAACAGTGTAGCTCCCTGTGAGTCACCCAGGGGGGCCTCCCCAGTGGTACAGCATTTTTGTGAGTCATCCACACTGCACGTGGGATTAGCAGGTCCTGTAGCTGTCTATAAATTGCCCAGGGGTCTTCCTGGCAGTATGCCTATGGAGTTACCCGTGCCCCTGAAGTAACCCTAATGAAGTCGTTGTTTCACCAACCTGAATTCGCACAGACCCCTTCCTTTAGTTTGTTGCTACCATCTCTATGTGGGGGTGAACGGGGAAAGTCACACATGAGACTGTAGTGATGTCACAGTCAAGGAACTGGTCTTGAAGGTTAGGACTTGTGGATGGCATGGTGGTTGGGGACTTGGCCAGCACAGTCTGGAGACATCCAGGGACACACTGACTATGGCCGTGGGACAACAGGATCTAAGTAAGTCATCGCTGTCAAGGGTCTTTCCTCCCATAGACACAGAAGCCTTCAGCCGGGTAAGTACCTCTTAATATGGGACAAATGATATGTTGACATGCTAAACTCCATGGACTCAGAATGTACTTGCATTTGGAGACAGGACCTCAAGAGAAATTATTAAGGAACCGGGTGTGGTAGTACACACTGGGGGGACTGGAGGCAGGAGGTTCAGGAGTTCGAGGGTAACATGAGCTACAAAGTAAAGCACTGTCTCAAAAAGTTTCGTCCACCAAGGTAAGCGCGGTGGCCCTAATCCAGGCAGTGAGGATGCAGTGAAAAGATGGTAAAATGGCATCTACAAGCCAAGAAGAGGGGCCCCAGGGGCAGCTAGCCCTACAACACTCCCGTCCTCAACCTATAGCCCCCCCCGTGCCTGTGGAAGACCCCAATTCTATACACAAGGTACCCTTAATGGGGCAATCACAATAGGAGGCCAAGCAAACCAACCCACCTGCAAAGTGGAGCTGTGTGTGCTTGCAGGCAACTGCAGCAGCCAGGAGTCTCCAAAGAAACACAACTCCCAGAAGCCGGTTGCCTGCTGTGTACTGTATTCTCTACTAGCTGACTAAATTGAGGGCTCCCCCAAACAGAAGCCATGCTTCCTCCAGTCTCTCCACCGTGGGAACTTCATGTGCCTGCTAGTGTTAACGGGGAGTCTTTGAATGTCACAAACCCTATTTCTTGGCTCAGGTGGACTTAACTCTGGTAGCTGGAGCCCCAGAAATTCAAGGGCCACCTAAGTCACTGAGCTAGTGGTGATTCCCAGGTTCACTGTCTCAAAACTGATCACACACACACACACACACACACACACACACACACACACACACACACACGACCTCAAGGACATCAGAAGGACAAGTAACGCTTTATTGAGGTAGAGAAGCAACTCCCTACAAGGAAAAAAAATTCAAAAATGAGTTGCCAGCTGACCTGGACTTGGCTTGACCATTTTTATGTCCAGTACTCGAGTCTGGTTAGCTCAGGCCTGTATGCTAACTAGGTGTTGAATTAAAGGCGTCTGTTTAGCTGAATTGATGGGCGGGGTGGGGGGGTTGGGGGGGACATAAGGTAGAAGAGTGCAGGCTCAGGAAAAGCCCACCAGGAAGTTTCAAGGGAAGGGGGAGCAAGAAAGTGATAGCAAGGGTAGGTGGTCAGAGCCTTTGAAAACTCATAGCTCCCGAGCTAAACTTACAGGAAATGAACAGTTACAGACACACTGTGCTCCCAAGGCCCAGACCAGGATTCATGTGAAGAAGGAGAGCTTTTGAGCTAAATTTTCAGTTTTTAATTAGTTTCTTTTTTTTTTTTCTCATGGTTTTTGTTTGTTTTCCTGGCTCCGCCTTCTACATTCACTGTCCATACATCCCGGAAAACCTGCCACACTTTGCAAATAATCTCCTTGTGAGACAAGCCTGAGGCCTCTGCACGGAGCCCACCTGTCTGTAAAGAGTTTTCTTCTCTTGGGAGGCAGAGGCAGGCTGATCTCTGTGAGTTCGAGGCCAGCCTGGTCTACAAAGGGAGTCTAGGACAGTCAAGGGTATACAGAGAAACCCTGTCTAGGAAAAAAAAAAAGTTTTCTTCCCAGGGGCTTCTTGTTCTCCTCTATCTAAGCAGGAAACGGCCTCACTCTGCGCTCTCTCTCTCACTAGGTTAGACCCTGGGCCCTAAACACCTGGCCAACTGTTATGCTATAATTTACAATGATTGTTTACACACTTCGTTTAAAAAGTAGAGAAGAGCCTGAAGGCTCCCAACATTAAAAACCGATGAATCTTTAAAGACAGACCAATAGCCTGCTCTCACCTGTACATGCTGTAGACACCTCCCCAGTTAGACTCTGTTCAGTTACCAGTGTCAGTGAAGGATAACTGATTAAAAAAAGATGGCCTGGGTGTGTCTGGGAGCATTTTTCTGTGAGATAAACGGCATTTGAAACAGTAGACCAAGGGAAGCCTGGTAGGCCTTGTCCAATCAGAAGGACAAACTAGAAGAGGTAGAGAGAGGGTAAGAGCATCACTCTGCACACTTCACTCTGAGCCCCGCCCCCCAGCACGGAGTCCCTGCCCCCACTCTGTGATGACACCCCAACAGCTCAGCCCCACCCCAGACTCACGAAGCCTTGTAACAGGGGTGCTTTCTCAGTAGAGATGCTACCTACCAGCTGGGCCCCTGTGAAGCCCACTGGGGAGACACTGCTATGGATTCGATTTACCCTCCTTCCAGAGGCTCCGTTCCCAGCGTGGCCTTCTGTGCTTCCCCTAGGGAGGAAGCGTCACAGGAGGTGAGTGAAAGCCCAGCCTTGAGTCAGAGCTTCCTCAAACCGGGCCCTCCTGGACGTCAGGCACACCTGAGGCTAAGACTCAGCTGAAGACTAGGTTCCCAAGAGGGTGGGGTTTACCTGAAGGCGGGGTTCACTCAGGGTGGGGCTCAGCGGGAATAAAGACCCCTTGAGACCTGAGACTAGGTGTGTGGGCTCTAGGAGAGGGACTCAGCCCTCTATATTTGACTACAGCCGTGCTGAGGTTAGACTGAGGCTGAGGGGAGCCTGGCTGAGGGAACTTCAGGAAGGGACGGGGAGTGCTGCTGTCCTGCCCTTCACAGGAGGCAGATGGTCACCTGGAGTCTGCACCGAGATGGCTCCTGGTTAGGAGTGGCTTGTGTTTTCCTAACCTCTGCCTTCCCGCATCTCTCCAAAGTCATCACTGCAGTCTCTGGCAACACTTCACACCTCCAGGCTAAGATGGACTGCCTCTGTCCCCTGAGCTGCAGACTGACCTTGTGCCTGACTGTTCTTTGTTTCTGACATCTGTGTGCTCCACCAAGCCCCACCACTCAACCCTGGCATGCTGCCTGGCACCAAGTGGCACCATCATAGGTCTGGTGACCTCCAGGGTTTGGCCTCCAGCTTGATTCCCCCAGCCTGTCTCTGAAGAGGGGGTCTCCTCTCCCAGCCTCCCTGCAGTTAAGCTGTCTCCCCTAATAAACTGCAGTGGACACATTCCCAAATGCTCAGATGCAGACCCACAACACATTGTTAGTCACACTGGTGCACAGTGAGCAGTGTGCAATGTAGCCTCACAACATAAGTACACGTACACTCTTGGGTGTAAACAAAAAGTTAGTTTTATTTTACTTCATTTGTTCTGGAAGTTGGCTTTAAAACAGGGAGAAGGACACAGAAGATGAGGACAGGCTCCCCAGAGCTCTAATTTTCCAACATGGCAAAAGCCACAGCCCTGGACCACAGCCTAGTGGGTATAAGCAGCAAGACAGAACTTCCGGGATGTCCCCTAGGAAGGGGCCACACTCCAGGCAATCTCAGCTCAGAGAGGAGGTTGTTCTCAGCCCAGGCCTCCTTCTGGTCTCAAGCAGGGCGCTAAGGGCTGGGAGATCTAGGCTGTCTTCTTGCCCCTGACCTGGGAGTTCTCTGCCTCTGTAAGTTCTGAGGGTGCTTCAGAGGAAAGCTATCTATCTGCTGCTGCAAAGAGGGTAAGTACAGTCTCCAAAAAGTTCATGCCAGACACCCCCATCCTACGGGGAAGCTACGGGAGAGCCTAGAAGGAAGGGTTGCCAAGCCTAGCAGAGGGGTCATCTCTGCTCAGCACAGCCTGGAGGGGCTTACCAGTGCAGACCCAGCTCTGCCCATCCCCCTTGGTCACTCTCTTTTCCACCGTGCAGGGAGGTTTCTGAGCCGGCACTTCCCAAGGGTCTTCAGCTCCCTCTTCTTCTAAACGTCCCCAACCTGGTCTACCAGGGGCCACCGGTTGAGGGCAGAAAGATTTCCTTTGACTCCTCTCATGCCAGGCCCTCGCTGAGCTCTCCCCAGTGCCCTTAGATCCACACTGTGGCTTTGCCATCCCTGCTGCCTGTACTGCCCTTCTCGGAGCCAGCCCTGGGCTTAGTAACCAGCTGTTCCTGAGCTCCCGGTCGGCCCTGCTCTCCGACGGTACCACCCGACGTGGCACTGCCGGTTCCGGAAGCTGGGCCGCCCGCCCTGGGTGCCCCCCGTGAGACTGCATTGAGCCCTGGGCATGGCGGACTGTCCCGGTCCGCGGTCACCGCTGCCACCGCCGCCCCATCGCGCAGTGCTTGCAGGGCTAGGTTAGCCAAATTCTGGTCGTGCGCTCGAGCGCGCTCAGCCGCACGCACCACCAGGCTGTAGTCGGGAGGGCAAGCCAGGCCGGCGGCCGCGGCCGGGAAAGCACAGGGCGGCGGGCGCGACGAGGGGCTAGGACCGGGAGGGGAGGCTCCCCGACGGCCGCGCACAGCATCCTGCGCGCTGCCGAGACCCAGGTGCGCCATCTCACAGAGGTTGAGCAACAGGCATAGGCAGCTAACCACATACATGACCAGCAGGAAGACCGTCTTCTCAGTTGGTCGCGACACGAAGCAGTCCACCACATGTGGGCAAGGCTGGCGGCTGCAGGCAAAGAAGGGCGGCACCTCGAAGCCATACAGCAGGTACTGACCCACCAGAAAGGCCACTTCGAAGGCCGCCCTAACCACCAGTTGGGCCACGTACACGCGCATCAGGCCTTCCCTTTGGATGCGCCGCCGCCCGTCGTGCTGCCCGGCTGGGCCAGGAGTGACCACCGTCTTGCCATCGCCTCCGCCCCCCTTGGTAGCCACATCCTCCACGCGCTCCTCCTCCGTGTCTTCCCCCGGGCCCTCGGGCGCCCCCGGCTCCTCGTCCTCCTCATCCTCCAGCGCCAGGATGGGCTCTGCCTCTCCCAGATCGGTGGTGTCCGGCCAGCCAGGAGGCGGCGGTGGCAGCTGCGTCCGGGGCATGCGTCTAGGGCCAGGGCGACGGCGGAGGGCACGTCTGCGCTCCTGTTCGGAGGCGCGCGCCAAGCGGTGGACTGCATAGCCCAGGTACATGACAGAAGGGGTGGAGATGACCACAATCTGGAAGACCCAGAAGCGCACATGTGACAGGGGCGCGAAGGCGTCGTAGCAGACGTTGTCACAGCCCGGCTGCCGCGTGTTGCAAGTGAACTTGGATTGCTCATCTGAATAGATGGACTCGCCACCCACAGCTGTTAGCACAATACGGAAGACCACTAGCACAGTGAGCCAAACTTTTCCCACGAAGGTGGAATGATTGTGAATCTCCTCCAGCAGCCGCGTCAGGAAGCTCCAGCTCATGTTGGTCATGGGAGCGAGCAGGTGGGACCTACAAGCATGCATGCAGTTGGTCATCAGGGGGCCACTGGGAACTGCTGAGCCCAGAGTGGAGGTGCCCGCAGGCTCGTCCAGCAATTGTCTACCCAGATGACCTGGAGCTCACTAGCTAACGGAGAAGGTCTCCCTCATCTGCATCCCCACCCTATGTTGGGTGATGGGGACAGGACATCTCCCACTAAGCCTGCCTTTTCTGTCTTCTGTCTCCCAAAACTTGCCAAGAAAGCTCCAACAGGAGGCAAGCTCACCCCTAACCCAGGCTCCTAGAGCCATAAAGCCTGTGTGCTGCCTTTATTAGCAGAGTAGGGGAAGCAGGGCAGGGGCAGCCTGGCTCAGCCAGGGGTCAGCCCCTATCCGTCGCCACTCTCCTAGGGCTTACCGTCATCCTGCCAGCACACTTTTGGCCCCCAGCCCTCCCCATGCTTTAACTCCCAATGCTCTAGCAGCCCCAGCCTTTCTCCTTTCACACCCTGAACAACAACAGCTCTGGAACTCCCTTCCATTCGTGACCCTTGGCTAGTCCTGCTGCACTCAGCCCGTCATCTGCCCAGATGTTCATCTAGCTCCAGGTCCTAGTCCCCTGGCCTGTCCCAGGATTTCTCCACGGAGGACCATGTCTGGTGAGGCTGCAGGCTGATACACAGCCACACTCAGGCACCTGTGAGCCTAAGAGATGGCAACATCCAGGCCGACCCAGTCTGGACCTTCGTCAGAGAAGGGCTTTGTCCTTCCCTCACGCCCACTGTCCCTCCTCACAGCTACCACAGAGTTAGTACCTGCTCCTGGGAAGGTGTAGGGCGGGAGTCCCCCAAGCATTCAACACTGACACTTCTGGCTCCCTCCCCGTGACAAGGCCTGGGAGGGAGGCAGCAGCAGTAGGTATGGACCAACATCAGGAGTGGTGGCTCCAGCTCTCTTTATGTAACTAGGGCCTCTCCCTTCAGGGCAGGAAGAGGGGGCAGCCAGCAGGGCAGCAGGGGTTCCTGAGGAAATGCCCCCACATCCTCACATCTGTGTATCCCCTCTTGGGACCACATGTGCAAGCAGAGACACACACCCTCCTGTGCATACATGCATGCACATACAAGTGTGTATGTCTCTGTGTGTGTGTATTATATATGTGAACATTCATATGCACATACAAAGCTACCACAGATGCACACAGATGCACATCCACATATACACACTGTACACCACATGCCTGCACATGCACTCAGACGCAAATATGCCCACAGATGTGTACATTCATAAATGCACATGGGCACACACAGACATATATACTAACACTCATATACATGCATTCACAAACTCCACCACACACAAAGGACTCAAGACTTACATATCTAAGTGCTCACAAGTGTTCATGCATAAAGCGTGAGCTCTGGCACATAGGTGATCACTTACACATGTACACATAAGAACCCATGCACACTCCCACAGCAAGAATAAAAAGTATCTGCACATGCACACTCACAGACTGATGCACCCTCGGGGCCCAGCCCTTCCACTTCGCTGCCTCAGGCATGGACATACAGTGGGGCCACCTGGGATGCAATCAGCTCAGCTTCAGTCTTAGCCCCCACCTGAGGGCACAATCACAGGAGCCCAAGGCTTACCAGTGGGGACCCAGGAGGGTCTGGAACCAGGAGTTTCTGAGTAGACCTGCCTAGTAGTGTGTAGTATTTAACAGCTGGGTCTCTGGCAAAGCCTTGCTTATCAGCTTGCCGTTCCTCTGGTATGCCTACTCCTGTCATAGTGGCTGGTTAGCACCGAACACAGAGTTAAGATGTGCATAGGCAACAGCAGACATGGTAGATTAGCCCTGGGCTGACTTTGTCCCTGGATGGACAACAGGACTTTGCCCTGGAAGGACCAGTCATTCAATGCCTGCATGCACAGTCACAGCATGTTCACTTTCAAGAGTGGCACTAGGAAGTGCTGTGGCTTTAGAGCTGACCTGGAAGACCCAGGGCCCTGGGCTCAGGCCATGCACAGGGAGACTTCCCCGTATCTCTTTCTTGCCTAGCCTTGGCACTGGCATGCCAGCAGACACCTTAAACTACAGAAGGTAAGACCCACATGTCAATCTCTCCTCCAAAGTGACCTCTTTGCCCTTGGACTACTTTATCTGAGTTGCTCCCTCCTGAACGTCTTGGGTCCAGGTGCAAACCCCCAGACCACCCACACTTGCCACCTGCACCACTTGGGACTAGGCAGTCCCTGGCCCTCTAGGTTTCAACTACTTCACTCTTCCCTATAATCCCGGCTCATGCCCACTCAGGTCCCTGAGAGTGCACAGAGACCAGATTACCTCTGCTGTCCCTTCAGTGACTTTTTTTTTCTTTAAGGTTTTATGCAGCACAGGTGGACTTCGCACTCTGTGTATTGGCTTGTTAAGATGACCTTGAACTCTTCATTCCCCTGCCTCTGCCTGCCAAGTGCTGGGGTTTTCAGGCCTGTGTGGCTCCTCCAGTGACTGCTCGCCTAGCCACGGCACCAAGTGCCCTGCGCATTCCTCAGCTGGCTCCTAGGACATTCCCTGCTATGCTGGAGCCCACCTGCTGCCTTTCCCTGACTGCACAGATCCGCTCCGGCTGTGTCCTCTGAAAGGCCTCGACCGCAGAAACACTTGAGTAAGAGCATTTCTGAGATGGGTGTGTTCATGCTGCCACTAAGTTAGTACCTGGGAGGTAGAGGCAGGAGGATCAGAGTTTCAACATCACCCTCTGCTATGTGGTGAGTCTGATGCCAGCCAGGGCTACACTGAGACCCTTTCTCAAGCCTCAGCCGCAAAGTAATCAAAGAGCATATATATATATATCTAGGTCCTGGACTCTGGATTCTAACTTTCCCCCCCCCCCCACCAGTAAGAGAAACTGGGAGTCCCTGGGGCAAGTGGTTGATCAGATGACTAGGTAGGGAAGACAAGAGTGTGGAGCAAGCTCAGAGAGGAAGAACGTGCTTACACACGCATGAACACTGTTGTGTGGATTGGTCACATTGATGCTGCAACAATTTAACCAGTAGAGTAAGGAAAGTAGGGCTACAGACTGCAGCGCTGGTTATAGATACCCAGATAATAGTCCACAAATAAGTAGGCTGAGGACCAGAGAAACATCCCTGCCTCTGTGCAGAGGAACTACTCTCCACGACTGTACACACAGGAGAGGGGAGCCCACACCCAACTCCAGTGGCTACATGTGGGTAGCAACATCCTATCAGAGGGCAGCATGAAATGGGGACAAACACCTTTACAGTGACACCTGAGCCCTCCCATCATGGCTGTAAATCCTACTGATGCCATCTATAAACACAGGCTCATCACTCTCATAATATTCTTCCTGAAACCCATAGCCCCAACAAAGCAAGAAAAAACACAGGCCAATTTCCAAGAGGGGCACCCTAAAAAAATACCTGGGTGGTATTCAAGAGGCCATGGGCAGCTAAAACAAGGAGACTGTCTTCAAAGAGACACCCTGGAATCAGGGGCGGGGGGTGGGGGGCAAGGGAATGTAGAAAACACCTGGACTGTGGCCTTCAGCTAACACAGAGGCAGCACCGGAGTTTATTATGGTGATATGTTTCATGCCAATGGGGCCTGGGATATGAGGTCCTCTGAGAATTTTTCTGTACTGTTACCCATTCTGTTGTAAATTTAAACATGCTGAAGATACACAACTCCACCACAGAGGTGTGGCACCATCTCCAGCATTCAGTTAATTGAAGGGGTTCTTCATTCAAGAAACCCCAAAGCAACTCCTACATCGTGGTCCAGAATTAGAATCAGTGGGGGGGTGGGGCGGCACTACAGCTCAGCCAGGGGGTGCCTCCCCACACAATACATAGCTTACTCAGCCCCTGCCTCCCTTGGAAATCCTCTCCAGGTTTCAGAGAGGTAGCCTCTATAGTAACCCATCCTTTCACACATTTAGCCCGACCCTGAACTGACCAGAGCCCTGAAGTAGGTAGCAGGGTAGTGGCCATGTGGCCTAGTATGCCAGTAAACACATGGCCAGCAACTTAGTTTGGGGTGTTTCTGTATTAGGGGGAGACCGGAGGGTCCTCCATTGTTCCCCAGGGCTAACAGGAGATCCAGGTGAAGGGTGTGGTGATAGTCATCTGTGGCCAACAAGCATTAGGACTTGACATGCCAGGTCTTAAGCCCTGTGTGCCCAGTACAAACTACCCACCTCCCCTATGACCTGTGTACCTGTGGTGCCTCACCTGCATGCACGTCACTCACTCTCCTGGAAAGTCAAACAGGCAGAACTAACTACCTGGATGAAATCAGGGCTTGTGGGCCAGCTTGCACCTGATATGAAAGAGTCAGAACCCTGAGTCTGGACAACTATAGGTTAAGCACCTTCCACTAAACCGCATTCCAGAAACAGAGGTGCTGGCTAGATAGGTACCACCAGACTCTCCACGTCTTCCTTTGGGATTGCTTAGGGACCCAATTCCCTACACTCAACCTGATCCTTGGCTTTCCTCAGTCCTCCTGTCACGTCCGCCAGCCCCTCCATAGCTGAGCCAGGCTTCTCTGCGCGTCCCATTACAACATCAACTGCAGCCAGCAGGCAGCAGGCCCTCTTAAACAGGTCTTTTCTCCCACTCCCCATCCTTGGAACCTCCCCTTTTGGCTACCCATCCTCACATCTCCCTCTCTGCAGATCCCTAGACAAAGCAGCTAGGTGGGAAGTACTTAGGAGGAACTGCTGTGACATCCTGAAGGCTGCTGCACCAGCTATAGGTCACACTAACCCATCAGCAGCTGTGTACGTCCCGCTGCTCAGAGGGTCTGCTTGGCAGCAGGCAAGTGGATAACTAAGAAGTTTGTTCAGAGTGAGTAGACTGGGCCTGGTGCCCATACTGAACCCTGAGACAAACTACAACTGCCTGGAGTGGACTGGCCCATCTTACAAACTGCCTGAGGGAAGTACTGAATGCACCCTAGGCTTACCAGTTAGTCCCCAAATCTCTCCACCATGGCTCTAGTTACCCAAAAGTAGCCACAAAGCTGCTGGATCCAACCTACCAGACACCCTAAATCCCTTAATATGGCAAGTCAGGAGTCCAGCCGGGGCTTCAGGGAGACTTCCACTGAAGCACCCCTTTGTGACAACCCCCACAGAGCCAAAGAGGCCAGGACACAGGAAGCTGGCAAACTCCACATTAGCCCTCCAAGCACAGACCAGTCAGGGCCCTGGCAGTACCCTCCCTACCTTCTCCAGGCTGGAAATGCAAGCTTCTGGCTGAGCCCCTCCACCTGCCGGCTGGACGCTGGTTCTACTGCCGGGCTAGGGCCACCTCTCGCCACCAAGCACAATGGGGGATGGAGGAGGGGCCCTCAAGGGCTCCATTGTTCCCCCCAAGGTCTGAATCCATGATTGTCCCTGGGGGTGGGGCAGCGGGGATCTAGACAGGCCTGCTGGGGGCCCAGGACTTTTCCTCCCCAGCCTCCACTTGAGATCCAAGCAGTTCTGGCTCACCCTTCTTGAGGACCATCTGCACTTTTGGAAGCAGCCCAGAACTCCCCAGTCTCCCTGGCTTCTTCCATCTGGGTACCTCTACACACCCATACCTACCTAATCTGCCCATGCCCTGCCCCAGGAGTGGCCTCACCTGGAGATGCACAAGGCAGAGCTGTGCTGACCACCGGGGTGGGAGTAGCTGGCAACAACCACTGCCCTCCCTGCTGGGATTGCTCTTGGGCGGAGCCAGGCAGCCCGGGCAGAGAGCCCAGAGGAAAAGGGGAGGACAGCAGGACCCAAACACCCAGAATGTCTCATCTTGGGCAGGAGGGGAGGGACAGCGCCCTCAGGAATGCTGCAGCCCCCTACAACCTCTGGAGCTCAGAATCTGGAGCCTCTACAAAAGCCCCAGGGCTCTGCCCATCTGCTAGCCCAGACAGGATTCACTTGCCCTTCCTGGGGGCTTGGCTGACTATACACAAAGACAAGAACACACAACACACACAGGTCCCAAGTAACTCTTCCCCTGTGGCTGAGCCTGTCCTTCTGAGTCCCCAAGTGACTCAGAAACAGCTAGAGGCAGCAGCACGAGGTTCTCCAGGGTTGGGCCCATTCCAGCCCTTGCTGGTTGTCCCAGGTGACTGGCTCCGAGGAAGAAGTGAACACAATCAACCCGAGCAGCACTCTGATGACTCGTGGACCCTGAAAGTGTGCGGGGACAGGGGCTACTGGACACCTATGCAGAGCCCCCTTGGCAGCCTTCATCTGGGCTGACCAGGTAGAGGTGGGCAGCCAGGAGCCCAGTGTGGAGGGCTGTGACACTTTAGACCAATAGTTGTTTTATTAGGATGTCAGTCCTGCTCCAGCAGGAGGGACAGGATAGGGACAAGGACAGCCAGGGAGAATAGATCTAGGTACACTTCAGAGTCCTTCAGCCTGAGCAAGCTCGGCCAGAGAGCAGAGCCACCATGTGGCCAGACAAGGTGCAGCTCCTCCTACTCCACAGTGGAAGCCTATTACAAGTCCTTGGTGCCCTCCACCTCATGAACCAGGCAGAGGTGGAGCACAGGCATCATCACTCCACGGAGTGAAGCAGGCCCTCAGGCATGGCCAGTTCCTTGGGCTTTCTTGATTTCCTGCCAGGGAAGAAGGAAAAGAGAAAGTCAGGAGAGGCAGGGAACCAGGTCTAGGCCTCCTACCTTCCCCCAGCTCCCAAGGACTCTTGGACTTTGCGCCTGTACTTGACCAGTCTGGCAACTGGCAGAGGCTCAGCTGCTTATGGTGCAGTACAAGTGTGAGCGGTGGCCTCAGTGGGGCTTGTGCAGGGGACCGCCCCCACAGGGCAGATGGGAGGGGCCCACCTCAGAGAGTGCCTGCTTCAGGGTAGCATAGGCTTTGTCCAGGTTGTCATTGATGATCACCAGGTCAAACAAGCCAGGCTCCTTGCCTGGGAACGGAATAAAACAGAGTCAGGAACACTGCGAATTTGGCCCCTTCTGGGCCTGCACCACTGTAACAACTGCTATCTTGGCTATGGCTACTCTTGCTGCCGCTGTGGCAGGATGGCCAGGGATGGATGGAACTCTTTCTTCCCTCCTCTAGAGATCCCCAGCTGGGGCTTGATCCCATCATGTCCTGAGTCCTAGAGTGTGGACCACTGTCCCCTCCGCAGGCCTCTCAGAACTGCCACTGCCTGTTATGGCTGCCACATGCACACAGGGAAACAGCAAAAGGTCTCAATGACAGCGTCTGAATGTGGGCCAAGCTCAGACCCAGAAGCAAGAGCACAGCTGCGAAAAGATGCCTACACCACTCCCAAGTCAGTAAGAGAAGTGAGACCCCTCAAAGGCTCTGCAGACAGAGGTCTGGACTCCTCCATCTTTGCCCTTGGTCCTCCCTGTCTGCTCAAGTGTAACTGGTCCGACTACACTCACTGCTCTCCATGTCAGCCCGTGCAGCTGCCAGCCGCTTTGCCAAACTCTCCTCAGTCTCAGTGTTGCGCAGTCGCAGCCGCTGCTCCTGAAATGCAGGTCCTTGTCAAGTCAGTATTCTCCAGGTCTCGGGGCCTGCCCTGCGAGTCTCCCACACCAGGTACCCACCAGCACGTCCAGCGAGGGGGGCTGCACAGAGATGTAGATGGGACGCAGATCAGTCTTCTTGATGTTGCGCACACCTTGCAGGTCGACATCTAGCACGCAGATGCGGTTCATGGCCTGCACAGCCCGAACAGCCGCCTTGCTGGGAGCAGGGAAGGGCGTGAGCAGATGTTCAGTGGAATCCAAGGGAAGATCTGGCCCTTAGGCCCACATGAGTTCTTGCCTGATGGCCATGCTCAGAAATACACGCAATGGCTACTAAACCTTAGCAGCCTCTTAAGGCTTCCAAGAGCTGCAGAGAAACTCAGCTCTTTCCTCCCCAAGCGCATCCTGGGCCTTGCCTCGGTAGTGCAGAGGTTCGTGTGAACCCAGCACCCTCTGTACTTCACAGGACATCCAAGCATATCCTCAGCCCTGTCAGGGCCTTGGACAGCATGGCTCTTTGTACCTGTCCTGCAGGCAAAAGCCAAAAAGGTGCGTGCTTTTGGTCAGCCCTCAGCTGCCTGTCGCTGCCTACCTCCCCTACGTGAGGTATGTCATGTAGATTCTTCCCCCACTGGATGGCTTGAAGACAGATGAACTCGGGCATGACTGGGCCTGCCTGCTCCCTGGAGCCTATCTGCTAAATTCAGAGACTGGAGGAAAGCCAGCCATCCTAGTCCTGCGTGGGAGAACGGGATGGTACTGTGTGGTCAGAGGAAACAGGATGGAGAGCCTCCTTCTGCCACAATTCAGGGGTTACCCTGGTCCATGGCCCCAGGCCCAAACCAAACTCAGCCCACCTTGTCCCGTACAGGTTCCCCGAGAACTCAGCATGTTCGATGAAGTCCCCTGCTGCAATATCACGCTGCATCATCTCCCTGGTCACAAAGTAGTAATCTGGAGAAGAAGAGGGCTTTCCAGAGGGTACCCAAAACCCAGTCCCCCTCCATCTTACACAGGATTTCTATGGCCAGATCCAGGCGGGAACAGATACCACTGTCCCCACTGTCCTCGCTGGGGAATTGGAAATGGCCAGGTTCCACAGGAAAGGAGACATCAGGGACATCCCTGCCATACACCAGGCAGGCAGAAAGTTCAGCTTTCACTATGATGTGACTCTAATCAAGCCACTAACCCACAGGCAAGAGATACTCTTCTGGTAGGGACTGGGCTCTGTTACAGACAAGACACAGAGCAAACATTCCCCCTTACACACCCCTCATCAGCACCCCTGCTATACACACACACACACACACACACACACACACACACACACACACACACACGACCGAGCTGATGCCTAAGACCCTCAGATTAGCAGGCCAGCTCACCTTTGCCATTTTCCTCTCCAGGTCGTGGGTTCCTTGTAGTATCTAAGGAAAAAACAAACTATCCCACAGTTAAAAATGCACAGCCCTTCCACCCTCCTCAGGGTCTTCTCTTGCAGGCCTGCTCAGTCCCCTGGTTGTATAGCAGCAGTTGGTGCTCACAGCCAGTGGGCAGCCCAGAGCACATCTCAAGAGGTCACTGGGGCCAAGATGCTCACTCTAGATGGAGGGCCTGGGAAGCGAGAGGGTAATGGGGATGGGGGTGAGGAGAGCATCTCCTAGGCTGGGTGTCATCTGGGGGCTCTAGGAGTAGTCTCATGCTGGGACAGCCTCCGCACTCTTGACCTCCAGGGTCCTGAGGCACTCACGGGACACGCTGAAGCCAAAGATGCTGCCATGTTCCTGGAACAACTTCTTGAGCAGGGTGCTCTTCCCTGCCCCTGACGGCCCGCTCAGCACCACTGGCCTAGGTCCTGCCATGCCTGTGGGAGGAGAGGCATCAGACATGAGGGGGGTGACCCTCACTAGTGCCCTGGCATTCTGTTTAATAGGAGGCGGCAGCGTGAGTGCCTCCCAAGGGCAACATGCATAGAATGTCAACCCACCTCACGACAGCAGTCAATTGGCAAAATGGCAAATGCAGGCAGGAAGGCCAACAGGATTCCAATATCCAGCCTCAGCCACACCCAACAGGATGTCCACAGACCAAGTGACCCAGAACCAGACAATGCAGCACTCACTGGCCCCACCCTATACAGGCTGCCCTCCAGAATCTGACCTCACACTGCTGCCTGGGCTTTGGCTCCCTTAAATGGCATTGCCCACTGTGGGTTCCAAGTCTTAAACAACAATGTCCCTGTCCCTACAAACATGGCATCCTCAAATCTGTTTAACCAAAGCTTGTTTGGGAAACGTTCCACTTGTCCAGGAAGGACAAGCTGCTGTCAAGAGTTGGAATAGCACTTGCTAGGCTTGCAAGGAGAAAGTGAATGCAGCCCAGGGTTCAGCATCTGCCATAGGTAGGGCTGCCATGGAGAGGCAGCTGCTGCGGTAGGTATGAAAGCACAGAAGCCTTCTCCCTCCTTCTACCTGGGACCTGAGCATCCTTCCCTGAAGCTCTGCCGGCATCGCCCTAGGACCATCTGACCGCACCTGCTCCCAAGCTCGTCCCGAGCACACACAGCCCCACCTCACTGTCAGCCCTCCTCCTCCACCAGGCAGGCCTCTGAGTGGGTCACTTACACAGGAAGAACCCTATCTACGAAGGCCCCCAGGATGGCACCCACCTACTTGATGTGTTGCAGCCTCCGTGGTTAGCTGAGAAGAGTCGATGGCTGCTCTGCACTGAGGTCTGGGGGACTAATCTCTGCCAAGCCCATACCCCGCCCTTCTGAGCAATAAATCCCTGGGGCACCCAGCCCGACCTGCACTGTGAAATCAGCCCTGTCCTCCCACTGTGCAAGAAGGAAAACGCAATTACTTTTCCTGTTTCTGAGACCTGCACCTGCACCTGTCCAAATAACCAGGGCAGTGTCTGAGTGCACTGGGAGATGGGGAAGAGCCGGCACAGGGGCTGAAAGGCCTGAGCTGCTGCTCTCTTCTGAGATCTTGGCAGAGGGAGACCAGGGAGGGTATCTGGGAGCTGGGGGCGTGGGGGCTGCCTGACAACCGAAGCTCCTTTGATCTGTAAGGGTGAGGCCCACATAGCTTTTGGTCTAAAAGACACAGGCTGCAGGAAGAGCATCAGCTTAAAAAGGTCTTGTGCTCTTAATCCCCAATGTAGGCCATGAGATAATCTTACAAAAGCAAGTGTTGCTGGTAGTCTATCACCCACAGGAGCACAAGCACGGCATGTATGGTACATGTGCGCGCACATGCACATCACACATGCACATTGAAAACACACACACACACACACACACACACACACACACACACACACACACGCATATGTCCCTGAGAAATATATAGGACCGCCTATCAAAGACACAGAAAAGGGAAACAGCCAGTATCACCAGGCTGCCTATCAGTAAAACTCTGCCCCCTTCTGGCTCTCCCCAACATGCGTATCAGCCCAATCACACTGACCACCGCATGCCATTTCATTTCTGGGCTCCAGGTTTCTCCTAACCCACAGCTCATGAGCACCTTTTCTTTTCTTTTCTTTCTTTTTTTTTGGGGGGGGGGTGGGGACAGGGTTTCTCTGTGTTAGCCTTGGCTATCCTGGACTCGATTTGTAGACAAGGCTGGCCTCAAACTCACAGCGATCCACCTGCCTCTGCCTCCCAAGCACTGGGATTAAAGGCGTGCACCACCACCACCCAAGCTCATGACCACCTTTTCATAAGTATCCTTTTCCTAGTCACTGAGCCCTACTGCTTCCACCACAGCCTGGCTTTAGGGTGTGTACTGCAAACTACCACCTCAGGCTGCTGCACTGCCCCAAATTTCCAGTGATGGCCACAGGTTGTGACCTGCAGCTGCCAAAGTAATGTAGGTTCTACATCTGTACTTTCCTAACAGCCCATTTCTGGAGCTGTTGGTTGCCTTGGACTTAAAAGGAACTGAAGGCAGTGCTTGCTGTGGGGCTCCATAGAGCTGCTGCATAGGTGTACCCCAGAGACTGAGAACACAGGACCTGAGCCTTAGAGAACACGGATCATGACAAGAGAGAAGAACCAAAGCTGAGAGAGATGCGCCAAGGTGCATGAGGGAAGAAAGCTTCTGAGAAAAGGATCCCAGGTAGGAGAGCCAGTAAGAGGGCACGCACGGTTGGAACAGAGGATCTGCCATCCCGTTGGGTATTCAGCAGCCTGTACCTATTCCTGACTCTATACCCTGCTTCTAACTCTAGGTAATGATGTGCTAGTTTCACCCAGAATCCAGCCTCAAATCCTCATTTCTGGGATGGTTGTAGTCCTCGCTTGACCCTAACCCTACACCATGTAGGCCGTGACCAGGCAGATGCAGGAAGGACACATGCAGGCACATGCCAGACAGCGGAATCCTACCCAGCTCTGCACTCATGACCACACCCCTGCTGAGCCACCTAACCTTGCAAGCTGACTTTCAGAATCCAGTGTGTGACTTCTGTCCTCCTGAGGCTGAACCTCAGGAGACAGGAAGACACAGGACACCAGCTCCTTCCTATTGGCACCTTGGTTCTGAAGAGTCCCAATAGGTGTCACCTGGCACAGAAAGCTCATGGATCGTTGACAGCTCTGACACTATACTTGCTTGGATCTACACAGACACCAGATGACCTTGGTTAGCGGTTAGCAAGCTATGTGGTACAGTGGCAGACAGCACAGTGCAGTCTAGGCAAGACAAATACCAACATGGGAAAGCTCCAGGCCCACCAAAGGAGGGGCTCTCGCCAGTAGCCAGGTGACAAGACTACATCTCCACAGGGGCACAGCTTAGGTCAGAAATTACAGATCTAGTTTTTGCCCTAATGTTTACAGAGTGTGTGCTTGTTAGAAGCAACTTCCTTTGGGGAAACACTTGAGTAACTTTGGGTCCCTAAATGGGCTGTTAGGGATTTAGTTCTTCCAATCCCAAACTTCAACTGCCTGACAAAGAGCTCCAAGCCCCTAACTGTTAAACAAGCCAAGATGAAAGTAACTTCCATAGGACCACCGGAGCATGCTCTGCTGGAACACTCCTGGGACACAACTTCCTGTACAGCCTCTTCCTAGCTATACCGAAGGCTCCTAGGGCTGGAAATCTGTCAAAACCAGCACCTCCCTCCTGTCAACTAAAGAGGAGGCCCTTCTAGGCACAAGAACAGTTACCAGTCCGCTAAGACACAAACAGCCTGCTAAGACACAAACAGCCCTAGGCAGACATGAACGACCCAGCCCACCCCCCCCCACCCCCCGACCTGCCCCCCGCATTTAGGAGCCTCTTCCAACAGCGGCAGCACCAAGAGCAGCCAAAGCGTTTGCATTCTTATTCCTCTACCTGAGCCACACGGACATACCATGGCCTCCCAAGGAAGTAACCACGAGCAGGCTGCTGCACCTTCCTGGTACTACCCATCTCCGCTTGTGTCTCTTCCCAGCAAGGGCAAAAAAGAACTGGCTGAATCTTGAACAGGGTCCTGGATGTCAACCCATAATCATGAGGCACAGTGAACATACAAGAAAAAGGGTTCAGAACCCAACGAGAGTACAAGAAGAGACCTAGGACACTGCAGAGTTTGTCACCTGATTGCTGGTGTAGAAGGGGGACAAACTAAGGCCCAGTAGATGTAGGCAGGGGACGGGTAGGGCAGGACAGGGCGGGGGACCAGCACATACAGGGTCAGGGAGAATGACGGCAGGGCAGGGCAGGGCAGGGCAGGGCAGGTGAGACTGAGGCCCAAGCAGAAGGGAGACTACACAAAGCCTTCCTCCTACGGCCGCCTTCCAAGAGCTCACCCTCAGTCTACCTTTTCTTTTTTTTTTCTTTTTTTTTTTTTTTAAGATTTATTTATTATGTATACAGTATGCATCAGACCACATTATAGATGGTTGTGAGCCACCATGTGGTTGCTGGGAATTGAACTCAGGACCTCTGGAGGAGCAGTCAGTGCTCTTAACCTCTGAGCCATCTCTCCAGCCCCCAGTCTACCTTTTCTTCTTTGTTGCCTGAAGCTCTCTCCTCCCACACCTCCTTCTGTCTCTTCTTCAAATTACCTCAAAATAGTTCCTGGATATTTTGCATGTATTAAGACAGACGAGAAAGTTTAAGTGTGGATGGACCATAAATGCAATGTCTCAAATTTACAACTCTAGAAAAACTACTGGTCTCCCCCATACCCCCTCCTCTCAAAGATCCAGCGCTGCACCAAGGAAGGGCAGGCAAACCCCAGCAGTGGCTAATGTAGCATCCACTGGTTTAAAAGCCTCATATGTGCGTGCAGGTGTAAAGTGGGTAGACAGGAACTAAAATACCAAGAAATTGTGTTCCTTAGGGGCCAAAACAGGAAACTGCTTTAGTGGTAGCTCCCATAACTAGCCTAGTGAAGATTAACTGAAGGTGCACCCACAGAAGCAAACGGCCTTCTTCCTCTCCTTGGACCCTACCAAAGGCTGACCATTTATTTGCTTTCTACCTCAGATACCATGTAGCTAGTCACCTGCCCCGCCTCCAGCCACCACCTAAAGGAACCCCGCCCACTTCCACGTGGGCTCAAATAATGTCTGAGACTATCAAGCCAAAACGCGGCTTTAGAAACCCCAACCCGGGACCGGCCGAATCCCAATATCCACACCCAGGCGTCGGGAAGGCCTGCACCTGCAGACACCGAAGTCCAGCACTGGCAATGGCTGAGGAGTAAAGTTTGGTGCTTGAGCCTCCCAGGACGCTGGGTGGGCAGGGAGTCGAGAAAGTGCGCGCAAGCCTCAGGCTGCGCGCGTCTGCGGGCGGAGGGGATGCCGCGTGTCCATCCCTTGTCGTTCTGGGGACTCGGAAAACACGTTCACCCGGCGTCCCCACAAGAACAGAGGTCACTGGAGACGCACGGGAAACATGCTGCCGCAAGTCCCTCTCCTGAGGCAACCACCCGCCAGCACCACATCGCACTCACCGTCCGCGGGGACGCGACCCAGGGCGGCCACTGCCAGCCCGACCAGCGGGCGCCGCAGCATCAGGGACCGCCCACAGGACTACGTCACAGCTGCGCGCCGGCCCACCGGAGCGCCGCACGGCTGCGCAGACCGAGTGCGCAAATCCTCAGCGCCGGCTACTCTCCATCTCTGCCCGCCGGCATTACGTCACCCTCGCCGGCCCCACCCTACTCCGTATTACCCCCGCCTAGTCTAGTAGTCACGGCCTCAAGGCTACGTCACAGCTGCGCGTCCGTCTGCTAGTGCCTACGGGAGGGGCGGGGAAGGGCGGGGCAGCGGGTGGAGCACCCACCCCTACCCTCACCCCCGCTGACCACGCCCTTTTCCACAGGTCTTTCTTTTCCTGGGCTCAGAACAGATCTTGCCACAGAGAAGACCAGGAGGGAAAAACATCAAAGATCGACACCGAGCCCTTAGAGCCCTTAATCCCAGCACTCGGGAGGCAGAGGCAGGCAGATCTTTGTGAATTCGAGGCCAGCCTGGTCTACAAAGCGAGTCCAGGACAGTCAAGGCTACGCAGAGAAACCCTGTCTCGAAAAACCAAACCAAACCAATCAACATCGAGTCTGTTTAGTCCACATCTTCCGTTTTAGCCAGTTACCTGTTACATCATAAATATTTAAAGAGGGCACTAATTCCTGAGGACCCAGATTCAGTTCCCAGCACTCAGGTTGTGCAATCTTATCACCTGCACTCAACGTGTTCATACACATACAAATAATATTAAATCTTTTTTTTTAAGATAAAAAACATGTAGTCCTGACTGGCTTGAAACTCCCAGAGAGCTACCTACCTCTACCTCTCTAATGCTGGGACTAAAAAATTGCTCCCCTTTTGGGCAGTGGTGCACACTTTTAATCCCAGCATTTGTGAGGCAGAGCCAAGCATATCTCTGAGTTCTAGGCCAGTTTTGTCTACAGAGCAAGTTCCAGGACAGCCAGGGCTACACAGAAAAACCGTGTCTTAAAATAAATAAATAAATAAATAAATAAATAAATAAATAAAGTGTACACTATTATGCCTTGCCAAAGTAAATATGTTTTTAATAAATTATTTCAAGAAATTGGATGCCAAAGATCCCAGAGAATGTGGAGGTGGTGTGTCCTTAATTCATGCAGAGAAAAAAGAAAATTAAACCGGGTGTGGTGCATGTCTTTAATCTCAGCACTTGGAGGCAGAGGCAGGCCGATTTTTGGGCATTCAAGATCAGCCCAGTCTACAATAGTGAGTTCTAGGCCAACCAAGACCCTGTCTCAAATAAAACAATCAAAAATTGCAGTAAAGTGGGTAGCACAGCTGAATTAAGCATTAGTTCTCTCAAAAAGAGCTATTTTGGAGAGAGTAGGGAAAGTGATCACAGGGGACAGGGAAGGAGGAAGAGCAAGTGAAATTCCTTAAGTAAAAATGTGCCAACTTTACAATAAATATCTTTGCCCAACTTTACTCTTTAAAAGAAACCTTAAGCAAAGAGAAGGGAGGGGAGAGGGAGGGAAGAAAAGAAGTGAGGGATCAAAGGAGGGAGGGAGGGGAGGGAGGGAGGGCAGGCGATGTTCTCTAGGAGGGTGCAATGGACCTGCTCTTGTCCCTCCTTTGTCAAGAACAAGGCTGTGTTGAGGATGTGCCCTGCGATCTATGGAAGGCTAGTAAAATGGCTAACACTGCCGAGGTGGTTCTGAAGAGCAAAGCATTCAAGCACTTGGTGTGGCTGGGTTTTTCAGTTCCTTCGTTTTGTTTGGTTGGTTTTTTCGAGGCAGAGTTTCTCTGTGTAACCTTGGCTTTCTTGAACTCCATTTGTAGACCAGGCTGAACTCACAGAGATCCACCTGACTCTGCCTCCCTCGTGCTGGGATTAAAGGTGTGAGCCACCCCGCCGACCCATGTGGTTGTTTTTAATTGGCTTCTCCTAGACTGAAAGGCGAGGGGAATTTGGAAAGATTTGCATGGGAGAAACTCTTGTCTGGGCAGGGAAAGAACAGAGATGAGCTCGGCTAAAAGGCAGCAAGTGCTGGACATCGGGGCTGTGGTGACTGAGGCTCAACAGCACTCCCCATCATGCGGCTGCCTGCTGCCAGGGGGCTCTGCTCCGTCCTCCCTTGTCCCAGAGCAGCATGGCTCTTTGCCACTCTCCTTCTTTCCAGATCTCAGGTCCCAAAGGAACTCAGGACAAATGGCTAACTGCCGTGTGGAAGACAGAGCGTGCAAGAAGAGATCAAGAAAGGGTGGCACACGCCTTTAATCCCAGCACTCGGGAGGCAGAGGCAGGTGGATCGCTGTGAGTTCAAGGCCAGCCTGGTCTACAAAGAGAGTCTAGGACTGTCAAGGCTACATAGAGAAACCCTGTCTCGGGAGGGGAAAGAAAGAAAGAAAGAAAGGAAGGAAGGGTGGTGGAGGCTATCTGGGAGTGAGTCAGGAAGCTGTCAAGACAGAGGTGAAGTGAAAAACAAAAAAAAAACAAAAACAAAAACAAACAAACAAAAAACCAGGAACAGAGGAAGAAGTAGCCATGAAGAGGACCAGGGAGGAGTTTGCCATGAGGACTGACAGACTGAGACGGCAAGTGAAAGGGCAGCTATGGTCCCAGAAAGGTGGAGCCGATGGCAGTGTGTGATGCCAGCCACAGCCCCACAGGGACTGGAACTAGCCACACTGTGTAGGAGTGGTAGCCACCCTGGGGTATACATGGTGCCCCAGCCAGAGGATTTAGCAGTTGCCCTGATGCACTTTGGGCTGTCCTTGAGACAATGCATTCTTCCTGTCCGGTGTGGAAATATCTGTCTTGTGCCTGCTTCACCATTTATATCTTGGAGGTATGTAACTACGGAGCTTAGGAGCTTACACAGCTTTTTTTTTTTTTTTTTAAAGATACAGTGCTCTGCCTGCATATACACCTGCAGGCCAGAAGAGGGCGCCAGATCTCATTATAGATGCTTCTGAGCCACCTGGTGGTTTCTGGGACTTGAACTCAGAACCGCTTGGGAAGTAGTCAGTGTTCTTAACCTCTGAGCCATTTCTCCAGCACCTGGACTTGCACTTTTGAGCAATGTCTTAGTTAGGATTAGTATTACTATGATGAAACACCATGACCAAAAGCAAGATATGGAAGAAAGTTTATTTGGCTTGCACTTCCACTTTGTGGTCTAGCACTGAGGGAACTAATGACAGGAACTCAAACAGGTTCAGAGCTTGGAGGCAGAAGTCGATGCAGAAGCCACAGATGGGCGCAGCTTACTGGCTTGCTCTCGTGGCTTTCTAATGGCACCCAGGACCACCAGCCTAGAGGTGGCCCCACCCACAGTGGGCTGAGCCCTCCCCCAGCAATCAGTAATTAAAAAAAATAGCTTACCAAGAGAGTGAGAGGGCTGTCCCTGCCCTTCACTAGCTGTAGCATCTGGGAGAGCTGACCCTGCACCTTGCCTGGGCAGCACAGTAGAGCCCCTTGTGGCAGAGGCACAGGAGTGTCCAAGGCCAAGGGCATGAGCACAGGTTTGCTGGTCCTACTTTTCATCTGCTGTGATGAGGCAAGAGTCGATGCCCTCCACCACTGCTACTACCACCTGAAGCAGTCTGGAGAGTTGGTCCCAGGGCCTGAGAGTAGGGCGAGCTGGCTCCGCCCCCACACACCCTGACCTGGGCAGCACAGTAGACCTGGTTCTGGTGGCATGGGTACAAGTGAGCTGGCCCGAGAACAGGAGAGCCGAGCCTGCCCACTGCTGTCCTGCAGCATTGGGTG
Source organism: Acomys minous (assembly GCF_964271855.1). Lineage (NCBI taxonomy): Eukaryota > Metazoa > Chordata > Mammalia > Rodentia > Muridae > Acomys > Acomys minous. The sequence continues at coordinate 12,605,383 of NC_140498.1, read as the reverse complement.
AGCTAGCCAGGGCCGTGCTGGAGAGCTGGCCCTGCTGGTGCAGATATGGTAGAGCTGGCAGGCTGACCAACTCAACTACCGCTGGGGCTAAGATCCAGAGCATCAAGTTGGCTCACCCCCAAATCTACCTCATTTATGAACTGTTGGAGCATTTTTAAGGACCAGTCCTGCAGATCCAAAGCTGCAGGATCTCCATGACACAGGACAACAACTGGATAACGGAGAGGAGTCCCGATGAAGACCCAGTGTTGATGGTGCGGCAGAAGCCAGAGACCTTGAACCAGAACGATGGCTCGTTGCACTGAACATTTGCAAGAGAAAAACGTGTGGACAAAAGAGTATGCTGTGTGACACACTGCAACACACTACAGCTTCCACAACAAGACGGGCTTTGTTTGTTTGTTTGTGGGGGAGGTTGCTAGGGCTGAGGGCAGATGATTGGGACTGGCGTGCATGATGTGAACCTCACAAAGAATCAATACTAAAAAAAAAAAAAAAAAAAGATGGTTCTGGAGAAGTCCTGATCATTTGAGGGGACAATGTGCCTCCTATGAGATGACTGTTCCTGCTTGAGGGGCAGTCTTGGTTTCTGTCACAGGGTTATTACTCAGAGTTGGAGTATTATCTCATCATGGGCTACCTGTCTGGCCCATTTGAGGGATCAGCACTTTTTAATCAAAATCAGCTTTTACGTTGTGAGTACACTGAGTGACTTTTAAGGGGTAGGGTCTACTATGAGGTGACTGGGTCACTAAGGGCACCAACCTCAGAAGGAACTGATGCTAATACCACAGTGTAGTTAGTTCTCCCCAGAACAGGCTGTTGTGGCGCAAGTTTGGATGTCGTAGCACCCCCTACTGCTTTGGACATGTCATCTCTTCTGCATGAGCTTCTGTTGCTGTGGTGCTGTCAAGGGACCCTCCCCAAAGCCAAGCAGGTGCTCTGTCATGCTCTTGTGTCTCCTTGAATGTGAGCCAAATAAACCTCTTTTCTGTAGAAGCCCTTACCCTCCAGTGTTTTTCCCATAGCCACTCAATATGAAAAAAGACACAGTCCATGGCAGAGTTCTTTAGTCCCTGAGCCAGCAGCCATTAACTTTTCACCTTTACTACTCAGCTGCTGGTTCTATGTAATTTTAGTGATGCTACTAAGAATGTAGGAGGGATTCATGGGCACTCCAGAGGGCAGTACTCTTTAATGTGTCTGCCAGGAGGGTTTTATCTTTTTAAGATTCATTTCTTTTTTTTTTTCTTTTTTCTTTTTCTTTTTTTTTTTTTGTTTTTTTGTTTTTTTGTTTTTTTGTTTTTCGAGACAGGGTTTCTCTGTGTAGCCTTGACTGTCCTGGACTCACTTTGTAGATCAGGCTGGCCTCGAACTCACAGCGATCTGCCTGCCTCTGCCTCCCGAGTGCTGGGATTAAAGGCATGCACCACCACGCCCGGCCCAAGATTCATTTCTTATGTATACAGTGTTTCACCTGCATGTATGCCTGCAGTCCAGCAGGGAGCGCCAGATCTCATTATAGATGGTTGTGAGCCACCATGTGGTTGCTGGGAACTGAACTCAGGCCCTTTGGAAGAGCAGCCAGTGCTCCTAACCTTTGAGCCATCTCTCCAGCCCCTGCCAGGAGGTTTTTTTATCTAGCCTTAGAGTCCGCCTTAGCTCTTCCTAAGACATTAATGACAGGGCAGCAGGCAGCTGTATTGTATCTAGTCTTTTACATGTGGCTCATTCTCTATCTCATCTGCATAGGAGTTAAGAAACCCTGTGCCATTTCTGCAGCATCCCCAGCCGTGAACCACTCACTCCGTGCACACATACTGTTTTTATGGATGTTAGCTGTTCCCCAGCAAAGAGGCAGCTCCTGTGAAGGCAAAGCACTCACATACTACGATGAAGTGTCTTAAGATGGGAGCTGCCCCTACATTGCTGACGAAGTAGTGGCTGCATTTACCATCACTATCCTCCATGTATGTGCCCTCTGGGTACCAGGACCATACACAATGGCTGAGCTTCTTGTACATCATCTCGAGCAATAAGGAGGTGTGTGTGTGACGTCAGTTTCATGGTATGCTGTACAAGGGAGGAGGAAAGAGAGTGGCAGAACTGTGTCAGCTGCTGTGAGGGTCCTGTGGTGCTTGTCCACCTTAGGACCCCTAAGAGGGGAGCTGGTTAGCAGAAAGATGTTGGAGATTGTGAATATGCAGCAAGCCCTCGGGGTACAAACAATATTCAGTCATGGAGGTCTGGGGTTTGGGGGGAGGGGGGAGTGAGAAATAGAATGCAAGGGTATGCATTAGGCCAGAGGTTAGCACAGGCAGGTGGGTCCAGCTGCTGGCTGAAGCACATGGAGTCCGTGGTCGGGCAGTGGTGCTCCATGGGTCAAGACTCCTGACGCATTTCCTTCCTTCTCACATACAGAAAAACAATAGGCAATTAGGCTGTCTGTTCTAAGGCTAGGGGGCTGCTGGTGCTCTAATACTTTCTTGTAGAGGGAGGGGAGGGGCTCACAAGACTCACGAGGTCGGGCTCTGCTGGAAGAGAATAGATTCTTCAGAATAAAAATGGCTGCAAGCTGCACAGAGCACTTGAGTGAGCTGCCATCATGCCAGGATGACCTTTTCAGCGACAGTGCTGCATGAAGTAGCCATGCTCCTGAAGTGGTAGTAATAAGCTCATTGGTTCACTGGGCTGCCCTTGGATGGAATCCTTGCTTTGCCCCCCCCCCCATTTCTTTTCTATTTGAGAGTGAATAAAAACATGATCCCAGGAAAAGGTTCCCTATCAGGGACTTAACGTTTGTTGTTGTCACCTCCCCCTCCTTGTCAAGGCTGAATTTTTCAGTGTTAGTGTGGTGGTTTGTTTGTAGCCCTGACTGTCCTGGACTCACTTTGTAGACCAGGCTGGCCTCGAACACATAGCGATCCACCTGCCTCTGCCTCCTGAGTGCTGGGATTAAAGGTGTGCGCCACCACATCCGGCTTGTGTGGTGGTTTGAATAATAATGGCCCTGATAGGCTCATATATTTGAATGCTTGGTCCCAGATAGTGGAACTGTTTTGGAAGAATTATGAGGGGTGGCCTTGTTTGGAGTAGATAGTGCCTTGCTCGAGGTGTTTCACTCAGGGGTGGGCTTTGAGGTTGGTTTCAAAAGCCCACACAGGCCCAGTCTCTCCTTTCTGCCTGCTGCCTACAGATCAGCTACTAATCTAGCACCAGGCCTGTCTGCTTCCCACCAGGCTGACTGTGGACTAACCGCCTCAAAGTGTAAGCAGGCCTCCGATCAAATGTTTTCTTGCATAAGAGTTGCCTTTGTCAGCCGGGCTTTAATCCCAGCACCCGGGAGGCAGAGGCAGGTGGATCACTGTGAGTTCAAGGCCAGCCTGGTCTACAAAGCAAGTCCAGGACAGTCAACGCTACACAGAGAAACCCTGTCTTGAAAAACAAAACAAAACACAACAACAAAAAAAGTTGCCTTTGTCACACTTGTCTCTTCACAGCAGTACAACAGTGACTTAGACAGGGTCCTTCCCAACCATGTCGTTGGTTTGATGGCAGAAGAGCTCGGCTGCATAGAAAAGTTGTGGCAGAATTAGTGAGGCCAAGGAGTCCACACAGCTGGCATTTAGGGATTTTTAAGACACCACTGTACTGTGTGAATCTAAGTGCCACCCATCTTCCAACTCAGCTGTGTTTACTTCATGAGCTTGATTTTACCTTAGAAAGTTTGTTTGTTTGTTCAAATAAATTTCAGGCTGGGCGCTGTGACACACTCCTGTAATCCTAGCACTTTGGGAGACAGAGGCAGGTGGATCTCTGTGAGTCTGAGGCCAGCCTGGTCTACAAAGTGAGTCTAGGACAGGCAGGGTCGTTACACAGAGAAACCCTGTCTAGAAGAAAAGAAGAAAAGAAGGAGGAAGAGGAGGAAGAGAAGAAGAAAAGGAGAAGAGGAAGAGGGGGGAGGAGGAGGAAGAGGAGGAGGAGGAGGAGGAGGAGGAAGAAGAAGAAGAAGAAGAAGAAGAAGAAGAAGAAGAAGAAGAAGAAGAAGAAATAATTATTTCGGGTCCCCTAACTGGGACAACAGACAGAATCTCAGACGGTGAAAATGAGTCTCAGACTACATAAAAGGTTTGATGGAGAATGGAAGACACATTGGAGGTCTCAGAACCTCATAAACTCAAAACTGGTATGTGATGCCGCTATCATCTGTCCCCCCAGACTCTTAGCCTCTGAGCAGCGTCCAGAGGAGTCCTTGCCAGCTGTTCTGACAGCACAAATATAGAACAAGAGGAAAAGCTTAACGGGCTTTTTGTTTGTTTGGTTGGTTGGTTTTTCGAGACAGGGTTTTTCTGTGTAGCCTTGGCTGTCCTAGACGCACTTTGTAGACCAGCCTGGCCTCAAACTCACAGCGATCCAACTGCCTTTGCCTCAAGAGTGCTGGGATTAAAGGTCTGCGGCACCATGCCCAGTTCCATGCCCGGCTCCTAACGGCCTTTTCTTCAGCCAATGACTATGCCACTCCTAGGCCATTGCCAGTGCTCACAGACCGATAGAAGATCACCACACCTTTGTAAGGCTAGGGGTCTTATAGGCACCACGTTGGTTGGCAGTAAGGGCGGCTCTCTGGGCTCTGCTTTCTAGTGCCTGCTAACGACACTTGCAGGCCAGCGTGTGTGATGAGCTCCGGAGGCTGGCTGCCAGACTGCAAAAAACAAAACAAAACAAAACAAAAAAACCTTGAACTTCTCAGTATGTCCCTTGCAGACCTCTGGCTCCATGCACGGCAGCCTGCATGTCTGCAATGTCTAGGAGACAACCTAAGTGGGGTGGTAAAAGGCAAGAACTCAGGAAGAAACAGAAAAGAGGAAGGAAAAAGATCTGCCGCAGTGACGCCAGGGGCCCGATGTGGCAAAATCCTCTAAAAGCAGCACAAGAAGTAAAATACACCAGCTGAGCAGTCCTCCTGAGAAACCGCAGCAGAGAGTCCTGCGCCTGCACAGCAGCACACCTCCCGGGCTCACAGTCACCGCTGGCACAAGCTCAAGGGAGGGGACAGCTTCAGGACCCCTTAGTGTCGGGCTTCTCAGGAGACACCAATCGGGTCCTTGAAAGCCAGGTAGTTTGGCTCTGAAGAACCGATTGTTGTCTCTAACGATCTCCTCACGGAAACCGCAATGAATCCAGCTCCTTCATGTTGGTTGTTTTGCCATCCCGACTTGACGTTTGGACGTCCGTCTTCCAGACCTTGGGCCCACCACGAGGCCCGAGACTATTCGTGTACTGAGAGAAAGTTCCCTCCAAGGGCGGATCTGGAGCAAACCTGGAAAAGGGCTAGGCGTGGAAACTTAATACACCAAGGACGCACAGGGACCCGTAGCAGTGCTGTCTGGCTTCTGTCAACGTAATGCACAACGCCGTGCAGCCTACATAACAGAAAGTCCAAGAATCCCAACAGCCTGGGTAGTGCGCGGGCCTTGCCTACTGTGACTTCGCCACTCGCAGCGACATGGGATCTGGCCCATCCCGCGCACCCGGACAACTAACCAGGACTCCTGAGAGTTCAGACTCAATCACGCCCACTTTAGCTTACCCCGCCCTTAACGGATGACGCATGGCCCGCGTTGTGTGACGTCATCGCCGCGCGACGCGGCGCGGCGCCTGCGGGAGATCTGGGTCACCGTGGAGGATCATCGGCTACAGTGACAGGTTCCCTGTGCGCCCCTGCTTTGCTTGGCCTCAATTTCCCACCTACTGAGTAAAGTTCTGCACTGCGGGTTTACGAGGTCCCTCCGCCGCCAAAGTGGCGGCCGCAGGTTTGCGTCTCTTGGGCCCCGGCACCAACCAGTCCCATCACTGAGCCGAGAAATCCCTCCTCTTGTGCCGTTGGGTGGGGCGAACGGGAGGAGGCTTTCCCTCAGATGACCCGAGGCTCCATGGTCGTGGCTAGAAATGAGTAGGCCTCGGGCTTGGGACACTGAAGAGAGGGGTCCCCTCTTTCGAGGCAGTGGGCCCTCCCTTCGGTCCCCTCCTCAAGTACAAGACTTTCAGACTTGCTGTGTGTGTAGCACACTCCGCCTGCTTAGACCATTCTGGGCGTTTGTGGCATTGGAAAAGATAACTCTGGTTTCTTCTCCCGTTTGAAAGCGGCCTTGGTAATAGTCCCCGCGCAGTACTGTTGTGAAAACTAGAACGACGTTTAAAAAAATGAAAAATTAAAAAAAGTGAACCAAGCATTCCACACACAGGGCCACATGGGGACTCCGACTCTGTAACCCCCTTCAGTCATGAATGGGCCTCAGTCCTGCTGAAAGCTGACTCAGTCTTTGGAGGATGAGACGCTGGTAGCTGGTTTTGCAAAAAGTGTAAAAAGCCTTCACAAGCGGTTCTAACCCCAGGCCACAGGGCTAGTTGGAGAGACCGGAAAGAATTCAAACCACAGATTGAAGATAACTTTTTAAAAACTGGGTCTATGTTGAACATAAGGGATTTTGTTTTGTTTTGTTTTCTAAACAAAATCATTTTCAAATGGCTATATGGCTTTTGCCGTTGTTTGCTTCAGTTTTTTTTGTTTTTTTTGTTTTTTTGGTTTGGTTGGTTTTTGTTTCTTTGAGACAGAGTCTCAAGTAACCCAGCCGGACCATTAACTCCCTGTGTAACAGGGTAACTTTGAATTCCTGATCCTCCTGCCTCTGCTTTCCCAGTGTTGGAAATACAGGCGGCATGCACTCCCACGCCTGGCTTTGTTTTCTTTTATTCATTGTAAGTGACCTAAGGCACATGGGAACAGGCACACAGATCATATGTAAATACTATGCCATTTCATGGCGGCAAGCTGACAGCTTATCAGGTTGATTATCTGCAGGGGACTCCTGGATCCAGTTCCCCATGAATACCAAGGGACAGCTAGAGATGCAGCGGGGTCCCACTTGGCTCTAGGACAGGATTTTTAGGACAGTAATCAAATGGAAAAATCTGTTTGCTTTTTCCTTGCCTAACAGGTCCTACATCAGGACCAGTGACTGTTTCCTACGGCCACCACAGCTCTAAGGAAAAACAATGCCTTTGGGCAGCCTGCTTGGGTAAGCATAGTATTCCAGTCCCCTCAGGCACATCCCAAGACACCCTGTCCTCTCCTGGAAGGGGCCATTATCCCCTAACCTCAGTGCTGGAAGGCTTGTTGTGCCCTGAATCACCCACTGCCGTCTCTGGTTGCTGTCATACCTGACAGTGGCTGGCCTGGCACTTACTGTCATCTGGCTCATCTTCATCCGCCAACCAGTCACTGCATGTCTGTCTGTAGCCTGGTGAGACACTGTGCTCTGAAGGCAGCCTCTCCTGCACCCCGCCACCTGCACACATCCCCTTGGAGAGCTGACAGCAGCAGGGCTTCACTCACCCGACTGCGCCGCCAGGCCTATGCGCGCCTCTACCCTGTGCTGTTGGTCAAGCAGGATGGCTCCACTGTCCATATACGATACCCGGAGCCACGACGTATGATAGCGGTGAGTAGGTACTTGGTGAGGCATGGTGTTGGGCCCCAGGGCCGGATGTGGGATTGGAGTTGTACCTGTAATTACAGTCACTTCACTATAGTGCAGAAGACAGGAACACCTTGCTAGAGGAATTTACACCAAACCTCCAATAACAAAAATTAGAACAAATGAATTAGTTATTTCTTTTTTGGGATTTGTTCTTGTTTTATTGATACAGGGTTTGATGCAAAACAAACCTCTTTTGGGGGATTTGTTCTTCTTTTATTGATACAAACCAACCTGGCTTTGAACTTTTATAGCTGAGGCTGACCTTGACCTCCTAGTCTTTCTGCCTCCTTTAAGGCCTGAGATAGAGGCCTATCTCACTATATCAGGCTTAACACCAAATCTGGACTGGAGTGTAGAATGCTTGCCTGATAGGCACAAAGCCTTTGGTTTTGGGACCACATGAAACCAGGCATGGTGGCACACGTGTAGAATGGCAGCACTCCAGAAGCCAAGGGTCACTGCTGATAGTTCAAGGCTGTCTTGGCCTAATTAAGACTCAGTCAGGCCGGGCAGTGGTGGCACATGCCTTCAATCCCAGCACTCGGGAGGCAAAGACAGGTGGATTGCTGTGAGTTAGAGGCCAGCCTGGTCTACAAAGTGAGTCCAGGACAGCCAAGGCTACACAGAGAAGCCCTGTCTCAGAAAAAAGAAAAAAAAAAAAAGATTCACCCTTAAAACAAACATGCACCAGGCGTGGTGGCGCACGCCTTTAATCCCAGCACTCGGGAGGCAGAGGCGGGTAGATCGCTGTGAGTTCGAGGCCAGCCTGGTCTACAAAGTGAGTCCAGGACAGCCAAGGCTACAAAGAGACCCTGTCTCAAAAAACCAAAAAAATAAAATAAAATAAAATAAAAAATAAAACAAACATGCACTAAGTATACAGGAAGGGAGCAGAAAAACATTTCCCCCCAAAAGTTTTGAAGGGGAAGAGAGGCACAGTAAAAGGTGCAGGCGTCTTCCTGGTCGCTCTCCTGACTCTCCTCAGTGGTGAGCTCATACCTCCATCTCTCCCCATGCAGATGCCCCTAGACCTGGATGCCCTGTCTCCAGAAGAACGCCGGGCCCGGTTTCGAAAACGTGAGGCTCAGCTCCAGCAGAAGCGGAAGGAAGAGCCAGAGATGGTTGACAGTTTTGATACTGAACGATATAAACGGTTTTGGACCAAGACCAAGAAGTAACTGTCAGGGAGTTATAGCAGCGACATTTTGTAAGGATGGAAGGGCATCTGTAAAGCATACATTCTGTAAACCATGGCCTCTGTCACTGTCGTCTTTTATGTGTAAGCCCAGCCCTGACACTCATTATTTCTGGGAAGTAAGTGCCAGCTCAGAGCCAGATTGAGAGGCTCTGGGTTACGGTCCATTTAGGTCAGACCATTGGGTTTTTTGTTTGTTTGTTTACTTGCCGGAGTGGGGGTGGGGTTGGGGTGTTTAAGACAAGGTTTCTTTGTGTAACAGCCCTGGGTGTCCTGGATTTGTTTGTAGACCCAGCTGACCTCAAACTCACAGGGATCTGCCTGCCTCTGCCTCTTGAGTCTGGGATGAAAGGTGTGCGCCACCATGCCCAGCTTGGGTTTTATATTATAAGACAAGGTCTTGTAGGCTTTAAACTTTTTCAAACCTACTTTATTTGGGGTTCTTTAATGCTTAAACCTCCCTTCCAACCCACCTACCCTAGATAGAAAAAGAGATTAATGTGAACAGGAGATACAGTCCTTTCTAGACTCCGTTCCTTGGAGCAGGTCCACTGGCATAGTGGGCAGGATTCCAATAGACCAGTTAAACGGCAAACCAGCCATTCAGCAAAGGTGACTGCAACCACAGTAGCTGGAACCCGGAACCTCAAAACCTTCTCTGGAGTATTTTTCTCTAGGAACATCTTGAAACGGAGCGATGAACAGCTAAACAATAGGAAACAATGCAAAGACCAAAAAGCTAAGCCTCTTGTTTTGGGGTTCATGTATGTCTTCTCAGAGTCTGTACTAGGATGTTCATTAGTTGGCAAAGACCATGCCCCCACAAGGGACAGTTCGTCTTCTAGTGGACAAGCATCATGTGTTCTCTCAAAAGTCTGTTTCCAGCAGACAAACACCACACACCCTCACACAAATCCATTTCACATCCCACACTTGACATAAAAACAAAAACATGTTTACATCCACTACAAGGTCTCGAAGCTGGGTGGTGGTGGTGGCACACGCCTTTAATCCCAGGACTCGGAGGCAGAGGCAGGCAGATCTCTGAGTTCAAGTTCAGCCTGGTCTACATAGTGAGTTCCAGGACAACCAAGGCTACACAGAGAAACTATCTCAAAAAACCAAAAAATAAAACAAACCTGGTTGGTCTAGAACTCTATATGCAGACCAGGCCTGACTCTGCCTCCTGAGTGCTGGGATTAAAGGTATGTGTCATCACACAGAGCTTTAAACCTCTAGGGTTTTTTGTTTGTTTGGTTTGGTTTTGGTTTTGGTTTGAGACATAGTTTCTCTGTGTAACACCCCTGACTGTCCTGGACTTGCTTTGTAGACCAGGCTGGCCTCGAACCCACAGAGATCTGCCTGGTTCTGACTCCCAAGCGCTGGGATTAAAGGCCTGTGCCACCACACCCAGCTAAACCTGGGTTGTTTGTTTGTTTGTTTTTGTTTTGTTTGTTTTTTCGGTTGGTTGGTTTTTTGAGACAGGGATAGCTTTGGCTGTCCTGGGCTCACTTTGTAGTTAAGGCCAGCCTCGAACTCAGCGATCTACCTGCCTCTGCCTCCTGAGTGCTAGGATTAAAGGTGGGCGCCACCACGCCCAGCTAAACCTCTCAGTTTTAAACACTGCTACAACTTGGTTGTGAAGCATGTGGACAGGAAGGACCCACCGACTACCTTCCTAGCACTAGGAACCCCCAAGTTAAACTCCTAGGTCACACATAGCCTGCAGCAATCTTTCATACCCCGACCCTTAATAGATCCTTCCCTAAAAGTATACACAGGGAGAAATACTTCTCTGCCCTTAGGGACCTAGGAGCGTGGCCAGGCTTTGGGCCTTGAACCCCTAGTCTGTCTACAGAATAAGTGGCTACGCAAACCAACGCCAAGCAGGTACCTGTACCTTTGTTTGTTTGTTTGTTTGTTTTTTCGAGACAGGGTTTCTCTGTGTAGCCTTGGGTGTCCTGGACTCACTTTGTAGACCAGGCTGGCCTCGAACTCACAGCGATTCGCCTGCCTCTGCCTCCCGAGTGCTGGGATTAAAGGCGTGCGCCACCACGCCCGGCTGGTACCTGTACCTTTGTACTCCTGATGTTGATGTAAAATCTCACTGGATTCCTCCAGATCCAAGAGTGTACATAGTACCTAACCTAAAAAGCAGTCCTGTGACCACCCAGCCTTTCATGGCTATAGTCAATCGCTTCAGATTCTGGTTCTAACTGGAATAGGTGGTTACTCAAAGCTGCATAGGCTTTGGAACTGCTCTAGACATTTGTCCCATACCCTTCCAGCCCCCTAGCTTCCCCTCTTAGCTTCACCTATTATGCATTCTGTGCTCTGACGCAGAAAGCAATGTATGCTTCTATGTCCTAAGCATACCTGGCACACCCTCAGAAGCTGCTGCCTTGCTTTCTGGAGACCTTCCCTGGCAGGTGGCTGCATGGTTGTCTAATTTACTGTGGTCCACACGACTGCTGCTCCTTTCTTGAGCATCTCCCCTTGGGACCCTCTTCCCATCCATCCATTCCTAGTATGATCTTGTCCCGAGGGATCTGTGTCCTCCAAAGCCAGGACATGAGCTCAGGGCTTATACCAGCTGCCTCACAAGCTGTTGGCAAGTCCTCACTCAGCATGTGTTCAGAATAAAGACATGGACCAAAAAAAAAGTAAGGCTGTCTTGGTCGACTTGGGATGCCAGAGAGTGCCAGGTGGGGTAATCTATCAAACTAGGGATGGGACCCAAGACCTCATGCATGTTAGGCAAGTGCTCTATCTTTAGGAGGTAGCTCCACAGCTGGCTGTGGTGGCATACACCTGCAGTTCCAGCACTTGGGAGGCAGAGGCAGGCGGATCTCTGAGTTGGCCCGCCAAGGCTACACAGAAAAATCCTGTCCAAAAAAAAAAAAAAAAAAAAAAAAAAAAAGCTCCATTTCACTAAATTGCCCGGAGTAGCTTTCAAATCTTTTTGTAAGCTTAGGCAGTCCTTGAACCCCAGTCTTCTGCTGCAGCCTCCTGAAGGGATCACAGGGATTATAGACCTGTGCTAGCTCAGACTGGGGACTTTAATTAACTAGCCGGGTGGGCATACACTCTACAGCACATCCGTGCTCAGAGGGAAAATTGTGGAAGTTGGTTCTTTCCACCATGTGGATCCTGGGGATCAACCGTGGCCCCCCAGGCTTGCTGTCAAGAGCCCATACCTACTGAGCCATCTCATTACCCAGGGGTACTGTGTAAGTGGTCATTTATTCTCACAGTTTAGATTGTATATGTTTTGTTTTCTAGAACCTTCAAGTGTAGTTTTCCTAAAAGAAGCCAACAGAGGAGTTCTCATAAGGGAGTGGTCCAACTGCTCTCAAGATAGGTCCCTAAAGAAATAATCGCAGCACTGGGGAGGCAGAGGCAGGTTGGTTTCTGTGAATTCCAGACCAGCCTGGCTTACAGAACTAGTTCCAGGACAGCCGGGACTACAGAAGGAGACCCTGTCTACAAAAACAAAGCAAAACAAACAAAAAAACAAAGCAAAACAAAATACTCCAGAAAGGTTGGCCAAGTTGCCTCTCCTAATTAATGCTGGGAAAACTGGGAAACATGGGGGTTTAAGGTAGCCCAGCACTTGACTGCAATCTGCGTTACTAAGTTTTGTTTTTTTTTTTTAATTTTCCCCCTACTTTGATAACAAGAGTTATGCCCTTGCAGTTCAGCAGAGAAGCCTGCTTCACAGACCAGTGTATTCAGGGATATAAATGATGCTTGTCTTCGGCGAAAAACATCTGAGGTATAGGAACATCATTTACCCTAGTCTGTAAAAGCTGAGAAAGGTCCGAGGCACCCCTGTGTTCCTTCCCCCATTTGCTGACTTTCCAAATTCCCTTCTTGAGAAATAACACAGGATGCTCCCATCTCTGTGTTACAATCGGTTACAGGCAGCGAGGGCTGACACTAATGTGGAAAACCTGCACTCATCATTTAAGCTTTAGTCCAGACATCAACTCATTAGTTCTTTGGCTCCCAGTTACAACCAATGATGATGATGATTTTGGTTTTTGTTTTTTAAGTTTGTTGTTGTTGTTGTTTGTTTTTTTGGATTTTTTTTTCAAGGCAGGGTCTCTGTGTAGCCTTGGCTATCCTGGACTTGCTTTGTAGACCAGGTTAGCCTCGAACTCACAGTGACCCACCTGCCTCTGCCTCCCGAGTGCTGGGATTAAAGGCGTGAGCCACCACGCCCAACTCACAAACTAATGATTCTTTCAGTACCATATGACAGTGCTAACCTCATTTTAATGAATTTTGAGTTACTTTTGACTTTCTTCTTGGCCATGCCCCATCAGAAGAAAACTCAATTAGCTCTGTTCTTTGTACTTTGTCAGTAAAAGCTTCACCTGCCTAGAACACAGATCGCTCTGGTTTAGGGATGCTTGGGTTTGTGGTTTTTATCTTTTTTTCCCCACAGGGCTTCTCTGTGTAGCCTTGGCTGTCCTAGACTTGCTTTGTAGAGCAGGCTGGCCTCGAACTAACAACGATCCACCAGCCTCTCCCTCCCGAGTGCTGGGATTAAAGGTGTGCGCCACCACGCCTGGATTGTGGTCTTTATTTTACTTTCATGCCACACTCTGCCACCCAATGCACAGAAAAACTGATCTAGGTTTCTTTGGCAACTTTACCGGCCCCTCTGTGTTCTGGGGAGTTTTGCCACTAATTAACTTAGTTTCAGCAATGACCTGGGACTCCAGTCCTTTAGAGTTAGCACACTTTTCCAGGAGGCAAGCACATGTCCCACGGGGCACGACCCTGGTTTGGTGGCGTTTCAGTCCACCCAGGATCCTAACACCGGTGTTTGCGTAATGGGATGAAGGTTGAGCCCGTGGGTGAATCACTGAACGCCCTCTGGACAGAGGGACCTTGGCTGAGGCGGCACTAGAAACTCAGCGCGCAGGCGTACAGGCACGTTGGTGAGAGGCGCAGGCGCGCGCGAATGACGTCACGGCAAGCGTCCGGAGGCCAAGTGGTGGGGAGCCCGACGTTCCGGGCCGCGGGTCCTGGAAGCTGTGCTGTGGCTCCGGCGCCATGTTCGGCTCCAGTCGCGGCGGTGTGCGTGGCGGGCAGGACCAGTTCAACTGGGAGGATGTAAAGACTGACAAGCAGAGGGAGAACTACCTGGGTAACTCTCTGATGGCGCCAGTAGGCCGCTGGCAAAAGGGCCGCGACCTCACCTGGTACGCGAAGGACCGCGCGCCGTGTACCGGCCCGAGCCGTGAGGAAGAGCTGGCGGCCGTGCGCGAGGCGGAGCGTGAGGCGCTGCTGGCCGCACTGTAAGAGCCTGGGCTGCGGGGCGACTGCCAGCCCCGGGGGCGGGCTCTGGGTGGCCCTGCGGCGGGGCTGGGTGTGGGCGGGGCGGCGGGGGAGGGGGTGGGCGGCGACTGAGGCGCATGCCCCGTGATGAGCTCTCCCGCCCCTCGCAGCGGTTACAAGAACGTGAGGAAACAGCCCACCGGCCTGAGCAAGGAGGTGAGTCTGAGATGCGGGTTCTGGGTCCGCAGAGCGGGCGGGCGGGCGGGCGTGTGTCTGTGCCGGCCTAGAACCTCCTGCCTTCCCCCGCTCCCGCAGGACTTCGTGGAGATCTGCAAACGGGAAGGAGGCGACCCCGAGGAGAAGGGCGTGGACCGGCTTCTAGGCCTGGGCAGCGCCAGGTGCAGCAGGTTGGGGAGTGGGGGGCAGGACCGGGTGGTGGTCCAGAACTGTCCTCAAATGCTCTGTCCCCTGCAGTGGCTCCGCGGGCCGTGTGGCGCTATCCCGAGAAGATAAAGAGGCTGCCAAGCTTGGGCTGTCAGTGTTCACGGTAAAGCCTTTCAGCCCCAATGCAGGATCCTAGAGCTGGGGGAGGGGGGGGTCTTAGGACGTGTGTGGGGGGACTCCCTGGATGTCCCTCACCACAGCTACGCTTCTCATACAGCACCACCGCGTGGACAACGAAGGCCCAAGCACTGCCCCATCTGCTACCAGGAAGAAGCCTCGTGCTGAGGACAAGGCCGAACTGGAGTAAGTTGAGTCTGACTCCCTAGTCTACCTGTGTGTTTCTTGTGTGCACAAGTACATGTATGTGTGTGTACCCGTGCACTGATGAGTCTCTTGCAGGCATCATATTGAGCTGTGCCAGGTGTGGGCTTAGGGGTAAGAGTACACACAGGAGAGACTAGGTGTCTCTACTCATAGACAGGGCTGTTGAGTGCCAAGTCTTTCTACTGAAGGCCAAGCACAGCCTTAGCTCTCTTAAGTAGGTGGGCCTCCACCTCCAGGCCGGATGTGCCTATCTATCCACAAGCTCAGGATTCTCAGTAGCTGCCATAGGTGACCCAGCAGGGTGCTGGGTGCAAACAGGAAGGTGCCACTCAGGACCATGATGCTGGCCAGTTTGGTGGGGGATGGAGCAATTAAAAGTGTGAGGCAAAAGCCAGGCGGTGGTGGGGCACACCTTTAACCCCAGCACTTGGGAGGCAGAGACAGGTGGATCGCTGTGAGTTCAAGGCCAGCCTGGTCTACAAAGTGAGTGGAGAACAGCCAAGGCTACACAGAGAAGCCCTGTCTCTTTTTAAAAAAAAAAGTGTGAGGCCAGGGTGGTACACACAACTCTAATCCCAGCCCTTGGGAGGCAGAGGCAGGCTGAGCTCTCAAAGTTTCCACTAGCTGGTTCCAGGCCTTGGTATTTAGCTGGTTACTTCTACTTTTGTCAACTCAAACTTAAGTAAAAGCGTGAGTCGGAAGCTTGGCAAGCCTGCATATTGAGAACTTGTCTCCAAAACAAAACAACTAAGAATTTTTAAAAAAGAGAGGGCCCATTCAGGTTGGCAACAGTCCAGCATTCAGCCTTGTGGATGTGGAGCCTAATATTAAATTCATTTACTACTATAATTTCACAATGTGTAGACATCATCAGTGCTCAGTTCTGTGGTATAAACCCTGCAGGCCCTATCCTACCTTGCCCTGCCCTGGTGAGACTACCCCACTACTTCAGCTGGCATATTCCAGTCCTTCAGGCTTAGACCCTTTGTATTCCCTCTTGCAGTGCAGAGAGCCATAAGAAAAGCAAGAAAGAAAAGAAGAAAAAGAAAAAGAAACATAAGAAACACAAGAAGAAGAAAGACAAAGAACACAAGAGGGAGGCAGACAGCTGCTCATCATCTCCCTCTCCTGCCCGGTAGGCGAGGTCCAACTCTACCTTGGGGCACTAAGGAAGTAGGGGGCAAAGCTAACCAGACCTGATGGGATACTTGCAAGTGTCTGGTTGTCCTTGTCTTCCTAGGCCCAGACGCCAGAGACATTCTGACTCCTCTCCCTGCTCTAAGAGGAAGCGGGAACATAGCCAGGACAATGGAAGGAGCCCACCCCGCAGACGACAAGACAGAGGCTCTGATGACTGAGAATGTGGCTAGACCAGAGGACACCAGAGTCCTGGTTGCCCTGAGCTGAGACCCTGCCCACCACTGAGCTCTGGGGGTTCTATATAGAGTAGTCCCTGGATGCCAAGTGGCTTCCAGCCCTTCCCCACTTGTCCAACTAAGCAGCTCATCCCTATCTGGAATAAGGCAGGTGGCTGTTCCCTGGTAAGATCCTGAGCCAAGCTTGCTGGACCATGGGATCTGTCTTGCCATTTGGAGGCAACTTATGTGGCAACTGCTCCAGGTTGTACAGGAGTGGGTCCTGAGTGACCAGAGGCTAGTGGTTCTGTGAGGGTAGTACCCTTGCCTTGCCCCCATGCCAAGCAAGATAAAATTGCCCAGGAGACTAAGGCCAGACTCCTGTCTCTGCTGCCACAGTCCAGGCCCTTGAAGTTCAGGGGCGTGTGTGTGTGTACATCAGATGACTTCTACTTTTTGTATCAACCCTCTTTGTACTTAAGTAAATGTATTTTAAAAGTAGAGCGTATCATCTTAATGAGGGGCAGGTTAGGCTGGGAGCCTATGGCCCCAGCTCCAGGCCTCCATCCAGCAGGCTGGGGGGAGGGGAGCGCCCCCCCCCTCCCCGGGGTCTAGGGACCAGAATCCCATCCTTAGGCTGCCTTACAACCATTCAGGTGGCCAAGGTGTTCGAACACAACTTGTGTTTATCTGAATGCATACGCTGTTTGCCCAAAAGATCCAGTAGCCAGATAATCAACTTTAGGGCCTGTGTGGGCAGACAGTAGAAATCTGGCTGGATTCCAGGCAGCAAGTTGTCCTCTTCTGATTGTAAAAGCTATTATGCTGGGAGTGTGCTCTTAGGCAGACTCCTAAGACTCAATTGTTGCTTGTTTGACGACCTGTGCCCTGCAGGTGGCCTCCTAAGCATGAGAGAGTTATCTAAGACACCACCTCAAGGGGGTGAAGGTCAGTCTTTAGGCAGGGGCCCATTCAAAAGGACGGTAGACTTTGGATCTAGTGATCACGCCTACCCAGTGATATGTACCCCAAGGCTGTCTGCCTATTGAAGGGACAGGAGGCATACCTAGGTTGTCTCAAAAAAAAAAAAAAAAGGCACCCCAAGGCTAGCAGTTGCTCTAAGACACGAGGGGAGCCAAGACACCCAGGCCTCACCAATTTCTACCAGGACTTGAAGGGCTCTCAGGAGGCAGCCTGGCAGTACTGACAGTGATACACAAGCCCATCAAATAGTTAAGAGACTTTATTCTAATAGCTATAATTACAGTGCTTGTCGAAATGAAAACTGAAAACAAGTATACAAAACAGTTGATTACTAATTGTGTATTGAAAGCAGTAAGAGGTTCCACGACACCAAATAAACCAGTTCTGAGATTTCCCCAAGATAAATTTAACAGCTCCAGCTTCTTCAGTGTTTATCAAAATACAAAAGAAAAAAGTAGAGGTCGTCTTTCGATGGCAAATCGGACCCTTGCAGGCTGAGGGAGGAAGCTACTTCACACATGGAGATGGGGGTGCTCCAGGATGTGGGTCTGTAGTGGACTGACCCTCCCAGCTTGCACGCGCTCCTGCTGGTGAGACCCAGGCCTCCTGCCAGCGCGTCCAAGTGGGCCCAAGAGTAAGCTGGGTGTGCAGGCTGCCATCTGGCCCGGCCACACACCAAGTACAAGCCGGGCCCTGCATCCCACAATGGCTCCCAGCCCGCCCCTAGGTGACCATGTGAGCACAAGTACAAGCACAATGCTATGGAATGCAGGTGACCCAAAGACAGGCGAGTCACGGGGGCTCTACTGTGACCATGCAGCGGATGGTGGTTTGTTCGTCATCACCTTCTCTCCTGTTCCCACAGGGAAACAGGTGATCTGATGGACTAGCATTCAGGCCGTAACTGCAAAAACCTACACTAGGCATAGTCTCCGTTCTGTGTGTTCAAGTGTTCTTGTCCTGTATTTTTAACTATTTAAAAAAATGCACTGAGTTTGGGTTAAAAACCAACCACCAAATGGATACCAATACCAGTCTACAGCCCAATGGCTCCTGGAGGCCAGGTGCCCCTACACCCAAATCCCTTCTCAGTACTGACAGTGAGTTGATTCTCTTTTTACAATAAAAAAGCTAAGTAATATTGCATAGGAGTACCAGAAACTGCCTCAGTGGAAACAGAAACTATTTACATTAAATAAAAACCTGGCTGCAGGCTGCGTCTGCACATGTACAGCACGGTGCGATGCACACTGTGACCAACCCATGGAGACAGCTTCTGGCACTCAGGACCACAGAGTCGCACGTTTGCCACATGAGAGGAAAGCGGAGGGCGGAGAAGAGGAAGTGAGGGGGAGGGAGGGGTCTGGTTCACTTCTGGTTCCGGAGCTGATTGGACAGCCAGTCTAGTCCTTCATAGAGCCCGTCCCCGCTGGTGGCACAGGTGGCCTGAATGTACCAGTTCCTGTGGCGTAGAGAGTGCAGCCCCAGCTTGTCTGTGATTTCGGCCGCATTCATGGCATTTGGGAGGTCCTGAGGGAAAGGAGGAATCAGTGGCAGATATCGCAAGCAGCCAGTCACCCTGGGCAACCTCTCACCCACTCTCTCTCTTCCCTGACACAGGTTCTCCTTCAGGGAAGGAGCTTTCTGGTGCCTACCTGCTTGTTGGCAAACACCAAGAGAACAGCATCCCGGAGCTCATCTTCAGCTAGCATCCTCATGAGCTCTTCACGGGCCTCATTCACACGCTCTCTGTCATTGCTGTCCACTACGAAGATCAAGCCTGAAACATGGCCACATTGCTGCACACACTGAACACTCCCCACCTCATCACAACCCACAGGTGCTAGTAGATCCAATCCTCCCACTGGCCATGTGTGGCATCATGCCCCAAACTAGCAAAGCAACAAGGTTCAGTGAGCTAGGTGCATCCCTTTGAGGCAAAGGAAGAATCCACAGACAAGAACTGGCTCCTCACCTTGGGTGTTCTGGAAGTAGTGGCGCCACAGCGGCCGGATCTTGTCCTGGCCGCCCACATCCCACACGGTGAAGCTGATGTTCTTGTATTCAACAGTCTCCACGTTGAAACCTGGGGGCAGTTACAGATGAGGGCCCTCTGTACTCTGAAACCCCAACCCCAAACCCCACCCTGGCCATGGCCCAGCTTCTCACCAATGGTGGGAATGGTGGTCACAATTTCTCCCAGCTTCAGTTTGTACAGAATTGTTGTCTTCCCTGCAGCATCCAGGCCCACCATGAGAATGCGCATTTCTTTTTTGCCAAAAAGGCCCTTGAAGAGGTTTGCAAAGATATTCCCCATGCTTGTGGACAGGTGGACGTGATACTGGCCAAAGACCTGGGGGAGACAGTGGTACCGCTCCTGTTATGTGCTGTCAGTGTGGGCGCTGTGGCAGGTCAGACACCTACCTAGGAGTCCCCTGCACCAAGCCTTCTCATATCCCTCCTGAAATCCCAAGGGGGGGGGGAGAGACAATTCAATCCTAGATCCCAGCCGGCAGAAAAAGAACCCTGCCCACCAGACTCCTTAGGCTCCCCCAAGGCCACACAACAGTTTAGGAAGGCAAATGCCAAAACAACTCCTTACCTCCCAAGTCTATTCAACCTATCAGGATGCAGGCACATCTAACTACAGCCATGTACAAACTCACTCAGGAGCTGGCATGTTCATTCTCTAAAGAGTGCTTTGAAGAGACACAGGAGGCCTCTTAAAGCCCAACAGAGCTCTTCAAAAGATCAGAAAGACCCACCTTACATCTCTATCCTTGCTTCAAAATACCATCAAAGTACCCACAAATTGCAACCCAAGAGATGGTCACACTCTAGGCTCAATACTATAAGCCAAATGTTCCACCACCCCCTGGTGGCAGCAAGACAAGCCCACAAAAACTATGGTGTAATCTCTCTAGGCAGAAACTGTCAGCTTAGGTCATGGAAAAAGCAGTGTTCTATCCATTTCTAGGCGCCCAAACAGTAAACAGCTGGCAGCACTTTCCTTAAAAATCTATACATAAGGCTGCTCCTATCTATGAGGATAGGCACGTGTGAGGATGTGTTTCTACAAGGCATATACATTCTCGGTAAGGCAGAACAAAAACGCTAGGCAATTAGCCAGCACCAATCTCCCAGGGCCTATTAGATGTTAAGGGCATCTAGAAAGGACAGCTAGCCTTCCCAGGCTCTGGCCTCACCATGTGGTGGCCACTTTGATTCTTCACTTGTTTTTTATCCACATGGATTTTGCTCTTTTTCGAATGCTCATTGTTAGCTCCTAATAGGCAAATAGAAGGCATGGAGCCTTCAGAAACAGTTGTCTGTATAAAGCTGCTTTCCCACAGGAAAAAAACGGTGCCAGGCGTGGTGGTGCACGCCTTTAATCCCAGCACTTGGGAGGCAGAGGCAGGCGGGCAGCTCTGAGTGCGAGGCCGGCCTGGTCTACAAAGCCAGTCCAGGACAGCCAACATAACACAGAGAAGCCCTGTCTTGAAAAAAACAAAACAAAACAAAAAAACACAAGGTGTCACTATATATAGAGAGATTCCCTTTGTGCTGCCATAACACAACACCACAAACTGGGCAATTTAGCAACAACAGATAAGGTGGATATCCCAAATCATGGCCTGGCAGGTAGAAGTCTGGCTCTAAGATGTGGCCTTGAGCTGTATCCTCCAGGAGAGGAATGCCATGATCACATGCGGTGAAGTGAGTGTGAACCTACTTTCAAAGTCCTTAGCATGATGGCCCTTACCCATTCTTTTTTTTTTTTTTTGGAGGTGGGAGGTGTTTTTCAAGACAGGGTTTCTCTGTGTAACAGCCTTAGCTGTTCTGGACTCACTTTGTAGGCCAGGCTAGCCTCAAACTTACATCAATCCACCTGCCTCTGCCTCTCGAGTGCTGGACCTACCTGTCCAGCTGATATGATGCCCCTATGTCCCAGTTATGACCACAACAGTGCCCTTCACACCATCTAGTACCCCCTAGACAATGTTTTCTTTTTAGGTAATGTAATCAAAAAGTTATACAGTATTGTGTTTATCAGATAAACATTCTATAGTCCTAAAACTTACTGCCCTAAGGGGAATAAAAATACTAGGGTAGAGAGAAAAGGGGAGATATCGAGGATCCAACACCCTGCTCTTCACCTTTTTATCAGCTAAGACAAAGAGAGCAATAATAGTACTTTTACCACTACAGGATCTTCTACTTCATTTTTGTTTTTGAGACAGGATTTCTCTGAGTAGCCTTGGCTGTCCTAGACTCCCTTTGTATAGACCAGGCTGACCTTGAACCCAGAGATCCACCTCCTTCTGCATCTGGGTGCTAAGGTGCTCCACCACTTCACTCCTCAGGATGCTCCCAGAAGGATGCAGGGATGGGTTGAACAGTATGGAGACCAAGGCACCAAATTCCAATCAATTGGAACACACTGGAGTTCCTGAGACACTCATCATGGATAGGATCCAGCTGCTAGTGCCTTCAGGACGGAGATTTAGGAGCATCCCAGAATGTCCCAGAAGATATGAGCTCAAAAGCTCCACCTCTCTTTAAAAGCCTCTAACAAAGATTTGGACAAGCAAAAGCAACATTTTTTTTTTTTGTAAGCAAGCCAAAACAGGAGACAGAGACTACTTAAAAGAAAAGGGCTGGAGAGATGGCTCAGTGGTTTAAGAGCACTGTCTGCTCTTCCAGAAGTCCTGAGTTCAATTCCCAGCAACCACATGGTGCCCTCTTCTGATGTACATGTATATTTAATAAATAAACAAATCTTTAAAAAAAAAATAAAAGCCACCACCACACAAAACACAGGGTAGGGATGGAGCTCAGGTGGCAGAGTGCCAGCCTAATATTTATGAAGCCCTGAATTCAATCCAACACTACATAGACTGGGTATGGTATGCATGCTTGTAAACCCAGCACTAGGGAGGTAGTGGTAGAAAGATCAGTTCTGCCTCAGCTACTTAGCAATTGTGAGACCAATCTAAGCTACAAGAGACCCCCAGCTCAAAAATAAAAACAGTGAGAGATATGGTAGCCCATGCCTTTAATCCCACCATCCAGGAGTCAGAGGTAGGTAGCTCTGAGTTAGCTACCAGCATGGTCTACAAAGTAAGTTTCCAGTTCATCTGGAGACATAGTGAAACCAAGTCGCAAATAACAATAAAACCCTCCAAAGCCTGCATGTAGTATCAATACAGATGTCCACCACATAAAAACAGGATATTGAAACAAAGGAAAATGAGAGATACAAAAAAGTTCAAAATGGCCGGGAGTAGTGGTGCACACCTTTAATCCCAGCACTCAGGAGGCAGAGACAGGTGGATCGCTGTGAGTTCCAAGCCAGCCTGGTCTACAAAGCAAGTCTTGGACAGCCAAGACTAACATAGAGAAACCCTGTCTCCAAAAAAAGTTCAAAATGAAGGCTCCCAGAAAGCAAGAGTAAGAAAAATATAAACACAAGAGGATGACAGAAAGTATAAAGCTAATCTGGAATACATAGTGAGACTGTCAAAGAAAAAGAGGGAAGAAATCTACGGGTTGAGTCATGCCTGTAATCCCAGCACTAGAGAGGCTGAGGCTGGCAGACACTACCCTGAACTAGTGTGAGACCTTGCCTGAGAAAAACTAAAAAGTAAAACCAATGACCAAAAAAAGATTGGGGGCGGGGGGGAAAAGACAAGTGCCAGGCATGGTGGCCTTTAATTCCAGTACTTGGGAGGCAGAGGCAGGCAGAACTCTGCGAGTTGAAGACCTGCCTAGTCTACAAAACGAGTCAAGATGGGTGGATCTGGGCCCAGCCAAGGACAATACATGCAGTAAACTTCGAACCCCTACCCAAATCTAGCCAATGGACAGGACATTCTTCACAGTTGAGTGGAGAGTGAGGTCTGACATTCACACAAACTCTGGTGCCCTGTATTTGACCACATCTCCTGGATGGGGAGGACTGGTGGCACTCAGAGGAAGGATAGCTGGCTACCAAGAAGAGACTTGATACCCTATGAGCATATACAGGAGGAAGAAGTCCCCCTCAGTCACAGTCATAGGGGAGGGGAGTAAGGGGAAAATGGGAGGGAGAGAGGAATGGGAGGATACAAGGGATGGGATAACAATTGAGATGTAATATGAATAAATTAATAAAATATATTTAAAAAATAAAATAAAATAAGCTAAAAAAACAAAAACAAAAACAAAACAAAAAAACAAGGGAGAGTCCAGGACAGCCAAAGGCTACATAGAGAAACCCTGTCTCAAACAAAACAAAACAACCTCCCCCCACCCTGAAAAAAAAAAAAAAAGACAGGAGAAGAGAGTGGAAAGAGACAGATGGACAGGACAGATTCACAAGACTAACTACAGAGAGGAGACTCTGAACTAGGCAGGAGGATCACATGCTCTAAGAGCCACTGCCAAAACACTGTGTGACAGTGACAGTGCAGTGCTGGTGGGAGGAAGACTCTCAGGCAATGTTCTTAAAAAATTCTGAGATTATGGTTCTCAACCTTTAATTCCTACCAATTACAGATAGCAAAGAACAATTTCAGCATGGGAAGGCATCCCATGAGGATCCAAACCAGGCAAAAGGGAGCCTAAGATGAATTAAGAAGGGAGTCACTAGATGACATAGAAAAGGGAGCACTCCATTCAGCTGTCTCTACCATGAGGTCTGGTGGTGCTGGGGAATTGGGAAAGCAAATTAAGTACAGGAAGAAAATCCAAGGAGGCAGCACACAATTCACATTAAACAAGAACACCCAACAGAAGCAGGTGGCTTCAGTTGTCCATGGAAAAAATTATACCTTCCTTCCAAATCAACACATCACAAATAGGTATCAACGGAGAAACAAAAGGGATCCACCAGTGGTGACCAGGGTGCCAACGGGATTGGTGAGGCAAAGGGGGCATAAGATAGAGCTTTTGTTTTGTTTTGTTTTTTGAGACAAGCTTTTTCTGTGTAGCCTTTACTTTGTAGACCAGGCTGGCCTCCGACTTAGAGTAACCTGCCTACCCCTGCCTCCTAAGTGCTAAGCCACCACATCTAGCTAAGACAGCTCTGTATGTTCAGGTACTGCGTAGAAACCAATAGTTCCTATTATACGTGGAAATGTTCATCTATGATCCCAGCACACGTAAGGTTGAAGCAGAGTTCAAGATAATTAATACTTGGCTATGAATAAAGGGTTCAAGGACAGTATGAACTACAAGAGACCCAGTTGCAAAAAAAAAAGCACCCCCTTCCAAGAAAAAAACAAAACAAAAAAATCCAGAGAACAGAGGTCCCCTCTGGTCCCTACAGTAGCAGACACTCACTCTGAATAACTGTCTAGTGGCAGGGACACTGGCCAAATTTGACTTCATAGCCGCCTCACTGTCCATGACTACTGGTGATCCAGTGCTGCTTTCTTGCATGCCATCTGGCATGGCCCACAGCTTCACGTGCTAGCCTAACCTGCCTTCTATGAAGAAGGGCCATGAGAACCACAGTGAACATTTTATTTCTTTTTCAACAAGAATCACCAAAGGAAGCAGTCATACAATTCAATGATGAGCTTCAGATTTAAGATATTCAAGAATACCCCAGCTGGGCGTGGTGGTGCACACTTTTAATCTCAGCACTCGGGAGGCAGAGGCAAGTGGATCACTGTGAGTTCCAAGGCAAGGCTACACAGACCCTGTCTCAAAAAACAAAAACAAAAACAAAACAGACAAACAAACAAAAAAGATATTCAAAAATACAAGCATGTAGATCCACCCTGCTGTTCACACAGGCAGGTACAATAGGCACTTCTGCATTGGCATCTCGGTGTTCTCATGGGGCCCCTTCTACTGTTTCTAGAACAGACCCAAACCCGAGAGAGCCTCCACACAGAGAAAAGCCAAATGGCTACATGGGCCAGTCACTACCAAGAGGTCTGAGCACAGGCCCTGACTGCATGATGCCCAACCAAATTGCTGTCACCTTCCCTCTACAACCCCACACACAAACCAGACCTGCTTTTCAGGTTCCTCTGCATTCTCATCAGCAGGCAGTGAAAACAGACTTCCCAGAGAGCCTCAGGCTGGCTTATTCTGCCACCCAAACCACCAGGAGTGCCTCAGGCAAGAGGACCCACAATCAAGTTGGATGGAGTCAAGAAAGTTCATTTTTGGGGAGAGGACAATGGTTGAAGCAGCCTCTCCTCTTACAACCACATTCCCTACACTGCCCTCTCTGTCAGTAGCAGGACCTTCCTGGCCTCTTGAGTAAAGGTGAGAAAACACAGCTGAGCCTGAGTCCACACCTATTCCACAATGATGAATGAATGTAACCAGACTAGTTCAGCAGATCACAATAGGAACCTGACCAGCAGCCAGGAGGGCCCACCATCCTTCCACAAGCCTCAGAACACCCAAGCACAAGCCAGACAATCTTCTCTAAATCAGACTGTGCAGGTTTGTCATTTTCCTCCATGATTACGATTCTGAAAGGATCCCAGTAGGAAGAGACATTTTCTGCTCTGGGCTGCAGACTCTCTTGAATAGGACCCACACTTACTACCTGGATGGAAATTTAGTGACATTGGCTCAGTGGATTAAGAGTACTTGCTGCCCTTCCAGGACACCAGCTCCATTCCCAGCATCCACATGGCAGCTCACAACCGTCCTTAACTCCAGTTCCAGGAGATGTGGAGCCCTCTTCTGGCCTCTACAGGCATTGCATGCACATGATAACAGATAAAAACACCAATATATACTGGGTTTTGTTTTTTTGGGGGGGTGGGGTGGGGGTGGGTAGGATCTTTCACTGAACTTGGAGCTCACTAATTCAGCTGGAATGGCTTATTCAGAAAGTACTAGGGATCCTCTGGCCTCTGCCTTCCCAGTTCTGGGAAGGGGGTGGGGGAGATAAGGGAGGGAGAGGGAAAAGGGGAAGGGAGGGAGAGAGAATGAGAATGAATATGAGAATGCAAAGGGGGTTGAGGTTCTCATGCTTGTGCAACAAGCATTTTACTGACTGAGCAAACGCCTTGTTTTCTTTTACTTTAAGACACAGTCACTACAGTATAAAATAAATCACATGTATTTAGCCAGGCATGGTGGCATATGTCTCTTAAGTCCCAGTACCTGGGAATCAATCAGAAGCAGGTGCATCTATGAGTTCAAGGGCAGCCTGCTTTATATAGTAAGTTCCGGACAGCCAGAGCGACATAACGAAATCCTGCCTCATGAACAAATTTTTTTTTTCTTTAAAAATTTATTTATTTATTATGCATGTACTCCTGCAGGCCAGAAGGCGGCACCAGGCCTCATTACAGATGGTCATGAGCCACCATGTGGTTGCTGGGAATTGAACTCAGGACCTTTGGAAGAGCAGGCAGTGCTCTTAACCTCTGAGCCATCTCTCTAGCCCCTCATGAACAAATTTCAACCACATATATTAATAACGTATAACCTTGCCAGGCATGGAGGCGCACACCTTTAATCCCTGCACTGGGGAGGCAGAGGCAGGCAGAGCACTGTGAGTTCGAGGCCAGCCTGGTCCACAAGGCTAGTAGTCTAGGAGAGCCAGAGCTACACAGAGAAACTGGGTTCAAAGTGTATAATCTCACCTATCACATAAAGAAAATTGCCAAATCTTTTTGAAACTTTTCTGAAAGAACTTCAACACAATATAGAACACTGACACAATCAGACACAAGAAAGCCTGAATACAGGGTGTCTGTAACTTAATTTTTTTTTTTAAGAGTAATGTGCAACGTGGACACACGCCGACCTCTGCACACACTGCTTTTTGTACATCAACAGGGATTGAGTCTGTCCCCAACGCCTCAGGTCTTCACATGCCCCTCAGATAAACATTCCAGGCTTCTAGGCCTGGTATGTTCATGCAATCCAAGTACTGCTCTACATTTTGTCATTACTTTATAAAATTTGTTTAAGAGGAAAACTGAATGTGCTGATACTAGGACAGGCAGGCACTCCTGTAAGGGCAAAACCATGACTCAATCAGCATGTTCCAGGATAGGAGCTGGAACACATGCCTGCTCTGCACACTGCCTCCCCAAAGCTTCTTAAGGGCAGGGAAAACCCGCCAGGTCTGATGTGTAGGTGGGGTGATGAGTGAAACTGAAGTCAGATTATTCTTTGCAAACTTAAGGTAACCCCCCGCCCCATCAACGTGTATACCCACACTCAAGTAAAACTCTGAGCTCAGTTCTTGAATTACCATAAGTAGAATGCTGAATCCTGCCTTGTATGGTTTCTCCATTTTTAAGGGTTACCATGTTTTAACATTAACTACCATGAAAATTTATGTCACCAGCTAAGCATGGTACACGCCTTCAATCCCAGCACTCAGGGAGGCAGAGGCAGGTGGATCGCTGAGTTCAAGGCCAGCCTAGTCTACAAAGTGAGTCCAGGACAGCCAAGGTGACACAGAGAAACCTCGTCTTGAAAAACCAAGAAAAGGAAAAAAAAAAAGTCACCAAACACGTTCACAGCCACATTAACTCTGTATCAGCAGCTCTAAGCAAATACCAACTGGCCCATCACATGACCTGTAGCTACAACTACAGTAAGGAATTCATGAAACACAGTTTTTGGGACTCTGGTTTCTGGGTAGCCACCTTGGCTATCCGGGAACTCACTGCTATCTGTCAGGCTCTGCCTCTGAGGCCTGGATTAAAGGCATGCACAACTATGCCCGGCCAATTCTTGGGACTTTTCAAGGCTCCAGTGGGGAAACCGCTTGCCACATCATCTGTGCAAATGTTCTTGTAGCAGATACCTGTTGTTCTGTGTCTTGTTTTCCTCTTAGTAACAGAATCCTGACTTGTAATTGGAGTCAGGGCTTCTAGAATAAAGCACATATTTTCTGGAGTTTCCTGAAGCACTGTATACCCACAGAATCCACATCCAAACACAGGGGTTGTCAGCCTGTGGGTCTCGACCACTTTAGAGGGCTGTGTATCAGAAATGCTACATATTAAATATTTACATAAGATTCATGGCAGTACCAAAATTAGTTCTGAAGTAGCAATGAAATCATTTTATGGCTGCTTGACACAACATGAGGAGTGAGTGATATTAAAGGGCCAAAGCATTAGGTAAGTTGACAACTGCCCTAACACATAATATAGCTCTCATACTTCTATTTTGGCAGGAAATACAGAAAAAGCTACTTATCTTGCTGGAAAAACTCCAAAACTATAGACCTGGGATTGGAACCAGTAGCAGAGCATTAGGTTTGTTCCCCAAAACCACAGGTAAAGCAAAACAAGAACACAAACATGCATCAACCAGAAGCACATCAAAAATGGTGGAAAGCGCAGTAAAAGGACAACACGCCCCCCCCATCCCCCGCAGTCAGGGCACAAGGCTCAGCGCAGCACTCTCTAGTGACCCTGTAGCCACGGTTCTGAGTAGCAGCCTTCATACCTTAGCCTACTCAACATGACAGCAAGCCTGCCAACCTAGCACCAGTCTGGTGCTTCTAAGGAAGACTCTATCTTGACTCTGTGTAAGGCTTGATTGGCTGTATCCCCCACACCTTTACTCCTCACTCCATCTTTCTTGAACATGTGGATAGAAGACAATTCCAGCTGGCTATAGACAGGTGAGTGCAACTTATTTTGGTCACAGAATGGAACTGAGGGGAAATGACCCAAGATCATACCCAATCTCCCACCTTCAGATCTACATACATGCTTACTTACATGCATGCCCTCTAACCGCTGAGGCTCCTGCTGAAGCAATGAGGCTGAACCTCAGGGTGGCTGTGGCTTCTCCATGGCACCCTGCTCCACTGTTCTTTACAGAGAGCAGAGTAAGCACAAAGCCAACCCAAGTTACACCCACCTTAAACACCACCATCCCTGGGCTCAGGAGGGGCAGAAGAGCATTAATTTTTGTTGCAAGGCAAACCAAAGTAATATAGCTTATCTATTATTTTTTGTTTGTTTTTTGAGACAGGGTTTCTCTGTGTAGCCTGGAACTCATAGTGATCCTCCTGCCTCTGCCTCCCCAGTGGTGGGATTAAAGGCAAGCACCACCTCGCCCAGCTTGCCATCTTATCTCTTTTTGAGCTTCCCCCCTAGGACACTATGAAATGAACACACACACACACATACACACACACACACACACACACACACACACACACACACATACACACACACACACGAGGAGGGAGGGGGGTGGGAGAGGGAGGGAGAGAGGAGATGGGGAGGGAAGGAGGGAGCCAAGGAACCTGGATCTGGCTTCCCAGAAGCCCTTTTCACGTAGAAGAAAAGGGGAACTAGAACAAGCAACAACTGTTAGTTCATGGTGCTTTCATAAAATAATCTCTTCCTCAAACCAGCTACAGTGAGCAGTGTACTCTTCTACTGAAACTCAACTTTAGCGCTGTGCTCGGCCATACTTTAGACAAGAGGCAGATAGCCACTCGGGTACTTAGACTTCTGCTATCATGATGGCTCAGATCTGTCAAGAGTTCTAGCACTCCAAAGAATGAGGCAGAAGGACTGTCCTGAGTTCAGGGCCAGCCTGGGCTATAGTTTGAGACTGTCTCATGACAACAAAACAAGGGGCTAGAGATGGTTCCGCTGTTAAGTACTGTTATTGACGAGAGCCAGAGTTCAATTCCCAGAACTTCTATCAGGCTGCTTACAACTGTAATACAGTTCCAGAACAATCCCATACGCTGTCTCCTTGAACATCTGCACCACTTTCATATCCACATACACACACACACACAATTTAAAAAATAAAAAAAATATTAATAATATATTTTTAAATCAAAAAAAATAAAAATCTTATTTCTACTTTCCGGAACTTCCATTCTGAGGGTAGGGAGTGCCCTGCCCCATTCTTTTGAAAACTTGTTCTTCAGGAGGAAACAGAAGAGTAAAGTGTACAGGAAGACTGAGTTGTCACTAGCTTTGGTACAGTCTTGTCCCACCCTGCTGGAGCCAGGCAAACACACAGAAGGACAAAGACTGAACCCCCAAACCCACCGTCTTCGCTGAGCGAGGCACCGCAGGCCACACAACACACATCCCTATTTACCCACCATCCTGATATCAGAAAGGCTTTCCTTTAAAACTCTCTAAAAGCCCTTCCTTAGTTTTCAGAAGCCTCTTCTTATGTGCCCATCACCCAGAGCATTCTCTAGCACTGTCCCTGTTCTCTGGGTAAGACTCCTCCATGGGTCCATACCTAGCTTTTCCACCAAAATCTCCCTCCTTCCCAAATTTCCACCCAGTTCTTTAGACTCAAACCATGGAGACTTGCTGCCACCACCCCCAACTACACTCCAAAAACTGAATTAATTACATACAAAGTAGTACCTGTGATGTTAGGACCCTCGCATATAGGAGCTACCAGAATTGCCTGGTGCCCACCACACCCTTTAGCCCACTAAGTCTGCCACCTGGAAAAGAAGCCAACAGACAATCTGACATTTGCACAGGACTGAAAATCTTCATGAGTCTACCCCAAAAATAATAGCACAGGGACACAAAGGGAAGTAACTTCTATTGAAACTGCCTTTATGATAGGCCCAGCCACTCAGAGAACAAAGGGAGGTGTCTACTGAGGCACTAAATGCCAACCACAGCAATCCTGCCACCTCAAAGAAGTAACTTTTCCCCTGAAAACAGAAGACAACTTTTTGTAAGGTGCTGAAGAGAACAAAATGCACCATCCTTGACTTACAAGGTAGTTAAAGCTGGGTTCCTGGAAGACTTGGAACATCTGTTAACATTATGCCAAAGAAAAGCTCTATCTTTCTGTGATCAAGCTTAGGCTATGACAGAGGGATTTTCCACCTACATGAAAACCACACAAGTGGCTAAGTGCCAGACATATTGCCTCCCTACCTGACAGAGCCAACAGAGTTCCCACAGATTTCAAAATACCCTTTCTGAGGACTGCAAAGCTGTTCCAGGGACTAGAGCTACCCTCTCTCTATTCCTACCCTCCCACACTGCTCCTGGAAGATTTCCAATCTCAAGCCCTTGTGTCAATTGTCCTGGGCTTCTTTCTTTCTTTTATCCCCCCTTCCTTTCTTTCTTTCTCAATACAGGGTTTCTCTGTGTAGCCTTGGCTGTCCTGGACTCAGTTTGTACCCTAAGCTGGCCTTGACCTCACAGTGATCGGCCTGCCTCTGCCTCCCAAGAGCTAGCATTTGTCCTAGGCTTCTAAGAAGCCTCTGGTTCCTTCCTTAAACTTGCCAATCTTTTTCTATGATATATCTGCAAAAATGTCAGGTAACATTTCTGCCTCCTTGGATGGGCCTCAGTGCCTGCCCCCATCATCTGTAGGATGGTTAAAATGAATGCTCCAGTAGCATGTATTGACAAGTAGCTTTGTGCCCAATGCTAAGTAAGGCTGCCACCTTCATCTTCTTCCACTAGGCCCCTTACAGATGACTCCTTATCAGGAGAAAGCAATGTTGTTTTCAAAAATTAAAAAGGCCTATCAAGGCTTCTGGGATTAAAAAAAGCAGCACACACCTGCAGAGAGGCTAATCCCAATGACTGTCAGGGAAAACCTACAGGGCCAATAAGCAATATTGCCCTGTTTTAAACTATGCACAAGTGTGCTGTGTAAACATTCCTACATCTGTAACACCTGGAGACTCAGGGCTGCACAGATCTGAGAACTGAAGGGGAAGCTATGGCATAAAGGAAGCAGGCATTCCTCAATCTACCCTGAGAACAGCCAGGTCTAAGCACACATTTCAGTCAATCACCTCAGTTACGTCCAAAGTCTGATATGAGTTTGACAGAAGAGGAATGTTAAAAGCTGAAAACAATGCCAAGCAAAATTTTACCACCAAACTCAGTGGGAAATTGAGAATTTTCAATATAAGCTGTTGGATTCAAACGAGTAAGAAATGAATTCTTTGTTTTGTTGAGACGGGATTTCGCTGTGTTATCTTGGCTGTCCTGGACTCACTTTGTAGACTAGGCTGGCCTCGAAGTGCTGGGATTAAAGGTGTGCACCACCACGCCCAGAAGTGCATTCTTATCTACAGAAGAACAGCAAGCTTCAGAGGAATACCAGCACTTCAGGCCAGTTAGATCTGCCTTCATTCTCATTCTTCAGCAGTGAGTCTCACTAAATCTAGAAACCTTTTCTTGGCCTGTGGCATGCACCTAAACCATACCAACAAAAATTTAAAAACAAACAACAAAGCTCATTAGAGGACCCCCAGAGACTCTAGGCCACAACCTTTCCAATTTAAGCATACGGTATTACAAAAATATTTTGACAACTGATACTGACAAAAAAACAAGAGCCTTTGGGAAAGAACTTGTTTGCTAGCATCCCTTTAACAGGCGTACGTTATAGATTCCGAGAAAGACAGCTTTCTAATTCTATCACACACTTCTAGGCTCCTGAAATGTGCAGTACTAATAAGCAAGCCCCACTCACTCATGCTATACAGCAGTGATTCTCAGATCCTCAGTATTGTGTGGAGGTCTTGGCTACCTGAACTTAATCACCGCCAACTGCTCTCTGTAAAATATGCCTGCCTACCATGGGGGCACACACCTGTAAGCCCAGCAGGATGTAATCTCCAAAGGCTGAGGCAGGAGCGTCTCAAGTTTAGGACAAACCTGTACTACACAGTGAAACCTTTCCTGATGAAAAGCACCAATAAAATATTGGCCCATCTTCCTATTTTCTGTCAATTCCCCTCTTATCACTTAAAACCTTCCCTATTATCAGGGCCTACTGCTAGTACCACTCTTCCTAGTGTATTGGCTGCTGACAGGCTGCCAAGCCCTTTTACCACTGTCGAGTTAAAAATCAGGAAACAGGATCAGATAAGAATGTTATGGAGGTTGGGCCCTAATCAGTCTCACCACTTTTTTCTATCTGTAGCAGGACAGGGTGGCAGAACTCGTGTGAACATCTAAAAAGTCCTCCTGGAAATAAATATGCCTTCATTAACAAGGTTTCCAGCTAATTTGGCCACTTGACCCACCTGAGAAGGCTGTTACCTTTCAGGCATTGACAAGCCTCACAAGCTTTATTACTTATAGTCTGTTATCACACTCAATATTGGGCACAAACCTCCGGGTTTAATGAGGATTCTCAATATATACCCGCCCCAAGCTATCTTTAACTTTTCAGTAGGCACTTTGAATTATTTTTCAATAGTAAATACAGAACACACACAAAAAGATGCTCTTGCTTAATGTCAGATCTCAACTCAAAGGAATTTTTGTTTCTCTCCTCAACATCTCTTAACAGTTTCATAAATATCAAAGGTCAAAGGGAATCACAAAAGCCAACAGCGACAGACCATGAATGACATAGCAACCTAGAGCAGGCTAGGGTCTGATGGGCTTCTCAGTGCAAATGACATAGCCCTTGTGATTAATTTTATTTTTAAAATTTATTTATTTATTGTATATGAGTGCTTTATCTGCAGAAGAGGGCATCAGATCACATTATAGATGGTTGTGAGCCACCATGTGGCTGCTGGGAATTGAACTTAGGACCTATAGAAGAGCAGGCGGCGCTCTTAACCACTGAGCCATCTCTCCAGCCCTTGTGATTAATTTTAAATCTGCACATTCAGAGCCAGGAGATGGTAGCTTACATCTTTAATCCCAACACTTGGAAGGCAGATCTCTGAGTTCGAGGTCAGCCAAGTCTCCAGCAGGAGTTCCAAGACAGCCAAAGCTACAAGAAACCTGTCTCTGGGGAGGAAAAGTAAAAATCTGCATATCAAAGTAACATTGACCCAAAATTCTCACACTATTGTAACAAGTTATTGTATGAACCTGCACAACAAGTTTTTTCTCTTGGTTAGGCTGCCTCACATTGGGTCACCAGAGCAACTGCTGGTCTAACATATCTTTACCTTAAAAAAAAAAGTTGTATTTTAAATCCTGTCTGTCTGGTCCTGGGCAGAGGCAGCAGCCCAATGGAGGAAGGATTCTGGACATCCTCTCTACAAGGTATTATTGTGCAGGAGGCATAGTGGGCATCTCAGCTACAGGACTTACAATCAGAACTGTGTGAGAGGCACAGAACTAGTTACTGTTATTCTCCTTTCAGGATGAGTAGACTCAGTATGAGTCAGCTGTTATTCACACTGTCTTAAACCTTGTTGTGTGCAGCGCTGGAGATCCAAACCAAGACTTCATGCAGGCTAGAAAAGCACTCTACCCCTGGCACTTTTTGAAGTAGCAATACTGTACATCTGCCTCACAAGCAAGAGAACAATGTGATCCAGTGACTCAGACTCAGTTTCAAACCTAAGGAGCATTGACAGACATTCCAATAAGCAAACCTTTATGCCAAGGAGACAATGTAGCGCCAACAATGTAGTTCACACATCTCCCACTGGCCCCTACACCACACAACCCTCAATTCTGGAGAAACAGAGAAACCTTGTAGTAATACTGTGCATCAAACCTTACAGTCTAGACTATTTCTGACTACTGCTGAAAGCAGCAAAGGTAAGGACATTACAGGCAGTCACCCACACCAGACACTGTAGATACTGGTTATGACAGAGGAGGGACATGGGGCCAGCACACAAAGCATCAAGGCATCTCACTAGTCTTCTGTCTCACGGGCACGGCAGAAAACACCAGAATCAGCCTGCAGGAAAAACTGCTGACCACTAGCTGTGAAACAACTACAACGGACTACTCCAACACGGGTTGTGGCATCAACTACTGGGCTCTCCAGGGGCTTCTGGGACCAAACGCAGGAGACCCCTTTCTAGCGAAGCAGCCACTAGCTGTTTGGATGGGGAGATTTTGTTGTGAGCCGATTCCCTATCATTTACTTTCTAGCTACATACTATGACATGGTACGACCTCCCTGATCACAGAATTGTGCACTTGCAGACTGCTCAAGGCGAGGGTGGGGGTGGGGGTGGTGGGGTGGAAGCAGGTTGTTCCATGGGCAGGTTACAGATTTCCCAATTCAGAAGGGTCTTTTTAGCCCACCCAAAAGAGCATCAAGGGAGTCAGCCCAGAGGTGAAACAAGGCTCAACCCCTCCTGAAGCCAAAAGGCTCTTGAGTGCAGACCCCAATTAAGATCTCACCGGGGAAATGCGGAGCCCAAATCACGGCTCACTGGGGATCAGAGTGGGCACTCTGGGATACCCTGAGATCCGCCTATGCGCTTGTTAAATCCCAACACCTGGCTCAACAGTCCAGGGGCCCTATGCACCTGTCCCTTTCCCTTCTCCTTCCTACAACCCCGGTCCTCCGGTCCGACAGGAACCGGATTCGAGACACAGAGGAGGAAGACCTCGCCACCCGAGTGACCTTGACGCCGTCTCAGGGCCACCCGAGCCTCAGTTTCCCCAGCCCCAAGGCCCGTGAGGTATCTGAAGCTGCCGGCTGGCCCTTCTAGAAGGACCCCGTACCCCTGAAGCCCTGCTCCCCACCACTGGGCTCCCGGGCCGTAGAGCCTAGGAGAGGCGCAGAGAGGAACAGCAGGAAACCTGGCTTCCTGGAGAAGAGCCGGCGTCCTGGCCGGACTTCCGGGCTGCGGCCCGCGGCGGGCGGCCAGGCGTAAGGTCCGTGGAGTGGGGGAGGGCCAAGCGGCCGTGGGCGACGCGGGACTTGGGGGTGCCCCGATTCTCTGTCCGGCCTGCCGCCAGGCCCACTGGGCACAGACTCCTGCCCAGTCAGCGAGACTCGGCCCTTAGCAGTAGCAGCCTAGCGCCTCTCGACGCCCACGATGACCAGCCCGTGGCCTCCCCAGCTTTGGCCTTAGCGCGCCCCGCACCTCACCTCCGCGGCGGCTGCTCCCAGCCAGGCGTTGGTTTCGCTCCCACAAGATGGCGGCGCTGACGGCAGCCACGTCAGCGCCTGCCGCGGGGCACGCCGGGAGAAGGGGGCGTGCCTTCCTGAGGCCCCGCCCCCACGTGGATAGCGCCTGCGCGTCTGTACCAAGTAGCCCTCATGGGGCGGAGCCGAAGTCGCTCTGCTTCCGGATCGCGGCCCAGGCTAGCACACCGGCTCCCGGGACTAGAATGCGCAAGGGTGTGGTGTGTAGGTTTCCGTGTCCGTCGACGCGTGCGCACGCGCGCTTTCCTGCCGAATTCCAGCCCATTCCGCGGATGCGGGGGTTGAGGCCATTAAGCGTTCTAGAGCGCCAAGGTCAGAGTGGGAAAGTCGTATCAGCAGTAATGGGGTGTGATGTCCCTCTCAGAGGACTCCAGGGTCTCTGATAATTCCAGCTAGACCCGGGTACTGAAGAGAATGATGTGACTGACTGGTGGCCAAAGCCGCAAGAGGCGAGGGCCAAGTGTCAGACACGCACTTGGACCTGTGTGTACTCAGAGCTTACCGAGAGGACCTGCTTGGCATAGCACTGCCAGAGAGGGTACTCTGGGTTGCCACTGATGGGGTGGCCTCCTTCAGGGTACAGGTGAGAAGAAGGAACCAGTTACATCCCCATGCAGGAATCAGGCCCAGGCTCTTCTCACCCTGTCCAGTTCATCCACTCCATATGCTTTTGTGGGGAGTCCTACAGGCAGAGATGTTGAGTGATGGGGATGGGTCGGGTGGGGTTCTTTTGAGCCTAGAACCTTATCTATTAAGTTGGCAGGAGGCAGTTCTGTTACCTGTGCCTACTTCAGCCACTGTTGCGTCCAGGCACAGGGTGCAAGATATTTTCATTGTGATTTGGGATCTGAGACCAATAGAACTTTCTCCCCGGAGTTGTTGGTCCTGATCCTGTTTGTTTTTTGGTTTGGTTTGGTTTGGTTTGGTTTTTTGACACAGGGTTTCTCTATGTATCCTAGGCTGTCCTGCACTCGCTTTTTTTTTTTTTTTTTTTTTTGGTTTTTCGAGTCATTGTAGCCTTGACTGTCCTGGACTCACTTTGTAGTCCAGGCTGGCCTCGAACTCACAGCAATCCCCCTGCCTCTGCCTCCCGAGTACTGGGATTAAAGGCGTGCGCCACCACGCCTGGCCTGATCCTGTTTGTTTGTTTGTTTGTTTGTTTTGTTTTGAGACAGGGTTTCTCTGTCTCTGCTTTGGTTGGTCTGGACTCTTTGTAGACCAGGCTGGCCTTGAACTCACAGCGATCTGCCTGCCTCTGCCTCCTGAGTGCTGTGATTAAATGCCACTTCTGTAAACTTCTATGGGGGGACCTGCCTGCTCTCTCCTACCCTCAATACACAGCAAATGTTCATGCAACCCCTTGGGTTGTGCCGCCTCTTCACACCCAGGAGAAATGGCAGGACATCCACAGAGGCCTGTGATTCCAGCTATGAAAGAAGCCTGTCTAGTCACTTTACAGATGAAGAGACAAAGATGGGGTGTCCAGGAAAACTGCAAGTTACCAATCAAGAACCAAACTCTCTTTCTGTTCTTAAAAGGACAAAATTGTAACAAAACAGAGTCAGGGTGGTAGTTATTACCTTTATCCTAAGGAGATCACTGCACGCTGTAGTTGTGCCCCCAAAAGTTACTCTGTAACCTATAAACAATTACTTGTGTCAGTTAAAAACGTAAGCAGCCACCTGGCGGCGGTACATGCCTATAATCCCAGCACTCAGGGAGGCAGAGGCAAGCAAGAGGTGATTTCACAGCCAGCCTAGTTTACAAAGCAACTCCAGGATAGCCACAGAGAAATCCTGTCTTTAAAAACCAAAAATATAGCCGGGTGTGATGGCTCACACCTTTAATCCTAGCACTCCGGAGGCAGAGGCAGGCGTATGGCTGTGAGTTCAAGGCCGGAATCCAGGAAGGCCACCAAGGCTAAATTAAATAGCCATCACAGATGTTTAATAATATGTAATGGATGATAACTTTGAGGTAGACCTTACTTTTAAAACCTAGACAGGTTCTCTCTACCTCCCAGGTCAGGTTAAACCTCCAGTGCAATTTTCTTTTTTTTTTTTTTTTTTTTTTTTTTAATTAATTTATTCATATTACATCTTGATGCAATTTTCATATTGCACATGACCTTTGAGTGTTGAGCTGTATATTCATTTGAGTGTATATGTTTATGTTTATGAGTGTCTATACATATGTACGTATACCTGTATACCACATGGGTGCTTGGTGCTCAAAGATGCCAGAAGATGGGGTCAGATCCATTGGAACTGGAGTTTGTTTATTTATTTATTTGGTTTTTCGAGACAGGGTTTCTCTGTGTAGCCTTGGCTGTCCTGGACTCACTTTGTAGACCAGGCTGGCCTCGAACTCACAGCGATCCGCCCGCCTCTGCCTCCCAAATGCTGGGATTAAAGGCGTGCGCCACCACACCTGGCTGGAACTGGAGTTTATGAGTTGCCATGCAGGTGTAGAGAGCCAAACCCAAACCCAAGGCCTGTACAAGAGCAGCAAGAGGACTTAACCACAGAACCACCTCTCCAGCCTTGTTATGTTAAAAAAGGAAATCAGAGCCAGGAGTGGTGGCACACGCCTTTAATCCCAGCACTCGGGAGGCAGAAGCAGGGGGATCTCTGTGAATTCGAGGCCAGCCTGGTCTACAAAGGGAGCCCAGGACTGCCCAGATAACACAGAGAAACTTTGTCTCAAAAAAACTAAAAAATAAATAAATAAATAAATAAATAAAGTTAAATAAATAAAAATTAAATAAGCCAGGCGTGGTGATAGGAGGCAGAGGCAATTGGTTCTCTGTGAGTTCAAGGCCAGCCTGGTCTACAAAGCCAGTCTAGGACAGCCAGGGCTGTTACACAGAGAAACCTTGTATTGAAAAACCTAAAAAATAAAAATTTTAAAATAAAATCTTTAATTTTTAAAAACAAAATCTTTGCAATTTTTAAAAGAAATACCAAGCCAAAGAAACTTTATTTTGGGGGAAGAGTTTAACAAAGTGAAAACAATATGGAGAGACAGGATAGGATTTATGTAAGATATAGTCTTGAAAATGATAAAACAGATTGCTGTATCCCCACTCCCAAGTTAAGAAACATACTTCCTCCTTTCCTCTGTGCTTCTGCTTTGGGCCCTGTCTCAGTGGGTGGGGTACAGACATATGTGTGGGAGCCCTGAGTGGGCATGCATGGGGACAGACCCTACCAGGAAATATCAATTGCGTGGGTAAACTGAGGCGAACTGCTCCACAAGGTTGCTTAGAGACCAGGAGAGCCTTTTCCTATCTGAAGTCCCTGGATGGACCAGCTCTGGCCAGGAGGGGGCGAGATGAGCTGACTGAAAGAAGGTGTTCATGTGGCAGTCCAGGGTCCTCAGCTACCTGTACTAGGAAGCTAGGAGTGCCAATAGCACAGAACAGGGCAAAGTCCAAGCCCTTCCCTTTAGACCATCCTACTCCTGAGGACCTAGTCAGAGGCATGGATACCCGGGGGCCCAGCCTTCTGCTTCTCCAGGTTCCCAGAGAGACAGATGGATGGCTAGAGTAAGACCGGAGGCAGGAGGTAAGCCCCAGTGGGAGGTGAAAGGAACTGAGTGCCTTGAGGACCCCATCCTGTCCCCCAGACAGCTTGTGCAGCCTCTGTGTGTAAGATGGATGGCATTCATGACAGGCCACTGATGCTTAGAGATGTAGAAGTCTTACTTCATATACATATCACACATATCCATATATATGGGCACATGGACATACAAACATCACACACACACACACACACACACACACACACACATCTGAGGTGGAGCCCACTCAAGTTTGACCTCCATACCTAACACTGTGCCTCTTTCCCTGGCCCCTAAGGACTCAGATGCTCTGGTGCTTTTACAGACTACAGTGTTTTCTGGGATTCCTATGCCAACAGGGAGCTCACCGCTGCATTGAGTCTCATTTGAAATCCATTTGGTATTTTGTCTTACTTGTTCAACATGCTCATACAATCAAAACTCTGGATCTCAAATACCTGGTTGCATTTATACCCTTAATGGCTTCCCCAGAGGGAGGGATGCAGGGAGAGCCCTGCCCTGCCCTAATTCCTGTCTCACTACCTTCTCCAGGCCTTGAAGACTTTTGCTATTTCCCAGAACACAGCTCCTAAAATCGTAGGAATCTGGAAGTGAAGTGTACTGATAAACCCTCTGCTGGTCAGGAGCCCCCTGGGGAGCTACCAGATAGGTCTGGTCATTGCAAAACCAGGGCTGGATCAGAAGGGGGGGGGGACCCTCAGCCTCATCTCAGCCCCAGGGAAGGAAGAAGGGCTGGAGGTTCATGGATCACCAACAGCCAGTGGTTTAATCAATTACTCCCATGTAACGAAGCCCCCATAAATCCCCTAGAGTGAGGTTCAGA
The DNA here is from genome assembly GCF_964271855.1 of Acomys minous. Classification (NCBI taxonomy): domain Eukaryota; kingdom Metazoa; phylum Chordata; class Mammalia; order Rodentia; family Muridae; genus Acomys; species Acomys minous. The sequence continues at coordinate 12,565,018 of NC_140498.1, read as the reverse complement.
GCTTCCCAGGAGCTGAACGTGTGGCAGGTCCCGAGGGCTGTGCTCAGGGAGAGCATGGAAGCCTCATCCCTTCCACATACCTGACCCCTTACAGCTCTTTGTATCCTTGGTAATTATTCTCATGGTTGACCAGTCAACACAAGTTCTGCGAGCTGCTTGAGCAAAGCAGGATGGTCAAGAAACCCTGCTTCTTTTTTGTTTGTTTGTTTGTTTGTTTGTTTGTTTGAGACAGGGTTTCTCTGTGTAGCCCTGGCCATCCTGGAACTTACTTTGTAGACCAGACTGGCCTGGAACTCAGAGATCTACCTGCCTCTGCCTCCTGAGTGCTGGAATTAAAGGCATGCAGTACCATGCCCGGCAGAAGCTGGTTTATACTGGTTAGCAGAAGGAAAGATGATACAACCTGAAGTGGGGAAATCTTAGAGACGAATGGCCCAACCCTGGAATCTGATGCTTCAGGCAGACAGCCTCAGGGCTGAACTCAATCAGAAGACAGTGGACAGCTGGTGTCCACTGCTGAGGGACAAGCTGCTTTCTGGTGAGCAGCAGGTCAAACACCTTTTGAGATCCCAGAAGTCTCCTGTGCTGGTTGTGATATGAGACTGCAGGAGAAGCTGAGTTTTTGTTTTTGTTTTTGTTTTTGTTTTTCTGCTGAAGACCCATCTCCTACTGCCTGGTCAGGACACTTGTAATAGGTCAGGGAACTGCCTGTTCCAGGACAGGTGAGGGAACAGCTTTCTGCTCAGTCCTCTTGCCCACAAGGGGTATCCCAGTCCTGAGTCCCAGGCTTGGCAGGGACTTCTGCAGGGAACGTATGGCCAGCAGCGGGCGAGCTCAGCCTGGGCCAGGCCCAGAAATGGAAAGGGCTGGCTCCGGGACCTTTCTCAGCTCTAGTCCCTTTGAGCATCTGGCTTCTCCTTTACTTACTCCAGCCTCAGTTTCCTCATGCTTAGCCCCTCACTCAGACCCAGGTTTGGGCTGCTGGGATGATGTGTATCGATGTCACCTCTGTTCAGCTCTGTCCTGGCAAGCCGGCTCTGCTCTTGGCTTCACGCCACACCTGAGTGGATAGTTGCAGAGGTAATGAAGTGAGAGTGCTCACAGTCAATACACCTGGGCTTCATCACCTTCTGACAGGTAGCTGCTGCAGTTTCCTCCCCTTCTGCGTGCAGCAGGCTACATTCCCAAATAGTAGTGTGCGCAAGATCAATGTTTAATTTTGATACACTATAATTATACATATTGACAGGGCACCGTGTAATAACCATGTGCATACTGCCCCATGTAGTGATCAGATCAGGGCATTCAGGGTTTCCAGCTCACTTCCCATCAGTCACTGTGTTTCTGTTTAGAGCCTCCAAGTTCTCCCCTCACATCTTTGTGAAAAGCACAGTGAACTAACTGTTGGGTGCTGTGATGGCTCTGCTATTCTGTGGGGTACCAGAGCTTACTTCTGCCTGCCTGTACCTTGGGATTTCAGGAGCCTAGGGCGAGAAAGGACTCTTTGTTTGTTTATTTATTTGTTTGTTTTGTTGAGACAGGGTTTCTCTGTGTAGCTTTGGCTGTCTTGGACTCACTTTGTAGACCAGGCTGGCCTCGAACTCACAGCGATCGGCTTGCCTCTGCCTCCCTAGTGCTGGGATTAAAGGCTGAGAAAGGACTCTTAATCTTTCTGTAGGTCAGGGGTCCTTCAGCAGTCAGAAGAACACTTCCACAGATCCCATAAAAACGCCAGCTTAACACCAGGGCTGGAGTTCCTCAGCCACCTGCAGGATACTCAAGAGATAGAGAGCAAGCAACCTCAGGCCTCTGTCTTCTTCTCCTAAGAAAACCGCTCATGCTACCATGGGTCCCTGTCCTCATGACCCTCTCCAGACCCACATTACATTCTCACTGCACTGCCTTCAAATGCCATCAATCTATGATGTGAGGGCGTAGGTTTCCAGCACATCACAGCTGTCCCGGTCTGATTCCCATTGCTTACTGATAGGTACCTGCAAACCTCAGGGCTTAAAATGAAGATCTTGTGGGCTAGCGAGATGGCTCAGTGGTTGGGAGCACTGGCTTTTCTTCTGGAAGACCCAGGTTCAATTCCCAGCACCCACATGGCAGCTCACAACTGTAACTCCAAAACCTGACACCCACAGACATACATGCAGGCAAAGCACCAGTGCACATAAAAATAAATAAATTATTTTTAAAATGATGATCATGTTTGTTCCCCTAATATCTCATCTTTGAAGTCAAGGCTTTGGGGTGCCTCAGTAGCATGCTCCTTGCTTTTCCATGTGTCCCCTTATCCACAGTAGCCACAGCGTAGCAGCTCACTCACAGATAGCCATCTGCCCTGCTCATCTGGGCATTACCCATTAGCTGGGCAGCTGGGAGCTCCACTCTCAATGTGAGTTGTTGCGTTGGTGACTAGTGCAGGGGGCCAAAGCAGATTTCTTCTGAAGAAATCCTACCTGGCACCCCGGCAGAACCAAAGAAACATCCCCTGGCGCGGAGCTTTGTGGTAGCTTGCACTTGGGCATTCAGGTTCAGCAGGGCTGGGTTGGGGGAGCCTGAGTCAGGCAGCTGAGAGGGACTCACAGTGGCCCTGGAGAGCTCCCCACATTCCTCATCCCTCATTCATCACTCCCCCAAGTCCCATGTCTGGAAGAAGCCAGGCGTGGAGAATGTTGGCCCGCAGCTGCAGTTATTCAAAGCTGTTGGAAGAAATCTGGGAGGCCGTGGAGCAGGACACGCATACTTGCCTGGTAGCCCCCAGCCTGAGAGTGCTCTCAGAGGCATGCTTAGGGTCAACTGCATCAGGACATGCTGATGCTCAGGACCTGTGCTTGGACGGAGATCCTGGAGGGCATCTTTTCTTCCTAGCCAGTGAGGTTTGTAGAGGGTAGGATGCCTAGCAAATGTTTCTCCTTGTAAGAACTCCCGGTTCTTCAAAATGAAAGTCAAAGGCCCTTATTTCCTTGGCTCCCATAACAAAAAAAAATTTTTTTTTTGAGACAGGGTTTCTCTGTGTAGCCTTGGCTGTCCTAGACTCATTTTGTAGACCAGGCTGGCCTCGAACTCACAGCGATCCGCCTGCCTCTGCCTCCCGAGTGCTGGGGTTAAAGGCGTGCGCAACCACACTGCTGCTGTTGTTTTGAGACAGGATCTCATGCGGCCCAGGCAGGCCTGGAATCCCAATGTAGCTGAGGAGAACCTTGAGTTTCTTTCTTTTATTTATTTATTTATTTATTTTTTATTTGAGACAGGGTTTCTCTGTGTAGCCTTGGCCATCTTGGACTCACTTTGTAGACCAGGCTGGCCTCGAACTCACAGTGATCCACCTGCCTCTGCCTCCCGAGTGCTGGGATTAAAGGCGTGCGCCACCACGCCCGGCGAACCTTGAGTTTCTAATGCTTCTGCCTCCACTTCCAAGTGCTCGAATCGCGGGCATGTGCCACCATCCCCTGCTGCCTTGTGTCAAACACCCTAGGAGGAAGGGATAGCATCTCTTAGTTTCAAATTGTTAATTACATTGGTTGATTGTGTGTGTGTGTGCGCGCGTGCGCATGCTCCTGTGCACATGCATGCACACGCACACATGCATGTGTGTATAAGCATGTGCAATCATTTGTGTGAAGAAGTCAGAGGATAACTTGCAGGAGTCAGCTGTCTGCTATCACTGGGTGGGTCCCAGGCTTGGTGGCATCTCACCAGCCCTCTCCCATGCCTTTTCCTTACATTTCCTGGAAAGCTAACTATGCTGAGTCCTCAGTAGGTGTCTGGCCACTTGGAGAAAAGTCTGAGTTTCCCTCTTACTTTTATTTGCAGGCTCTGGCCTTGCTGCCCAGCGACTGCTCTGGCTTTTACCGGGCTGTTGGCTCTCCAGGTGAGCACCCTCCCTTTTCTGCTGCCGTCTGCTCCTTTACAAGGCTGAGCAGCTCTCTGCTGTCCTCCACCCACCCCCATCTCAATTAATCCCATTGCCCATGCACATTTGATGTAATTATTTGTTTTATTCTTTCTGCTGCTTCTGAAGTAGACATAGCACAGATGCCTATTATACCAGGGACCTGCTTATTGAGTGGGTAGCAGATGCTTATTCCAGGTCAGGTGACGAATGAGAAGAGGTCAGAGGGGACAAGGTGGTTCAGAGAGGGGCTGCCTGGCAGTGGCCACACAGGCTAGACAAGGCAGCCCTTGGTCCTGCTGTTATCTAATAGGATCTCAGACAGACAGGACCGACCGCAGAGTTCTCTGTCATCTACCGATCACGTGACTGCCTTTGAGCTGAGCCCGGACCTGTTGAGGAGGCGGTCAGGCGGGGGCGCTCCTGCCCAGGACACTGCACTTTAATTAAAACAAGCTCCTCTCTTTGACCTCACTCTGCCATTGCATTCTGCACTTAATTGGGGCCCTTCTGAGCAGCCAGCAGAGGTTAATTAAAAAGCTCAGCTGAGGCATCTGCAGCCAGCACTCCCGCCCCTAACACCTGTGCCCCAGGCTGGGTCTGTGGTAAAGTCTGGACTGTGCCCAGGGGCTGGCCCTTCCACGTCTCCTCAGGTGGGCTCCAGAGCCTGGATCTGTCCAGTAGCCTTGACAGCAACATCATACTCACATGTTTGGAGTCTCAGGGAAGCACATGTCCTAAGATACTCTGATATTCTAATTACCTCAGTCTCCCCACTCTGGCCTCCAGGTCTGGCTCTGGGGACCTTGACAGGTCCTGACTCCCACCATTAGGGTCCAGATACTAGATGTGGTCCTTAGGTCATCACCACTGTGCCCTCCACCTTCAGGATCAACTGAGTCTCCACACCTGTCATCTCTATTATGAGAGGGGTTTCTGGCGTTTACTTCTGTTAGCAGTGGCTAATGGTGTCCCAGCCCACGTTGGTTAGGACTGTCAGGAAGGCAGCAGTCAGAGGCTCCCAAAGGTTATTGCATGTGTGAGGGAGGCAAGCATGGGAGGGGAGGGAGGGAGGAGGCTGTGCTACCTGCACAGAGCTATAGTCCAAAGGCCTGAGGGCCCCATGATCCCCTGAGTTTGGTTGCAGTGAGGGAAACAAGATAGGAGGAAAAGGAAGCAGAGGGAAAGGCACAGGCCAGCAGAGACTTCAGCTGACAGAGGGCATGGCAAAGGATGCCCATGCTAGAATCTTCAGGGTGCCTGCCCGCACTCTGGGAAGCCTGTGTGCTGCCAGACAAACCTAGACCCCCTGGCTGAGCTGGGTTGTGGGGTAGGGGTTAGGGGTACCCAGAGCAGAAAGGTGAGCTGTGTGAAAAGGTCTAGTGATGCCAGCACCTCCCTCGGGGTTACTTCTGTCCCTGAAGAAAATGATTTTTCCTAAACAGAAGGGAAAGGCTGGAAAAGAGCCCCACGTGACAGAAGCTGGAGTATGGGCCACACTATCACTAGGGAGGATGCGTTGACTGCCTGAGATTGCTGTGTCGCCAGTTTGAGTGCTGGGTGTCAAGCTCAAGCTGGTTGGGACTGCAGTGGGCCCATGGGGGGACACCTGACCCCAGGCAATGGTAGGCTGCCCCAGGACTGTGGGATTCAGAGGCCCCTCCAGCCAGGGCTACTCAAGTATCAAAAAACCTCTGGTTTTGAACCGGATGGCTCAGGGAACAGGTCAGAATGGACAGTGGCCTTTCTACTCTTGCCTCAGAGGTGAAGCAGGGGGCACAGGAGTTGCCTGTAAGGGGCTGGAGAGATGGCTCAGAGGTTAAGAGCACTGGTTGTTCTTCCAGAGGTCTTACATTCATTTTCCATCACTCACATGGTGGCTCACAACCATCTATAATGAAATCTGGTGCCCTCTTCTGGTGTGCAGATGTACATGTAGTCAGAACATTATATAGAAAATAATAATAAATAAATAAATCTTTAAAAAAAAAGAGTTGTCTGTGGTTAAAGCACAGGAGAAGACTGGAAAAGGGGTAGAAATTCCTTTCTTTATCTTAATAGCTGACAGACAGGGAGGGCAAGGTGACCAAAAGCCTGTGCCTTCAGTACCCAGTGTCCATGTCTCACATAGACCATGGACAAGCTCACTGTTCTGTCCCTGGTAACATAAGTAGGGTCCACCTGCACCATCCTCCTCTGCACCTTCTCCCCCTGTGCCACCCCCACCTGCACCTTCTCTACTTGAACATCCTAACCTGCACCTTCTTCGCTGCAGAACCACCATCTCCTGCACTTGCACCTTCTTTGTTTACATCTCACCTGCACTTTCTCCACTTGCAGGATCCTCTCTTGTACCATCTTCCCTTGCATCATCCTCACCTGCAAGGTCCTCTCTTGCACTTTCTTCACCTTCACAACCTCTATAAACCCCCTCTCCACCTGAGCTGTCCACACCTGCCCCCCTTTCCACCTGCACTGTATACCCCTGTCCCCTCTCCACCTGAGCTGTCAACACCTGCCCCCCTCTCTACCTGCACTGTCCATACCTGCCCCCTCTCCACCTGCTCTGTCCACACCTGACCCGCTCTCCACCTGCACTGTCCACACCTGCCCCCCTCTCCACCTGCACTGTCCATACCTGCCCCCTCTCCACCTGCACTGTCCACACCTGCCCCCTCTCCACCTGCGCTGCCCGTACCTGCCCCTCTCCACCTGTTCTGTCCTCACCTGCACTGTCCTCATTTGTGGTCTTCTCCCTTCTATGCTTGCCATACACATTGTGCGCCCATTGCATCTGTCAAACAACCTTCTAGTGACAGCAAGGACATGGCAGGGCTTTAGTTTTGAGGCAGCCCCTTCCTCACCTCACAGTGAGGGTTCCTCTGGCACATGGGTCACTTGGAAGTGCAGGCCCTTGGTTTATCTGTGTATGCTTCAAAGCCTCTAGGAATGAGCAAGGTTGCAATGACATTAGAATCCCTGCCCCGCCCCTTTATTGCCATACAGGCCTCAGAGGTCAAGCTGACACTTTGATTGTCCCCAGGGACAGTGATGGGCTCCTGAATGCGGGCAGGGGAGGTCAAGGAGTTGGGCACCAGTTTCAGAGTCAAAAGGAGCCATTGAAAGTTTAGGATCCAGGAGAGAAAAGGTTAGAGACCCAAGACTTCTTTTTAGAACTGGTGAGGGCTGGTACAAAGGTCAGGGAGGGGTGTCCGAGGGACTGAAGGATACAAGTGGGGGTCAACGGCAGTTAGATGAGCAATGAATTTATACAGTTCCTGTGTAGGACAGTCTCTCACTCCATAGATCAATGACTCTTTTAAAGGTACATAGGCTTGCAGAGTCAAGCTTCATCCTGAGGACTCCCGGGAGCCATGGAATGAAGATCCCTGAGCAGAGGAGACGCAGAATCAGGTCCATGGCATATGGAATGTTGCCTGGGTCATGACTCCCACAAGATTAGCCCCTGGTCCCCGAGGTGCAAGCTGGCACTTCACTTTATTGCCCCAACCCAGACCTGGACAATAAAAACAGTCGGGAAAGAAGTATGTGTGATCCCCAGGGTCTACTCCAAACTACAGACATCAAATGGCCTTCGGGCTTCGGGACTCACTCCTCCAGGGATGCATCTGGTGGGCTGGTGAGGAGTCAGCTTGCTTCATAAAGGCTGGCATGGTGGGGTGACAGAGAATCTCAAGTCTGTGCCAGGAACGGAGAAGGCTAGAGTGCTACCATTGAAGCATCCCTGGCTTCCTACAGCGGAGGGAGCTCAGGACCTTGGGGCGAAGGGGAGCCTGCTGAAGGAGCCTGCCAAGGAGCCTCAGGGTTCTGCACAGGCCTGCCTGCTCTCCACAGTGAGAGTTGAACAACTGGGGAAGTCCCCTTCTCCCGAGAAGCCCTCCCAGCCATCTGCTCGGGCTTGGAATTCCTCCGGCACCTGCCTTCCACACCCTGCACCCCACAAGCATCACACAGAAGCCACACATTCTTGTCCCAATCAGCGAGGCCACTAGCTAAAAAAGGGCCTAGGTGCATGGGTTTTCTCTGCCTGCCTCTCTGCCTGTCTGCCTGTCTGTCTGTCTGTCTGTCTCTCTCCCCCCTTCCATCTCTCTGTCCCTCTCCTTCTATTCTTCAGTGCCTCCTGCATGCTAAATATGGGTTCTTCCCTAGTTCCTGCAATTTCCAGTCTCCCTACTGCTAGGGATTAACAAGGAGCCTCTTCCTGGAAGCTCTCCTGGATCAGCCAGCAAGCAGAGCTGGGCCTGCGTGGGGCCTAGAGGGTGCCCAGTCTCCGCTGGACCTATGCCTCCTTCACTCTCTCCTCCCTCCCTACTGGCCTGTGTTTGGGTGGACTAGTCCTGGGCCCTCCTCATCTTCACACCATAAACACCAATTTGCAGGGCTCTGAGAGCCAAATGACTATTTACCGTGAGTTCTAGACGCTCAAATAAAAAAAGAGAGAGAGGGTGGAAAAAAGACCAGAGCAAGGAGCCGGCTTAGAGCTAAACAACAATTAGCACCTTCTGACAGCTTGCAGCTCCATCCCAGCTGCCTGACCAGGCAGAGCAGGGCAGGCCAGGAAGGGTAGGCAGCGCCCAGGCTCCTGGAAGGAGCTGGGACCCTTCCCAGGCCTTCCTTACTTACTGCCTTGGCCACTACTCCTTGTCTTGGCGTATGTATGTAAAGGACACCAGAGGGCAGAAACAGCACCTTGCTGGCCTCCTCCTCCTCCTGGAAGCCTTCCCACATGGCCCAAGCACTGAGAGTGTAGTTCAGCCCCGCTGGGCTACGTAGGACTCATATCTCTCTCTAACTCTGGACTCCAGGAGGATGGCATGCTGGCCTTTTAGGGCTGCAGGGCCAGGAAGTGGCTGGACCTGGCTTCTGCTCTGGCTCTGGAAATCGTGGGAGAGGAAGATGATGACCCTAAAAGGCTATGATCTCAGAGAGTGCTGTTCCTGGGTACCCCCTGGAGAGAGGTCAGACAGGAGAATAGGGAACCCCCGAGGGGACTAGGCTGTGGGAGAAGGTCCCATGGAGGTGGACCTGGGGCCTATGGCATGCTGCAGGGTAGAGCAAGAGGGAGAAGGATCTGTGCCAGGCCACTAGCTGGACTCCAGGACAGTACCGTGTCCCGAAGTTCCTTCTGGGTGGATTCTCACAGCTAAGGCTCAGTTGGTCCAGCTGTAAGGATTCATTACCTCAGCCACACGGCAGCAGAGCTTCCCAGGCAGTGGGATAACTGGCACCCATGTAGCATGGCAGGCTTGGCATCATTTGTGCAACATGCCAGGTCTCGGAGGAGTTCCTGGGGCTGTGGTACCCCTACCTCTTAGTTTTCTCTCAGCCCAACAGCAGGTGGTCATCTTTCAGGAAGGTCCTGGGGACTTCCCAGAATTTCCTGCTGGCTCCCTGTTTGTCCCCAGGTGTTCCCTGGAAGAGGGTATGCCAGTCCCTGTAGCCAAGGTTGGATTGGGGACTCCAGCTTATTGCCGTACATTTGCTTACATCATCACCAGTTATTCATGGAAAGCTAGTCTTCGGGCCATTTTTTGAGTCCCAAACCGGGTGTGGGAACCACAGCTGGCTGCACCCTAGCTATCTGAAGTAGATTTTCTTGGAGGCCAGGCCATGGTGACAGCCTCCAGTCTGTCTCTGAAGAGAGGAAACTGAGCCCCAGGACCCAGAAAGTGGGCATCCAGGGGAGGGGGTGACAGAAAGAGGGAGGGTCAGTGGGGCCCTAAGGTGGGGGCTGGCCACACCCTTTCCAGTACTTCAAAGTTACTGAGTGTGAGATCTGCAAGGGGGTGGCCAAGCTTGTCCTGGCTGGGTGGGGCCCCCAGCCTCCGGCCCTTTTATATGGTTATTCGGGGGCTGTCTCAACTACCTGTGAACAGGCCCCCAGCTCATTTCCTCCTTCTCCAGGGCAGCGGGAGGGGCTGTAAACTCACCAGAGAGGCAGCTTCTGAGGCCCACAGCTGCAAGCTTGGATCTGAGTGGGGCCTAGGGATTTCCCACCCCAAGGACTGGGGCTTTGCGGCTCATCCCACTTCCTCCTGCAAGAAGGGAAACTGAGGCCCAGAGAGAAGTGGAGCTTGTTCTTCTCAGGCAATGAGTTCAGGGCTTCATCTCCTAACTCCCCATGGCCAGGCTGTTATCTGAGGTCTGTCTTGTGTCCCTGCAGGCTGTGGATGGTCTCTATTCATGAGCCTTCTCCTTGTGGAATTAGCTTCTTTCTTACACCATAGCCATGAGGCCCACAGCCTAATGTGTCTCCTGTGGATAGGCAAGGCCATCTCTGTGGTAGTCTGTCAGCATGGGTCTGTGGGGTCTGCTGCTCTGAACCTTGCACCTAGACACTAGCACCCACCTGAATCCCCAGTGTGCCCTTGGGCCAATGCTGCTTCCTCTCCAGGCCCAGATGCACCAAGCCTCCCAGCCTTATTATTTAGAGATAGACGGGCTCTTTAAGCTCCTAAAGTGATCTGTCTTCTCCCTGAGCATATGGACTCAGCATCCCCAAAAGCTGTGTGGCATCTGGACCCTGCTAGGGTCTTGTGACAACCTGGACCCCAAGTGCGCATTGGACTCTGGGAGTTCTCAGGTACCCATGGCCTGTAGGTCGTGCCGCTGCCCTGCCGCCTCCCAGGCGTGTCTGTCCCTTTCATCTGGGCACTAGGGCAGCAGGTGCCAATTAGGGTGGCTCCTGCCCAGGGTGCCAAATCAGAGGAGCCACTCATCTGTGGGACAGGCTTAACTCTCATCACTGCCCCAGGGACTGATGGCTTTATTATTGTTAGCACCCCCAAGATGGCCCAGCTAAGTGGACTCTTCCCGAACCTGCCCCCTTGCCCACTGGTGACTCACTCCCCTGAGGGGAGAATGGGCGCCTCTCCTTCTGCCTTGGCTGGCCCTGAACATGGCATCCTCTTTACAGAGTGCTCACCTGCAGCTGGCTGGCCCCCACTGACCCTTGCCCTCCCTGGGAATTCCTAGGTAGTCCTGCCAATAGTAGGTCTGGGCCTGGTGGACACCTGCAGCCTTGAGACTGGGTGGCCTGCCTGGAATGCACCAGCAGGGCTACAGCAAGCCCTGAGGCTGAGGAGAGCGGGCTCTATGTAGGGATAAGTGTCGCGGGAGTGCCTGCCTGACAAGATTCAGGGAATCAGAAGCCTAAAGAGGGGCCACTCAGAGTCCAGAACCTGGGCCTGTTCCTCCACAAGCCCTGATCAGCCCCGGCCAGCTCTCTGGAAGCCAGTGAGCTCCGGCACAGTACTCCTCCCCTGAGACCACTCAGCTGACAGTGTCCCTCATAGCTTGTGATTTTTTTTTTTTCTTTCTTCAGTGCTGTGGTGGAGTCCAGGGCCTCACACATGTTAGGAAAGTTCTCTGACACTGAGGTGCATCCCAGCTCTTCATTACGCACTGTTATTTTATCTGATCTTGGCTGTGTTTTGTATCCTGGGCAGTCCTGACATTGTGGTCCTCCTACTTCTGTGGCAGCTGGGATTATAGGCCTAAGACTGTCAGGCCAGGCTGGCTATTCCTTTTGTACCCTACTGGGACTCTGGGGACCTTGGTGTCTAGGTGTGGCAATGTGTATGCAGTTGACCTATGTACTTAGTGTGGTGGACTGTCTCGGCTCTGGCTCAGACTGTGAACCAGCAGCCTGCAAGTTCAGTTTGTGCCCTGGAAGGGGTACATGCACTGAGTGGCACAAGGCTTAGCCAGCAGGGTAGGTGGACAAAAGCTGAACCTGGAGCATGCAGTAGGCGCCATATCCAGTCCCTGTCTTTTTTGTTGTTGTTTTGTTTTGGTTTTGATTTTTTGAGATAGGGTTTCTCTGTGTAGCCTTGGCTGTCCTGGACTCACTCTGTAGGCTCCGCTGGCCTCGAACTCAGAGAGCTGCCTGCCTCTACTTCCCGAGTGTTGGGATTAAAGGCGTGTGCCACCACTGCCCAGCTCCAGTCCCATCTTTATGCCCCAAAACCTGGGGGCTCCTTCCCAGCATTCTTCTTTAAGGGTGCAGGGGAAGCTAGTAGGGTCTTCGGCCTGCTTGTGACTGCTTTGAAGGTTTAAGCATCTCCTTAAGTGACCCTGCCACACAAAACCAGTGGCAGGATGCTCCGACAAATGGCATTCAGAGCGCAGTTTCAGATAGTGTGACATAGTGTTCTGCCTCCAGGCCTGCGGACAAGTTCATGCTACATATCCCCAGAGGCCTTGGTTTTTAGCTGTCTGTATGGACCAACCTCACAGATGCAGCTACCATGTTGAGTCAAATGGGCCTGGAAGGGCCTTGCCTCTGTCTCCCGCCCCTTCCCTGTCTTTCTCCCTTGGTCTTAGGGCCCAGGGAATTATCTTTCCCTTTTCTGAGTCAGGCAGCCCACTGTTCCCTAGGAGGGTTGAGAGGATGCTTAACTCTCTTTCTTGTCATCCTAACCCCAAGTCTACAGTGGTTAAATTTCAGTTCCTTCCCTTGGTCCTCTGGAGGCCGGCAGGGGTTTCCTAGTTCTAAGGTTCGTGGTGAATCACTAAAGCTGGAGGAGTGTGGACATCATGGAACACTATTTAGGTTTCCTGTTGTGACTATCTTCTTTGTTTGTTTGTTTGTTTGTTTGTGTTTTTGAGACAGGTTTTCTCTGTGTAGCCTTGGCCAGGATCTTCTAACTGGCTTTCAAGTCGCTCGGGTAAGGGCAGGGGTTGGGGATGAGGACACAGAGACAGTGACTATCCTCAACTTGGGCTATTTTGTTTTTGTTTTGTTTTGTTTTGTCTGAGACAGGGTTACTCTGTGTTGTCCTGGAACTCCCTTTGTAGACCAGGCTGGCCTCGCATTCAGAGATCCACCTGCCTCTGCTTCTTTGCTGGGATTAAAGGCATGTGCCACCATGCTCAATTTCAACTTAGCTTCTCGAGAGGTAGGAGTGGGCTTGCTGCTCTCCGCTTCCTCAGGACATTCATTGCCTTGGTATCTGGACATCAAGATAGGACCCAGAGGTGGGGACAGTATACGGATGGACTTGGGCGAGCAAGAAAAGGAGCAGAGACACAGTAGGGCTTGCTTAGGGAGAGTTGTGGCTTTGAGAGAGGCCTCCAGCCTCACTTCCACGGTGCCCTTGACACCCTCCCCTGATCGCCTGGTTCGATGCCGGCAGGATGATTACCCCTACCTGGCCTGGCTGGGGCTCATCGTCCCCTCCCCCAACCCCTCAGTGAAAACAAGTGGGAGTATGACAGCACCTGAGCAAAGACCACCCCACCCAGAGCTTCCCTTGGGTGAGAATCCAAGACATTCTTGGAGGCAGGGCCCCTTCTGAGGACCTGTGTGCCCCTTAATCCAGTTGACATCCAAAAGGCCATCAGCAGCAAGCCAGGCCACTGCCCCGGAATCCCAAGGGCTGCCATGCCCTCCTCACAGTGATACCGGGACACCGGCTGTGTGACTATGGATTCGTGGGGAGGGATTTGCTGCACATTTCTTCTGTATCATCCGTGTGTGAAGGGTCTTGGTTAAGCCTTTGCTCCTGGGACCCTCATCTGTTCACTGGAACTACCAAAAGTGTCCTAATTACTGCATGGCTCCTCAGCTCCCATGCTTGTTCAAACTTTAAAAACCCCATCTGCACCCCTCTCTTTAAACTCTCAGGTCTACTCTGTTCCAGATTTTGCTGCAGTTGACTGGCTCTTTTCCTGACTTTCCCTATTTCTATTCCCTCTTCTTAGAATTCTGACCCCACAGCCCTCCCCAGAGGCTTGTTGACTGTCTCTACTTGGTTCTGCGTCCCAGAGCCTGAGTTGGCATCTTTACGCACCCACCACAAGTGATAGGGACAGGGAAATGTGAATTGCCCTCAGGGGATCAGTGCAGACTTCCATACCAAACCCCATCCACATGTGCAACTCATACATGTTAATAAAAGGGGAAAATCTAGTACAACCCACAAACTTGTTTCTCTCTCTCTTTTTACTTTCCCCATTATTTGAAACAAACATACTATAAACTAAAATAATTTCTTTCATAGAAAGAAAAGAAAAAAAAAAGAAGAAAAAAAATCATGTTTGTCTAAATCCAGTGGATGGTGGATATAGCAGCATTGAAAATAAAATTGCAACCCCAAACACAAAGTTCCAGGCAGAAAACAGTCACCGTGCATGCGTAGCCTCTCTTCGGTGCTCTTGGGGTAGACTCTTGTGTGGCCATATCCCCTCCCCTGCCTGGAGGTGGGGACAATTCACAGTGGCAGTGATCAGGAAGCTCTCGTGGCCCATGGCCTGCAGCATCTCACTTCCAGGCCAGACAGACAGTAGAGAGGCTGGAGGACAGGCTGGTGGCCGACAGATAAGGGGACCATTGTCTCAACAGCAGCAGGCCCTGGGGGTTGGATCAGTCCTGAACAGGGGGCTCCAGGAGACACCCTGTCTCTGCAGCCTGTCTGTTCCCTGATGTCCCTGAAGTTCATACAACTCAAAGCGAGGCAACGTCTGTGAGCACCTTTGGGGCCTGGGAATCACTGACCAGTTGAGCTGGGTTTCCTGGAAGATCTGAGTGTTAAGTGTCGGGCAGAGGCAGGCCGCGAGGGGAGGGTGCCATGCCATGCCCCAGGATCCTTCTTAGCAACCCACATCCCTTCAGAGCCATCTCTACTCGGGTGAGAGCTGTGTTCCGTGGGTGGTCACTTGAACTCGGAGGGACTGCAAACTTTCCTCAGGATAGACCTGGCAAGGAGAGTGAGTAGGAAAGCCCGGGCAGAAGGGGTTCAGGGCTGAGAAAGAGGTTCCCAGGCATGAGAGTGGGACCCGGAGTCACCCCTGAGTTCTTCATGGCTCATTCTGCCAGGAGATCGTGCAATGCACAGATGATGCTTGCATGTGACCCCTGGAAAGGAGCCAGACGGGAGCCGAGCCGAATCGCCTGCTTAGCACTTAAGCTAGCTCGGGAGGGAGCCGCACTGTGAGTCTTCAGTGAAGCCTCGCCTTCCCTCAGGGTGAAGGTCCACCCCCACTGGATCCCCAAGCCCCCTCGTAGGGCCTACCCTGAATCACCCCCTCATCTATCTAGAGCAGCGCCCCTGGGAGGGGGGACCCCAATCCCCTCCACTCCTGCCTATCCACAAAACCCATTTAGTTGAAGAAGTAGCTCACGGTCCTGGTCTGGGCCCCGTCGCCCTGTTGGGTCAAGAGAGGAACCCAACCCATATGAGGTAGGACCCACTCCCATCCCAAATTGGAATTCCAACTCAGATGGAGCCCCATCCTCAGGTAGAAACCCCCCCGTATCCCAGGCAGGAGCTTCTCCTCTGAAAAGGAACCCAGACCCCAAGTAGGAACCCCAGTCGAAGGCAGAAACTGGGTCCCTAGGTAGAAGACCCTCACAGGTAGGAGCCCCGCCCTCAAGTAGGAACTGGATCCCGAGGTGGGAGACCCTTCCAAGTAGGAATCCCTGCTGCCCCTAGGGATGAACCCTGCTCCCTCCGATAGGAACCCTCCTACTTGCAAGTGTGCACATCATACACGCGTGTGCACTCCTGGCAGCTGACATAGCAGCACCAGTGGAAAACGCAGTGGCATTTCTCCCTTCTCCGCTCTGTGCGCGCATTATGGCCGCGCCCGCAGCACAAGAGGTCGCACCCATCTATGCCGTGCGAGCTCACGTTGCAGGTGCGGTCACGTGTCCCGAAGGAGCCGGTTTCAGGGTTGGGCTCGCAGAAGTTGGGTGAGGCCTCATAGTAGACCAGGTCGCGTTCTGTTGGCACCTTGAAGTACGTGTAACGTGGCCGGAGGGTCTCCACCCAGCCACGAGACTCCCTGTGTTTCTCCACCACCATCTCTGAGGCGCTGTCATACTTGTCCTTGAGGAAATCCCCGATGGTGCGGAAGTCCGGCTGCGACCACCAACAGGTCTTCACCTCGCAGCTACCGGATAGACCGTGGCATTTACACTTGAGGTGCATGTGACTGGCAATGGCCTGAGGAGGCAAGCACATAAGCCTACGTCTACACCCGTCCCTGGTGCGGGTGCTCCTTGCTTGCAGCCCACCTGTTCCATATAGCCCCTGAGACTCCTCTCTGTGCGCACCTAGTGTCACTGTTTTCCCTATGGTGACTTGGGTCTCCCTTGCCAGATCCAAGGCCTCAGGAGCTTCTTTCTCAATGTAGGCCTAGATAATTCTTTTCCCAGGAGTGTCTAGGATAGAGTGCAGGAAGCAGGGTGTTTCCGGGGAACATTTTTTTTCCCCCAAGGCAGGGTTTCTCTGTGTAGCCTTGGCTGTTCTGGACTCTCTTTATAGACCACACTGGGCCTCAAGTGGACAGTTTGGAGATACTGGAGGAAAAATGTGGGGAGCTGTACTAGAAGTACAAGCAGAGGTGCTTAAGGTGGGTCCTCTACTCACAGGGCCTGGACAATGGAGACCTTGCCCCTTCTTTAAGGGAAGAAACAAAGTGTTTCAAGAAGTAAGGAATCCCTGGGGCGTGGTGGCGCAAGCCTGTAATCCCAGCACTGGGGGAGGCAGAGGCAGGAGGATCTCTTGTGAGTTCAAGGCCAGCCTGGTCTACAAAGCAAGCCCAGGACAGCCAATGCTGGGATTAAAGGTGTGTACCACCACACCCTGCTGAGTGAGAGGTTGGAATGTTCAAAACGAAGGGGGGTAAAAAAGTCATTTTGAGACAGATTTTCACCATGTAGCCCAGGATGGTCTGAAACTCAGTGCACAGCCCAGGCTAGCCTTGAACCTGTCGCAATTCTCCTACCTGTGCCTCCAAGCGCTGGGGTTGCAGGTACATACAACCATCATGCCTGGGTGATGAGGGTGCTTCCCACCCACATCATGTCATGACGCCTTGTGGTCACATAGTGAAAGGTCTTGTGGGCCTAAGAGCTGTTTTCAGTTACTAGGTCAGGTGAAACATTGTAAACAGAGGCGGAGACCTGTTAGGTTGTTAGGAGCATCCCTCTCAAGGACCATGCCTGCTGTCCACCTGCTCTGTAAAACTACCAGGATCTGAGACACAGGCCATCCCCATGTGTCACTGGCCACTACCTTTCCCGTAGTAGTAGTAGTTCACTGCCAGATCCCAGGAGTCAAGAGTCTGGAAGACACTCTCTTTCTCTCTTTCTCTCTCTCTCTCTCTCTCTCTCTCTCTCTCTCTCTCTCTCTCTCTCTCTCCATCATTTGGGTCATTCTGTATAAAGTCTGGGACCAGAAGGAAGAAGAGAGGGCTATGATAAAAGAGCAAGACCAGCTCATCATGATGGCACATGACTACACTCTCAGTGGCACTGGGGATGCTAAGGCTGGGGGCTTGGGCATTGGAGGCTAGTCTGAGCTACACTGCAAGACTGCCTTTCAAAAGACTCCAAGTATATTTTTAACTGTGTGTTCTTTCTTGCTGTTATTTATTTGTTTGCTTTGCTTCGTTTTTTCAGAACAGGGTTTCCATGTGTAACAGTCTTGGCTGTGCCGGAATTAACTTTGTAGACCAGGCTCAAACTCACAGAGATCCACCTGCCTCCATCTCAGAGTGCTGGGCTTGAGGCATGCGCCACCACTGCATGGCTCTGGGTAATCTTTCAGTACAACTACTTGAGAGCTAACATCTGTCCAAGCGGCTCTGGCTGTGGCTTGCAAGGCTTAAGGCATGAATCACGCTGGGCTCAGACCTGCGTGCGCTTCATCTTACTCTCTGCTGCTTCTTTGCCCTCCCTACAAACTGGCCCGTGGCCATGGTAGGATGACACTATGTGTGGCTGATCCAGTTTGTCTGACACCTGCGTCCCTCTCTTTTGCAGCCAGGCTTTCTGAGACAAGACTCTTTCTATCTTTCTCCTTTTTGTTTGTTTGTTTGTTTGGTTGGTTGGTTGGATTTTGGTTTTTCGAGACAGGGTTTCTCTGTGTAGTCTTGGCTGTCCTAGACTCACTTTTAGACCAGGCTGGCCTCGAACTCACAGAGATCTGCCTGCCTCTGCCTCCCGAGTGCTGGGATTAAAGGTGAACACCACCATGCCTGGTGATCTTTCTTCTTTTTCAATCTCTCTTGTTTTGGTTTTACTTGGTCAAAGATCTCAATAGGTGCGGAGACCAGGTTAAAACAGCGGCCCTGGCTAGTGCTGACCTGTGTGGCATGTCTCCTGACCATGCCAGACAGTGCCTGGCAGCATGCGGGCTGTCACAGCCCCTGTCTTGCTGCTTCTTGATTTCTGAATGGAAGCGTCTCTGTTGCTTTCTTACCATACGCTAAGGTCACGTTTCCCACGCAATTTTCTGCTACGTGATTAAAACACGCAAGCCATGGGTCAGCTCTGTGTTTTCTCATCTCTACACATTGTTTTTAAGATGTCCAAGCATCAGCTCAGTTGCTGAGCATGAAGGCCTGGAATTGATCCCCAGCATCTCATAAACTGAAAGCGATGCTACATGGCTGTCTGTATTCCAAGCACTTGGGAGGTAGGAGGAGGTTGGAAGATGGCTACATAGAAAATTCAAGCCGGCTTGGAATCTATGAAACCTTGCCTCAAAAAACCTTGGCAGGCAGAGGCAGGCAGATCTCTGTGAGTTCGAGTCTTCTGAAATCTCAGCCTCAGCCCCCAGAAGTCCAGGCATAACCCAGGCAGAGGAAGGGGAACTTCAACGATGTTCTGTTATCTGGTTCCCTGGTCTGTTTCCAAATTCTTGTGTTAATCTCTCTCCCCTCTCTCTCCCCCTCCCTCTGTCTCAAGAGCATCTGTCAATCATCTCTATCACTATAATTCTCTATCTCAAGTCAATACTACATGTATCCATCCATCCATCCCTCTGCTTCTCCGCGCTCTGGTTTTTCCCTTCATGTGTGTTTCCTCATCACAGAAGCCACAGACACTACATGCTCTGCAGCTGCCTTCTTTTACTCACCTACTTCCCAGGGACCCTAAGTCCACAGGTGAGCTTGGCATCTTCTGGGAACACACTGGACACTTGAGGTGCATCTGGGCAGTGTCACAATGTCCCTTGGTAGAGGGAAAGCAGAACAGCCCTCTCCCACCCCTGTCCTGCCCCCACTGGATACCCCAATGACAAAGCAGCTCTTTTTCTTTACAACCCCGGGGTTCTGTGTACACACCTGGCGCCCAGCCTCATTGTTGTGACGGTTCATGGCAGAGCGGGCATCTGGCCGGTTCTCCCTGGCATCGGCAAACTCCCGAGACACCATTCCACCAAATTCAATGTCTTCACTGCAGCCGCCCCACTTCCAGCCCTCGCCTGGGGAGCCCTGGAGGCGGCTGCTGCACCCACAGATGGCAGCTGATCCCTCGGCACAGGAGCGTGTCACCGCAAAGGCCACTCCAGCAGAGGCAATGGCGTGGACAAAGGCTGACTCTCGGGTGGCTGCGGAGGAAGGAGATAGGGCCTTATGGAAGCCAGTCGAGGAGGGCGGCAGTCCAAAAGGCAGAAATCCAAACACCAGGGCTGAGAAGGGAGAACTCGGTATACAGGATCCATGCCTCCCCACTGCGCTTCTGAGGATCTTTTGTGAAGAATATTGGCCCTAATCCCCACCGTCCCAAGTGTTTTTCCTAAGTGCATGTGAGTGCATGTGAGTGTGCATGCCTATGTGTGTTTGTTTTGTTGAGGTAGGAAAACACTATAGAGATCTAGCTGGCCGGGAATGCTCTATGTAGACCAGGCTGGCCTCAAACTCAGAGATACTCCTTTCTCCGTCTTTTGAGCGCTGGGATTAAAGGCATCATCACCATGCCTGCCCCTACATTTTTTTTCGAATAGTTTCAGGTCTTACACTGAGTTGGTTTTTGTGTGTAGAAGACAGGGTGTGAGATGTCTGAATTCGTTCTTCTCCGTGTGGATAGAGATATCCAGTTTCCTAGTTCCATTTATCAAAGAGACTATTTTTTTTCTCTCTCAAATGTATGTTCTCCATACCTTATGTTGAAAACAAATTGGGTGTAAATATGTGAATTTATTTCTAGAATTGCTGTTCCGAGTCATCGGCTTGTGTGTGTTGTTTGATGCCGGCGCTATATGGCTTTTCTTATGATAGCTCTGCAGTGAACACAATGAAATACTGTCACCCTGTCACCTGCAGCAAGACTGATGAACCCAGAGGGCATTATACTAAGTGAATAAGCCAGGCATAGAAAGACAAGGACGTGCATGCTGTTAGGTGTGGAATCTAAAGCCATTCATTTCCTAGCAGGTAGTAGAATGAGTTAGCAGAGGTCAGGGCTGGGAAAACAGTGGAGAGAGGTTCATCCAGGGGTCCAGATTCCAGTTAAAAAAGAGGAGGAAGCCGGGCGTGGTGGCGCACGCCTTTAATCCCAGCACTCGGGAGGCAGAGGTAGGTGGATCGCTGTGAGTTCGAGGCCAGCCTGGTCTACAAAGTGAGTCCAGGACGGCCAAGGCTACACAGAGAGACCCTGTCTCGAAAAACCAAAAATAATAATAATAAAAAATAAAAAATAAAAATAAAATAAAAAAGAGGAGGAAAAGGTCCTGGTGTGCTACTGAATGGCAATATGAGAATAGTGGGAAGTTGATTGTACTTTTAAAAAATAGCTTTAAAAGCCGGGCGTGGTGGCGCACGCCTTTAATCCCAGCACTCGGGAGGCAGAGGCAGGCGGATCGCTGTGAGTTCGAGGCCAGCCTGGTCTACAAAGCGAGTCCAGGACGGCCAAGGCTACACAGAGAAACCCTGCCTCAAAAAAACAAAACAAAACAGAACAAAATAGCTTTAAGAAGATTTTGAATGTTCTCAGAGGACATGTGCTTTTGCAACTGAATGATAACAAGACTTGTGTGGCTTTCTTCTCTCTTCTCCTCTCCTCCTCTCTTCTCTTCTCTCTCTCTCTCTCTCTCTCTCTCTCTCTCTCTCTCTCTCTTTCTCTCTCTCTCTCTCATTTTTTTTCTGAGATAGGGTTTCCTTGTGTGGTCCTGGCTGGCTGTCTTGGAACTCGCTGCCTGAAGAACTGGAGTTTCTTACTGAGAGAAGACATTCCTTCCTGTCCTTGACACCAGATACAGATATGCCAGTGCGTGTGGTGTGAGAAGCGTGGTGTTCTTCTAGCATGAGGAATATGAGTCTGATGTATTGACTAGCAGATATTTCTTTTTTCCTTTTTTCTTTTTTCTTTTCTTTTTTTTCTTCAGGTTTTTGGTTTTTTGAGACAGTGTTTCCCTTGTAGCCCTGGATGTCCTGGACTTGATTTGTAGACCAGGCTGGCCTCGAACTCATAGAGATCCACCTGCCTCTGCCTCCCAAATACTGGGATTAAGGACCTGTGCCACCATGCCTGGTTCAATTGCAAAGATTTTACAAACCTAACTACAAACGATTCCAGACTGACAGCCTCGCAGGCCTGCAGAAGGAGCTATAGCTGGGCATGGTGGTGCACACCTTTTTTTTTTTTTTTTTTTGGTTTTTCAAGACAGGGTTTCTCTGTGTAGCCTTGGCTGTCCTGGACTCGCTTTGTGACCAGGCTGGCCTCGAACTCACAGAGATCCATCTGCCTCTGCCTCCCGAGTGCTGAGATTAAAGGCGTGCACCACCAAGAATCCCAGCACTAGGAGGCAGAGACTGGCAGGTCTCTGAGAGTTTGAGGCCAGCCTGGTCTACAAAGTGAGTCCAGGACAGCCAAGGCAGTTACACAGACAAACCCTGTCTTGAAAAACCAAAAAATAAGTAAATGAATAATAAAATAAACAGCCTCTCTTGGGCTGGGGAATCCTCCAGCAGAGGTGGGGTGATATCACTGAGCTTCTGGGTAGAAACTCTATCATCTCTTGGGATTATGAGATTCTTCACAAAAAGTCTCTTCAATCCTTCCTGCACACACAGGGAGCTGTCATCCTGGGAGACCAGCAAGTGACAGCTTGCCATGTTTCCACAAGCCATATCTAAGAGGTTAAACTCTTGGGACTCCGTGTTCCCCATAAGCCCAAATAGTCAAGGACAGAGAAACTGTCCAACTACACACACAATCAGACTTGCCCACAAAGCTCAGTATGCATCCATGTGCAGGGTCAAAGAACACACGTTTACTCTCATACTGAGAGCACAGCATGAGTTGTGGCCTTACTGAGCCCTTAACCCTGTCTGTGAGTTGCCCCTCTTCCTGGATAGCCCTCTGCAGACTCCAACCTGGGCCGCTGCCCGAGCCTGGACACCTTCTGCAGCCATCTAGCTGCCCAACATCTTTCCAGTGTCCGGAAACAGCCCATTCTGGACACTAGACGATTAACACAGCGTCCATTTTCTACTGGAACTACAGAGACAGCTCTCAGCTGGACTGTCACTGAGACTGAGTTGCTTTACTAGCTGTTCACACAGCTGCCCAGCTCCGTGCCCACTGCCAGTGTGATACACGGCCCTTCTAAAGTTATTTAAAGATTTCTCACTGCCAGCCTTGCTTTTTTTTTTTTTTCAGTCTCAGTCACTCATTGACCTCTGGCCATGCTCAACTTTTTATTCTTCCCTGGGTTCAAGCTGCCCCTGCCACTGGACGAGGTGGCACACGCTTTTAATCCCAGAACTTGGGAGGCAGAGGCAGGCGGATCTCTGTGAGTTCGAGGCCAGCCTGGTCTACAAAGCAAGTCCAGGACAGCCAGGACTACAAAAGAAACCCTGTCGGGGGAGGGGGGAGTTGCCCCTGCCTCAGAGCTATCAGTTCCTCTCTGCAGCATGGCATCTGAGATCCTGGGCAGCACCTACCCAGCGTGTGTCCTCTGGCTCCCTGAAATGCCAGCTGTGGCCGTTCCTCGAGTGTTTAGTCTGTTGGAATCCAAGGGTGGGGCCTGTATCCTGTCCTCTATTTATTTCCATCCCAGAGCACAGGCTACTCCTTACATATCTGAGGTACCAGGGAAAGGGACAGGAGTCCTGCCTGGGTTAGGGCAGCCTTTGCAGAGGTAACTGTGAATGAGCAGCAACGTCACTACCACACGTACATACGTACCCACCCTGTGCTGCCCATCACTTAGCAAAGCCCCCTGTCCTTATTCTTATTTTCTCTACATCTTTTTTTTTTTTTTTTTTTTTAGGCAAGGACTTTAGCCCAAGCTTGCCTGGGGCTTTACCGGGTAGCCCAGGGTCACCTTGAATTCCACCAGGTGTTAAAATTAGGCTTGTGAGCTACCACACCTAGTTTTATGTAGTCTTGGAAACGGAACCTGGGGATTGGTCCATGCCAGGCAAAGACTCTTAGCAACTGAGCCACATCCCCAGCTCCTCCTCAAGCCCCTAAGGCTCTAGGCTCCTCTATCTTCCCAGATCAGCCGAGATCGGGCAGCGAATCCAGGGGGAGATGATTGTAGACAGTCTCCTCTCTCTGCATAGAACCTGAGCCTGGGTCTGGGGCCCTGAGCCACCTCCTCCTGGGCGCCACTCAGAAGCCTACTTCTCAGCCTGCACCCTCACATTCCAAGTCTCAAAGCTGCCCTGAGTTACCTTATCCAGCTCAAGTGTCACCCAAACACCCTTCCCCCACCCCTCTTGGCTCTAAAAGATAAGCTCCCTCTCCCCCCACCCCACCCCCACAGCACTCTAGGCCTTGCCCTTGCCCTGCCCAGAATAAGGGCTTCAGGCTCCCTGCTTATCAGGACTCAAGCAAACAGCCTGGAGCTGGTAGCCACACTTGAGGGGAGGGCCGCTCAGCCGAGAGAGCAACACAGAGCTTAAACTTCAAGTGGACAAGAGCTAATTTTTTTTTTTTTTTGAGACAGGGTTTCTCTGTGCAGCCTTGGCTGTCCTGGACTTGCTTTGTAGACCAGGCTGGCCTCGAACTCACAGCGATCCACCTGCCTCTGCCTCCTGAGTGCTTGCATTAAAGAGCCACCACGCCCGGCTCAAGAGCTCATTCTTGCTCAGCTCTGTCGCCAGCAGGCCTCCCTTTCCACCAAGGCTCAGTTTCCCCCAGTGTCAAGTGATGATCTGGAGCCCCTGATCAAGTCAAGGCAGGGCAAGCTCTGGCGCTGGCTTTCAGCTAGCTGGGAAAGAAATGAAGGCCAGAAGCCTCTACAAATGGGTTCAGACACACCATTAGCGAGGCCAGGAGAGACGCTGCAGGCTGCAAGCCCTCGGGCCAAACGAATGGCAGATGGAACATTATGGCAAAAGAGGGTTGAATGCAAGGTGGCAGCCACAGGTTGCCTAAAAAGGCAGTCCCTCCCTAGATATTGGTCAGTCGCTGGTCGTGGTAGTGCACAGCTTTAATCCCAGCAGTTGGGAGGCAGAGGCAGGAGGATCAAGGCCAGCCTAGTCTACAAAGCCAAGGGCACACAAGAGAAACCCTGTCTCAAAAACAAAAAAGTGTGGGGGTGGGATGGGGCGGGGGCGGGGCCGGGACACTGGACTCCACATTAGAGAAATCTGGCGCATACCTGCATTCTTTGGATACAGGTTTTCACAGCCTAGGCTGGCTTGGAACGTGTGATCCTCCTGCCTCCCCCTTGAGCACTCGCCTTACACACGTGCACCGCCACACCCAGGTAGACACCACCCTAAGCAAGGGATGGAGTTAACATTCCTAGGGGTGAATAGATGCCGTTTACTTCCCAAGAAGGACTGTATTATCTTCAAATTTGCCTTGCTAGAAATGTATAGCCTGCACTTAACGGTTAGGAGGCAGCTGCTAAAGCCAGATTAAGATCCTTCCTAGGAAACGATGCTGCTCCTGGCAGTGAAGTAGGGAAGGGCAGCAGAGCTCAAGGGCTTCGTGAGAGATCACAGTGGTGATGGATACAGTATGGCCATGTGCCACAGCAGTGTGCAAGGCTGTGTGAGAGGACCTGAGCTTTCCACGACACTCCATCAGTGCTTCTCTGTGCTTAACAGTAATCAAGAACATTGCAGGATACCCAGAAAAAAAGGCTCCAGAATATTCAGGTGGCATCTTGCATTGGCAGAGATTTTTATTTTATTATTTTTTATTCTTTATTTTTTAAATTATTATTATTATTATTATTATTATTATTATTATTATTATTATTATTATTATGATGTTTTTCAAAACAGGATTTCTGCTGGGCGTGGTGGCACATGCCTTTAGTCCCAGTACTCAGGAGGCAGAGGCAGGTGGATCGCTGTGATTTGGAGGCCAGCCTGCTCTACAAAGTGAGTCCAGGACAGCCAAAGCGACACAGAGAAACCCTGTCTCGGAAAACCAAAAAAAAAAAAAAAAAAAAAAAAAAAAAATCAAAACAGGGTTTCTCTGTGTAGCCTTGGCTGTCCTGGACTCACTTTGTAGGCCAGGCTAGGCTGGCCTCGAACTCACAGAGAGCCAGTTGGCAGGGATTTTAATGCATTGAAATTGGTTCCACCGAGGATTTGGGGCAAGACTGGGGATTCACATACTTTGAAGGATCTCGGGAACACGCAGGTTTTCTCAGAGAGGAACTCCATTGCTTTCATCGGATTCCCATAGGATTTTAGAACAAATGTTGTGAATCACTGTCCCAGAGCCACCCCCCTTTGCAGAGGGTGAATGGGAGCAGGGCTCTCGGGAGCGCAGGGCAGCCCAGCTGTAGTTATCACAGCAAAGTTTTCTGCCATGAGCCGCGCTGCCGTTAGAGGTTTCAGTTTCTGATGACCCAACAGAGGTAGCCAAAAGCATAAAGGTGACAGTCTCCTCACTCCAGAAAACAAGTGCATCGGCTCAGGCAGTAGACAGATGGGTGCTGGATACGAGATAAGGAGGTGAGTGTGCCTGTGGGCGAGTGCCGGCAATCTGGGGGAGTCATCTGGGGCAGATCCGAGGTGCGCTTTGGCGGCTGGAGGTACCCACTCTCTTCGGACCCAAGACTCTCTGCCTGTTCATCCGGTACAGGTCAAGAGGAAGAAAGGGGGCTACCCGATGACGTTTGCTCTCTAAGAGGAGCAAATCCCGAGCCGGGTGTCAGGGCCCTGGCCTGTAATTCCAGCGTCTGGAGAGCTGAGGTGGGCGGGAGGGTTATGAACTGAGCCCAGTGTTTCTTTCAGCCAGATCCTGGGAGGCGGGAGCAAACTCTCCCCGCAGAAACCATCTCAGCCCAGCCTTGCTGTGGTGCTACTGGGTTTTTAAGCAAAGTATTAGTTACCTGGGCTCCCTTCCGTTCCGCTCACCTATCTCATTAGTTATCAAGCACTCATCCTCCACCAAATACCACCCACTCAGTTACCTGTCTGCCATCCGCGTATCATCTGCTCATTACCCTCCTACTGCCATTCGTCACCCATCCGTCCACCCAGCCATTATCTTCATTCTCCCAGCTACCTACCATCCGCCCCGCCACCCAACTATCCAGAGTATGAGCGGCCACACTACTGAGTTAGGCACCAGGCTCAGAACTAGAAATGAGGCAGGTAATGGGCAAGGCGACCACTCTCAAGGCCCAGGTGTGAGCTGAGCCTGGTGGTACATTCTTAATCCCAGCAGATGGGAGGTAGAAGGAGGAGGATCAGCTTGATGACAACGTGTGTGTGTGTGCGTGCGCGCTGACATATACTATTTATAAGATGATGTTAGTCTGTGTTGTTATTATTATTATTATTATTATTATTATTATTATTATTATTATTATTATTATTATTTTGGTTTTTCAAGACAGGGTCTCTCTGTCTTGGCTGTCCTGGACTAATTTTGTAGACCAGGCTGGCCTTGAACTCACAGCGATCCACCTGCCTCTGCCTCCCGAGTGCTGGGATTAAAGGCGTGTGCCATCACTGCCTGGCTTTTTTATTTTATTTTATTTTATTTATTTATTTATTTTTGAGACATGGTTTTTCTGTGTAGCCTTGGCTATCCTGGACTTGCTTTGTAGACCAGGCTGGCCTCAAACTCACAGCGATCTGCCTGCCTCTGCCTCCCTGGTGCTAGGATTAAAGGCGTGCGCCGCCGCCACCACCTGGCTTACTTTGTGACTTTAAACTAGTAGTACATATTTTTTTTCTGAGTTAGATTTTCTCTGTTGTAGCCTTGGTTGGTCTGGACTGTCCTTGTAGACCAGGCTGGCCTCGAACTCACAGAGATCAACCTACCTCTGCCTCCCAAGTGCTGGGATGATTTTTTTTTTTTAATGAAATTGGATGCATCAAAGCTCGGTGCATAAAGGATCCTGTGTTATGCATATGTTTATTTGGGACCATCTATCCCTGTTGAAGCTATCCTACACAGGCCTAGAACCAGGGAACCCCAGCGGACAGAGGGGCACCCTTACCTATGCCACATTGCACATTACCCGAACCATACCCTTCTGGAGGCCACAGAAGGGTAAGGGTTGGCAGCCTGGCCTGAGTTTGTCAGGCAACACCCTCCAGGTGGTCTCTGTCCCCTTAATTTCCAGAGTCCAGCTGGGAGATCACTCGCCTTTTCACTGGTGGGAAGAAGACCCTTAAAGCCCTACTATAGCCATAATTGCTCAGAAGGGCCAGAGCCCACAGTCCATAGAGCGCCACCTCACTTGGGAGCATCCCCTCCTGTTACGCTGAGGAAAGACAAACTATCTTTCCCCGTTGCCATCCTGATGTCTAAAAGTGCTTCCCGAACATTCAGTGGGTGGGCACCCCTTCCCCCTCCAGTGTTCAGCACACTGCAGGCTTAGGGAAGACAGAAGGATCGGTGCAGCCCCAGCTGGTAGCTTGCAGTCCAGGCCCCGCCCTGGCGCCTCCCCTCCGAGGCTGCCTACCGTCCCTCCTTCCCCAGGCCCTTTTCCTGGCCTCGAGGAGTCGGGCGGCCCGGAGGGGGTGTCGCGGTGGCATTTGGTAATCACACGGAGGCACAAAAGGCCCCGGAGCCACCTGAGAGCGGAATGCGCCGGTGCCCCACCGTGGCCGCGGCCCCTGACACCGCCCGGGCCCGCGCGGCCGGGCGCCTGGCTGACCTGCTGGGGCTGATGAATCCGGCTTTGTGCGACACTGTCACGCCGCGTTAGCCCCACAATGGCCAGCGATATTTTATATGAATTTCCCCCTGGCCGGTGATTAGGCGATCCCCGGCCAGTCATAGCAACCTGGAAGTATGCGCTGCCCGCCGCGCCGTCGGGCGCGAGGGGAAATCCTCTTTCAGACGCTTTAATTCAACACCCCGAAGGGCGTGTGAATCGCCAACAGCATTTTCACTTTTCCCTTGTGCTTAATCTTGTCGTCCTCGCAGGGACATTGTGCTCTGAGCCGAGCGCAGTGGGATGTCGGCCGGGGTCCCCCCTCCCACAGCGGAGAGTTAATGATATACCGGAGAGGCCCCCAGAGCCAGGGGAGCCCCCCACCCCCAACGCATCGTAAATGGTAACACTTTCGGATGGGGGGGGTCAAGGGTCGCAACCTGGATTTGGGGACTCTGCTTCCCTAAAAAGCTGCCCTTCTGTCCCTCCAGAGCTCTAGGCTCCGGCTGTCTCGCGGGCTAGCCCCACCAGAGATGGTCCTTCCATAGGCTGAGCACACAGAGAGGTAGAGGACCACCCCCTGAGGAGCCACGGTGCAGAGGCCAGTCGTCAGGAAGGGTTTTTGCCTGGGGGAGGGGGAGGAGGCCAGGCTGTTGTTCCCTGTTCAGACTCCAAGTAGAGCTGGGGAGTGAGTTGGGAAGAAAGTGAGCCCCTCCCTGACTTGACCAAAGGATCCTCAGCAGATAGTCTGATGTCCTTAAGAGCCCACTTCTGCCACCTGTTGTGCCTCCGGAGGTCTTGGGGGACCCAACAGAAGCCCAGCCACTATATGCTGAAGAGTGTGACTGGCCGAGAGGTATGCCACAGGAGGGATGGGTGGGCCATACCAGACACAAGGTACGATGTTCAGGCTGGAGACACTGACCAGGTCAGCAAGGTCCAAATGAAGACCTTACAGTGAGTGAGGGTGGCTTGCACAAGCAGCAAGCTCGGGAGCCCTTAGGGACTTGTGGGGACCACCGTCACTAAGGGGTGCAGAGTTGTAAATGGGTAGATGAAGGCCTTCGTTCATTTGGAAGCCATCCAGGCCCAGGAACCTTGAGCTTCCTAGGACCCCTGGGCATGCAGGCACGTAGAAACCCCAGTTTCCACGGCCGTGGGCTCCAGGCTCCAGGGCACAGTCCTTTATGTCCTAGGTGTGTAAGTCACCACTCAACCAGAAGAAAGCTGTCCCCTTACAAGGTCACGTGTTGTTTAGGAGCCTGCTTCCTGGACTCTGGCCCCCTACATCCTTCCTATGTACCTCCCCCTAGTCTCCTTCCAGCCTGACCAGCTGTTTCACTGACCGTCAGCCTGTGAGCCCTGCCTCTGGGCAGGCTGGCCCTGAGACCACCCCACCCATTTCACCTTGCCAGAGGTCAAGGCAGGGGAGTCACCTAGCGCCTGCCCCAAAGGACATGTAAACTGCTCATAATCATCGTGTACTCAAAATTCCTCAAATGCTTCCTGACCCAAGGCAGGTAGGGTAGCTCCCTGCAAGCTTTGGGTCCCAGAGCGGAGGACTCTCAGCTCAGCATCCAGGGCTTCCTCAGGCTTAGTGTAGCACCCTGGCTTCTCAGGCCAGGTAGACACACAGTGGATGGTAGTGGGATCAAATGTGAGCACACACTTGCCTCGTATACACACAGGCACATGCTCAGTGCACATCCATATGCACATACATGTGTGCAGGGTACAGGGACACACCACATGGAGACTTGGGCACCCAGGTGTGTATATACAATGCATATGAGCACACTCATACATACATTTGTATGTAATTCCATGAACACATCTGTACACATGCATGCAATACACACAAATGCACACACAAGTGCACAAATGTACATGTGCACTGGAACGCGTACACATCTGCACATTTATACACATTCATATATTTACACACATACCCATCCACATAAATGCACACTGATATCACACACACACACACACACACACACACACACACACACACACACACATTCACTACCATGCACACAAACATACTCACATTCAGGAGTACACATACCCACTAAGACATTCATGCACACATGCATATTTAAAACACATGCACACACATTTGTGTATAACACATGGCTGCACACAAACTCACATACACGCATGCATGCAAGAGCCTGACTCCTTTTCTCACAGCTAGCTAGTAGATGTTAAACTCTGCTCAACAGAGGCTACCTCGGCAGGGGTGGCCAGGCACCCTGTGGTCTGTGCCACAAAGCCCAGGGTAACCTTTGACATGATTAGGGTGGCCCTGACCCTAATCCAATCAGATTGATTACTTCGAGGCCAGTGGGCAGGCAGGGGGTGGGGGGCACACGGGCTTCTGGAGCCAGCCCTTCTGGGGGCACATGGAGGGCTCCTTCCTCCTCTGGCCGCCAGAAGAGAAGGAACAAGAATCTGGGAAGCAGATGTGAGGAGGGGAGGATGGGAAGGGGAGGGGACAGAGTGAAGGAGGAAGCAGCAAGCTGGCAAGCTGAGAGGAGTGAGGACATGCTTGCGGGGAGGACCATGGCGCACAGGTGCAGGCTGCTGACTGGCAGGAAATCCTCCTGCACTGCCAGGGGAAAGTGGAGATGGAACCCTGAGGCCAGACAGCCTAGGCTTTGTCCTACAGTGGGCTTCTAGGGGGCAAGGCAGGCACAGCCCTCAGCCCAAAGGCTG
Source organism: Acomys minous (assembly GCF_964271855.1). Lineage (NCBI taxonomy): Eukaryota > Metazoa > Chordata > Mammalia > Rodentia > Muridae > Acomys > Acomys minous. Next base: position 12,534,553 of record NC_140498.1, on the reverse strand, counting down.
ACTTAACTATCTGCTTATAGTTAAGCAGCCTGGTGTGTTTGTCCAAGAACCTCCTGGACAAGAGGGTCCAAGAACCCTCAACGCTCTGCAGCTCCCCTCACCTCACCTCAAGACATGAAGATGGTGGGGCGCTAGCCTCAGGAACATCCAGCCGCTTTCCTCCACCAGTATGCCTCCTCCTCACAGGCTGTGCCATGTCAGAAACAGTTGAATCATACCGGTGAGCCCTGCCGCCTTCCTCTATTCCTCCCTCTGTTTTTTTTTTTTTTTTTTTTGAGAGACAAGGTTTCTCTGTGTAGGCTTGGCTGTCCTGGACTCGCTTTGTAGACCAGGCTGGCCTCGAACTCACAGCGATCCACCTGCCTCTGCCTCCCAAGTGCTGGGATTAAAAGCGTGCACCACCACACCCAGTTTCCCTGTTCCTTCCTTTCCTCTGGTCCGTCGGCCTCCCCATGATCATACCACTGTCTGCCTGGAGAATTTGGAGCCTGGCTGATGAGTGCTCATTTTGCCCCAGTTTCCTGACTTGTAAAACAGAATGCATCCCACTGTTGGCCTCAGGTGAGTCTTAGGATTCAACCAGCGACAGTGTACTGAGTTCTCAAACAGCTCCTGGGAATTACTATCTATGCATGCTTAAAGACAGAAAGAAAAGCAGACAGCCTAAATGCCACTTCCCCCAGGGAACCCCCAGGCACCAGCGTTTTGCCATTCAGTCATCCAGCACATTCACAGCACACCTGGGCTGCCCAGAGTGTGCTGCATGCATGCTGCGTGCACCTGCAATGTGTGGTTCTGGAAGATCTCTGGATCTTTCTAGAATGTTCTCGGTCACGGAGAATGTAACCTAGAAGTCAAGAAAGGGGTGCTGCCACTAGCTCCAGTGCCTTGTGAAACTCTGGTTGCCTCCAGTTCTGTTTTCTGGAACACTCAGGGAAGGAAGATGAACGGGTGGCCCGTGCCTATAAGTCTCAGCTACTTAGAAGGTTGAGGCAGTGGGATTGCCTGGTTGGGGCATTCAAGAAGAGCCTGGGCAGCATAGTAAGATGATAAGGCTTATGTGTGCTTATGAATTTAGAACACTTTTATTTTTCTCTTTCTGAGACAAGTTCTCACTCTGTAGCCCTAACTAGCCTGAAACTTGCTATGTAGATCAGGCTGGCCTCAAACTCACAAAATTCCACCTGCTTCTGCTACCCAAGTGCTGGGATTAAAGATGTCTATCTTTTGTTTTTGTTGTGTTGCGTTTTTGTTTTCAAAACAGGGTTTCTCTGGATGGATCAGGCTGGCCTTGAACTCAGAGACCCACATACCTCTGCTTCCCAACTGTTGGGATTAAAGGCATATGCCACCTTTTGAATTTTTTGCATAATTCCAAAGGATCAAAAGAATGGGTTATTTAAAACCAACTCTCTTAGGGCTGGAAAGATGGCTCAACAAGTAAGGGTATGTATTGCTTTTGCAAAGTACCAGCACCCATGTGGCACAGGCATGTGCCTACACCCACCCACCCACACCTACACACAAACACACACAAATAAAATAAAACAATAAAATTAAATGAATATATTTTTAAAGACCTTTTAGGGGCTAGAGAGATGGCTTAGCCATTAAGAGCACTGGCTGCTCTTCCAAAGGACCCAGGTTCAATTCCCAGCACCCACAGGTTGGCTCACAACTATCTGGAATGCCAGCTCCATGGACACAACGCCATCTTCTGGCCACTGTGGGAACTGCATGAATGTTGTACATAGATATCCATGTAGCAAAATACCTATATGCATAAAATAAAAATAAATGAAACATTTTTTTTGTTGTTGTTATTTTTATTTTGTATTTTTTAGATAAGTTTTCTCTGTGTAGCCTTGGCTGTCCTGGACTCTCTTTGTAGACCAGGCTGGCCTCAACTCACAGAGATCTCCCTGCCTCTGCCTTTCTGAGTGCCACCATGCCTGGCTAATAAATGAAATCTTAAAAAAAAAAATCCCTTATCTACTTATATATGAGTAAAGGTTTCTTACTCCTGAATCTACAAAGTTAAGAAGCTGGATGGGCCCACAGCTCTCTATGATAAAGGGCTGGAAGTATGTGCCGCACACCAGCTCCATAGAGCTCTGCCTCCAAGCAATGCAAACACAATACCAAACAGGTAAAGAAGACCCCGATGAGCTGGGAGCACAGTGTGTTCCTTTGATCCCAGCCCTTGGATGACAGAGGCTGGTAAATCTCTGTGAGTTAGAAGCCAGCCTTGCTGAGCAGTGGTGGTGGCACACACCTTTAAGCCCAGCACTCAGGAGGCAGAGGCAGGCTGATCTTTGTGAGTTCAAGGCCAACCCAGTCTACAGACTGAACTCTAGGACAGCCAGGGCTACACAAAGAAACCCTGTCTCGAAAAACAAACAAACAAACAAAGAAACAAGAAGAATTAAGTTGGAGCTGGGTGGTGGTGATGCATGCCTTAAATCCTAGAACTCAGAAGGCAAAGGCAGATGGATCTCTGGAAGTCTGAAGCCAGCCTGGTCTACATGGTGAGTTCCAGGACAGACAAGACTACAGAGAGAAACCCTATCTTGAAAAACCAAGAGAGGAAGAGGCAGACAGATCTCTGAGTTTGAGGCCAGCCTGGCCTATGGAGTAAGTTCCATGGCAGCCAAGGCTACACAAAGAAACTCTGTCTTGAAAAACAAAACAACAAAAAATGAAGTTAAATCTCATTCTCACACCACAAGTAAAAACAATTAACTGAAAAAAATATTAAATAAACTGGAGAGATAATTCAGTGTTTGAGAATACTGGCTGCTCTCCCAGAGGACTTGGGCTCAATTCCCAGCATCCACATGGCAACACAGTCTGTAACTCCAGTCCAGGGGATCTTCTGGCCTCTGTGAGCACCAGGCACACGGTACATAAACATACATGTATGAGAATACCCATTCCCATAAAATAATTACTTTTTAAAAGTTAAAACAAAATCATAAGACCTAAATGTCTGAGTTAAAACTTTTTTTTGTTTTAAATATAGAATCTCACTGTGAGCCATGACTGGCCTGGAACTTACTATACAGACCAGGCTGTTTTTGAATTTCCAAGAACAGGCCTCTGTCTTCTGAGTAGGATAAAGCCAAACCACACCCCATCACATCTAACTTGCAGCTTTAAGACTCTTTCAAGAAAGTGTAGTAAAAGCCGGGCGTGGTGGCACACAGATTTAATCCCAGCACTTGGGAGGCAGAGGCAGGTGGATCTCTGTGAGTTCGAAGCCAGCCTGGTCTACAGAGTGAGTCTCCAGGATAGCCAGGGCTACACAGAGAAAGCCTATCTCAAACAAACAAGCAAACCAACAAACAAAACAAAACAAAACAAACAAAACCCATCTGTGACCTCACGTTCTGTAGTTTTCTTAGCGATCAAAAGCCAAAGAGAGAGTTGGGGAGTTATGATCAAAATTAAAGACACCTGTTGGAGTGTGGAGACGGCTCAGCAGCTGACAGCATGCCTTGCCTTTGCCCAGGGCCCAGATTCAGTTCCCAGCACCCATGGCGGGCAGTTCACAACTGTCTGCAACTCCGAGGGATCTGAACCCTATTCTGGCCTCCAAGGGCACCCTCACACAAGTGCACAAACCCATATACAGACACACGTTACACACTAAAGAAAATTGTTTTTTTTAAAACTTTGTATGTATTGCGTGTTTTGTCTGCATGTTGTGGAGGCTAGAGAAGTGTGGGGTTCCTTGAGGCGGAGGCATGGAAGGCTGCGAACCGCCATGTGGAGGGTTGGAATAGAACCCAGGCACTCGGGAAAAGCAGCCAGTGCTCTCAACGGTTGGGCCATCTCTTCAGTCCCCCAAAAGTGATCTTTACTTTTGTACTTCCAAGGACAACTTAAAGAGAGTTGAAAAGAAGGCCGAACATGGGACCACGGGCTTATTAATCTCAGTACTTAAGAGGTGGAGGTGAAAAGATCAGGAGTTTAAAACCAGCCCAGGTTACATGAGATCTGATGCCAAAGAGAGAAAAAGTGCCCAAGAATGAGAGAAAACATTCAAAGTTATATAATTGATAAGGGACTTGTATGTAGGACACACATGCACACACATATGTATAATATATACATACATATCTCCTTTATGTTATATATTATTTGTTATGTATTTATTCATATTATATAAGATAACATAATCATATATAATATTATTTTTTTTCTTTGAGATAGGATTTCTCTGTGTAGAGATCCCCCAGCCTCTGCCTCCTGAGGGCTGGGATTAAAGGTGTGTGCCACCACATCTAACCGAAAACAGATTCTTTTTTTTTTGTTTTTGTTTTTTCGAGACAGGGTTTCTCTGTGTAGCCTTGGCTGTCCTGGATTCGCTTTGTAGACCAGGCTGGCCTCGAACTCACAGCAACCCACCTGCTTCTACCTCCCAAGTGCTAGGATTAAGGCAAGCACTACCACCGCCTGGCTGAGACCAGATTCTTATTGTCTGGCTTTCACATATGCACTGAGGCATAAACATTCACACACACACACACACACACACACACACACACACACACACACACAGAAACTAAAACTGTGATTAAAAAGAAAACATACATAACCTAAACCCAAACCAAACACATATAACCCTATTAAAACATGAATAGAAGAACTGAGTAATTTTTTTTTTCAGAAAAGGACACACATAACTGATAAAGTCTTTTTTTTCCCCCCTCGGGGGGAAAAAAACCAGCAGCAACAGCAACATTGCTTGCCTCAGGATTCCAGTCGTTCCAGTCCACCACAGAGAGGCAGCAGAGTGGAGAAGCCTTCTCTGTAGAAAGAGAAGCCAGGTTTGTTCACTGTAGCACAGGCTATGGGCAGGAACCTTCAAAGGCCAGCCTCTGAAGAGCCAAGCTCCTAAGGGCTCCACAGCCTTCAAAATAAGGCTACCAGCTGAGGGCTGAGTCTTCAAGATATGAGCTTGTGGGGGACAAGCCATAGGCCAGCCACAAGGTGCCTTCTACCTTCTCCTCAGATTCCCTTCTGTTTTCTTCATATCTGAAGAGGCAAGGTCCTGAGAAGCCCACGCTAGGCTTGGAGCCTCCTGTGTGTAATACATGTGTCTCCTGCCCGGGGAACCACGCCCAGCACAGGAAACTCAGCAGCTATTCTGCACACACTGAGCATCCACACGTGCATGTCCCATACATATGTGCATGTGCACCAGACCCCAGATGCACATGGGTTCACATGCGAGTGCAGCATCCCCACGGAAGCCACGCATGTGCATGCATGTGCACAGCACAGCCACACATACTGTTATGCTTTGAAATGGAACGTTGAGGGCTGGAGGGCTTTTGAGGTGACTGGATCCTGGCCTGGGAACTAATTAGCAGACTTGACAGAATCATAATATCGTGGTGTTATTAAGCGACAGGGGCCCAGTTGGGGGTTAAAGGGTAGAAGGCACGCCCTAGAAGGAAATCTCATCCCTGGCTCCTCCCTGATGCTTTCTCTGCCTTCTGTGAAAGTAAGAAGCCTCTTGTAACCCTTTTCAGCCACCTCATGACTGCCTTGCCTGAGGCAATGGAGCCATCTAACTGTGGGCTAAACCCTCTGAAACCATGAGCCAAAATAAATGAAGCTTCCATTTTAAAACTGTTTGCATCAGGTACCTTGTCATAGTAAAACAAACAAACAAACAAACAAACAAACAAACCTCAAACCAAACAAAAACCCGTATGTGCTGCTTGTACATAGTCCTGTAGGAAGACATGTGCACACAGTAGCATTTGTATTGCTGCATGTACATACAGCACATTCCCATGAACACACACGATGGGCCATAAGCACATATACTATAAGCCATGCTTGGTAAACCGTACCACCCTGGGGACCTTAACTTCCCCATATACAGTAGTGACTGTTCCTGTGGGGAGCAACTGTGTAATTAGCCTGACTCGCAGTTCTGAAGTTGCAAGCTGTAATTACCTTCCCATTTTATAGATAGGGACGCTGACACTCCTGGAAGCGAGCTAATGGATGTCCCAGGAAAGAACATCAATGGTGGGTCATGATGCTGGGTGAAAGGGGGTCAGAGGAGCTATAGGGTCAGGGCTGGTGGCATGCCATCATTCTACGAGAACAGCCCAGCTTGAGAGGGGAGGTTGATGGGACTGGGGGGAGCCACGCAGAAAGCGGATGCTGCAAGTGAAAGGCAAGGGCCGGACTGTGTAGAGAGCAGGGCAACCTGCGCCCCCAAAGCCTCATGCTGTCGTCAGCTTTGACCTGGCTGGAAGAAAGAATTTAAACACCTCCAAGGCCACAGGGAGCCCACTGCAGGTGGCCAGCTACAGCTCCCTCTCTATGATACTGTCCTCCTTGAGGACCGTGTCCAGTGTCCATGTTTCCACACCAGATAGCCCCAGGGCCTGTTCTGTCAAAGTGAGGGAGCGTCCAGCAGGTACAAGGACCAGAGCAGCAGGTCGAGAGTGTATTTTGGATTCTGCAGCAAACCCCTGAGGCTGGGTGGCTCAGGGAGGACGACATCCATTGCTCATAGTTTTGGCCTACCCTCTCCACTTTGGTTCCATAGGGGACTGATGTCCTGGGCAGCAGAATTAGGTCAGGTCAAAATACATCCTACATATGTATTAAAATGTCCTCATAAAACCCAGCACAATGAATATATGCCAATAAAAGAAAAGGAAAAGAAGTGAAATTCACATCTGGCATCATCATTTACACATAAAATTCTACACACACACACACACACACACACACACACACACACACACACACAATGTAATGGAATAGTATTCAGCCATCATCAAAACGAATGAAGCACTGATGTGTGTGGCAACACAGATGAACTTTGCAAACCTCACACTCAGTGGAAGGAGCCAGCTACAAAGGGCCACAGAGTGCGTAATTACACGGAGCGGAAATGTCCAGAGTAAAGAAACCACAGGGGTAGGAAGCAAACCAGTGGTTTCCAGGGGCACTGTGTAATGGGTTTGGGGTTTCCTTTTGAGATGATGAAAATATTTTGGAATTAGGAGTGGTGGTGTCGCAATTCTGTGGGTGTGCTAAGTGTGCTGAGATTGTATGTTCTAAAGTGATTTAAATTATATGATTTCCCCTCTCTTTCACAGCATGAAAGCTTTCATTTGGTGTGTGTTCTTTCTCTCTCTCTCTGTCCTGTTTCCCCTCCATTTCTTTGTCTCTCTTCAGATTTCTCCACCTCTCTGACTCTGCCTCCCTCTCTGGTCTCTGCCCTGGGTCCCAGAAACTACAAGGAGAAGCCTTTGCCCGATTCAGAGTCCTCGCTTGCCACTGGTGCTGAGCCAGCCTCACGTGGGCCTACATATGGATGGGGCACGCACCACACCACCACCGGGGAGCAGAGCCAGCCCAGCCCCTGACCCCCGGCAGCTGGAGGTCAGCACATGCTAATTATTGCCTTAACCACTACACTTTAGGATAATTTGCTCCTTGCCAGCAGCTAACCAACACCCAGCCCTCCTGCTGTTCTCTCCTTTCCAAACCAGCCCAGGGGCCCAGCACCCTCCAAGCCTCCCCGACCCCGTGGCTCCCACCTCACCCCCCCCCCCCCCATCTCCTGAACCCTCCTGAGGCACTGATAGGAGGAAGGAGGAAGCTCGGCCAGGTAGAGTTTGGAAGGCCTGATGCCCATATAGACATGACCCTAACACCCATGGTACCTTTGTCCAGAACAGGGCCGAAAATCGCCAGGCTGTTGCTGACAGTGGTGCAGTTCCAGCGGCGGCCTCGGAACTGGTGCTGGCACTCCTGGATACCAGCCTTGACACCCTCGGCCACGCTGGGTATGATCTCCACATAATTCCTGCAGAAGCGCAGCTGCTTGGGCACCAGGCCTGGGATGCTGGCGCAGAGGATGGGCTGAGTGCTCAAGGAGGAGTACTGGGGTCCCACAGCCAAGGACCTGGAGGGGAAGACAAGGAAGAGAGTGAGACCCTCTCTAGAAACAGACTTTCTGCTGTGTTCACAATCCTGGGCAGATGCTGCTTCTGCCATGAAGGGCATCTAGAGACAGGATTTTGTTCACTGTGTACCCAGGATGTAGATCAGATGTCAAGTTGTCACGATTTACTGTGTGCAAGAACCAGATCGACATTCCTGCTTTGAAGAGGTCCAGGGACCCCCAGCCTGCAGCTCAGGCTTCTGCAGGCACTGGAGGATACGGACAGCGATAGAGAGAGCAAGGATGAGTGAGGGTGGCTGCTGAGGCGGTCTCAGTGGATCCCAGAGCAGGTGGCACTGGCCAGCTCAGGACAAGGAGCATAGTCAGGTGTGGGGGAGGGGAAGACACCAGCTTCCAAGGCGGGGTGTGAAATTTGGGCTAAATTTATTCCTGCCTACTTTGGACTAGTCATCCCAAGATACGAAAGCAAATGTCCTCAAAAAACTTGTGAGGAGGGACTCGGGAGGAAGAGGCCGTTGGTAAAGTAAGATAAGGTTGAGGGCCTGAGATAGTATCCTTAGCTCCCATGTGAAAAACCAGGTTGGCATATGTCTGTTACCATAGCACTGAGGGTGAGGTGGGCCACAGGGACAGCCAGTGTGGCCAGTGAGCTCTGGGTTCAGTGACAGACAGACCCTGCCCCCGAAACCAAAGTGGGGAGTGCCAGAAGAAGACATCCAACATCACACACACACACACACACACACACACACACACACACACACACACAGAGCGTGGCATTTGTACATAGTCTACATACCCTGGGTACACGCCTAACCTAGATGCCAATGATACTGACACAATAGCAAGGAATTCTGATGCAGGAATTTCACGCACGCCCAGTACACATGCAGTGACTTTTCCAAATATTTTCTCCTTTTTTTTTTTTTCCTCCTCTCGGGTTTTGTCTCATGAAGCATAGACTGCCCTCAAACTTGCTATATGGCCAAGGATAGCCTTGAACTTCTGATCCTCTGACTGGAATTAACAGGCACGAGCCATTATATCTCCCAATATCTCTCTATTGTCTTTGATTTCTTTGAGACAAGGTCTTGCTCTGTAGCCGTGGCTGACGTGGGTACTCACTATGTAGTCTCAGGAGTCCTCGTGGCTCAGCATCTGGAGGGATGTGGTGTGACGCTAGGTCTCTTTCCAAACTCGATTTGCAGTTAGCTAAATCTGTGACTCCAGAACCCTCACATACAGAGAGCTTGGCTGTTCAAAATTGAACACCCAAAAATAAAAATAAAATAAAAAATTGAACACCCATTTGTTTATTTACCGAGACAAGGTCCCATGTGGCTCAAGCTAGCCTGGAACTCACTACGTAGCTGAGGAGGACCTTGAACTGTTGGTCCTTTTGCTTCCACATCTCCAGCACTAGGACTATGGGCACCACCACGATTTATGTTATACTGGGGGGAGGCGGGTGTCAAATCCAGGACATCATACTCATTAGAAAAGCACTATTGGGGCTGGAGAGATGGCTCAGTGGTTAAGAATCCTGTCTGCTCTTCCAAAGGACCCGGGTTCAATTCCCGGCACCCACACGGCAGCTCACAACTGTCTGTGACTCTAGTTCTGGGTGATCTGACACCCCCACACCAGTGCACATAAAATAAAATAAAAATAAATAAAAAAAAGATTTGTTTAAAAAAAAAAAGAAGAAAAGAAAAGCACTATCATTGTTTTTGGGGGGTTTTCCCCACTAGGTTTTTGGTTTGGTTTGGATTTTCTTTTCTTTTTTCTTCTTCTTTCTTTCTTTTTTTTCCCCCCCTGTATTCACAGGAAGGCCAGCCCTGTGCAGGCTGGGGGCAGCTTCTGCTCTAGGTAGCTTCAAAGGAGCCCCCTGACCTCCATGTTTAGTCTGGCTCAGAGATGCCCCCTTCCCTGCCTGCGGTAAGAATTAGCTTGCATTCTAGGTGCAGACCCCCACGGCTGTCCGGGCGTCCCTGGTGATGGCACTAGATGGACCACACAAGCCCCTCTGAGTACAGGGTGAGCAGACATGTGGCAGAGATGAAGAAATCACTGTCCAAGGTCCTGGCTTAAAGGCCAAGACACCCGCATATGGAGTTGCCTGGGATCTGTGCTCCTTGCCCTCAAGCATGGCAGAGAGGATGGGCCTGACTAGGTGCCCAGGGTGGAGAGGAAGAGACTAGATCAAGGAGAAAAGCCATGGCTGAACTCTGCCACTATGCCACTTTTAGCCGACCACCTTAAAACCAGAGGTCCCAACTTGTCTCATCAGCGGGCCTGCTTTCCTCACATCACAGTGCACCCAGGACTTTGGCTCTCCTTCCCCCACCCCCACCCCCTGACTCCTCAGGCCTCCCTCTGACCCCACCACCCACTGCATCCACATTCACCCCAAGACTCTCCCACCTGTGGAAAAGCACAATTTTCCCTTGGCCTGGACAGTCCGCGCCCCCCACTTCCTCCTTTCCTTCCTTCCTTGCCTACTTCCTCCTCCTCCCTTTCTCTTGTTTGGTTTTTTGAGACAAGGTCTTTCTACATAGCTCTGGCTGTCTTGGAACTCACTATGTAGACCAGATTCATAGAGATCTTCCTGCCTCTGCCACCCAAGCGCTATTTTCTTTCCCTTTAAGCAAACATATATTTTTATTTTGTTTTCGTGGCATGGGCGTTTTTGCCTGTGTGTATGTGTACCACCACACCTGTTTCTGGGAATCATAGTAGGGTTTCATAGATGCTAGGTAACCGTTCTACCCACCAAGCTACATTCATAGCTCCCAGATAAGGGGCATCTGTCTATTCATCCAAAAAAGGGGGCAGTCTTCACTCCTCAAATGTGGTTAACCTGAGACTTAGAGTAAGTGGAAAGTACAGTCACTCTCAAACAGCAGGAAGAGGGATGCTGGCCATTTCTGTCTTTGCAGTAGGAACTTCCCAGGGCCAGTGGCCAGTTCCCCAGGATGGATGGTCTCCGCTGTTAGGTCCCAGAACCGAGCATTCATCCTGGGTGCTGATGATGTGGGCTTGAAGCTGCTGCTGAGGGGCATGGAGTTGTCAGACCTCAGCTCCCTCCCCACCCCGCTGGGAGTGGCCCCCAAAGGAAGGCAGAGAGGGGACTTCCCAGGTCCATGGCTGCTCCCCAGCCCCCTTCCTCTAGAGATGCTGAGTCAGCCTGCTCTGCACCCCATATTCTGGGCAGGTCCCTGCTCGCCACCTCCCCTAGCTAGGAGGCCAGGGTGTGGGCAGCTCCAGCAGGCTCTCTCCTGCCCCACCTCATGGATTTAGGTAGGTGGAAGAGAGCAGTCTCTGGGTGGAAGAGGCTCTCCAGTGCCTTGATCATTTCTCGTTCCCTGTGAGCTGGACCATCAGGAAAGCCCAGGCACAGAGGCCTGGTAGGAAGAAATGCCAAGGGCTGAGCAAGAGCCTCCATATGATGGAGAAGGGCAAGTTAGGGTCAAGGAAGTTCATTAAACTTCTGGATTTCAGTTGGGCTGTGATGGTCAGTCTAGTTTTGTTTTAGTTCTGTCTGTTTGTCTGCCTGTCTGTCTGTTCTTGTTTTCTGAGACAAGTTGTCTCATAGCCCAGGCTAACTTCCAATTTAAGTTCCCAAAGATGACCTTGAAATCCTCATCCTCCTGCCTCTCCCTCCTGAGAGCTGAGACTGCAGGTGCGGACTCCGTGTCCTAGGCAAGCATGCCACTAATTAGACTACACCCTGTAGACCAGGCTGGCCTCGAACTCACAGAGATCCACCTGCCTCTGCCTCACAAATGCTGGGATTAAAGGTGTGCACCACCAAGCGCAGTTAGCTCAGTCTTCCCAAACATTTTCAATTCTCAGCTGGCTAAGTCTGTGCCTACAGAACTCTTGAATACAGAAGGCTAGCTGTAGAACGTTAAAACATCGACTTATTTACTTTTCTTTATGTTTTTGAGACAGAGCCCCGTGTGAAGGCAAGGGTGACTTTGAACTTCCAATCCTCCCTAGTGCTATTTCATCTGTTCTCCCAGGCATTCGGCTAGCTGACCATCTCCTAAGTGTCTCCCTCCACCTTCCCCTTCTCAGCTAATGAGACTTGCCGCTGCCAGGCAAACTACTACTAAGCAACGAGCTCTTGCTAGGTAGCCCAGGCTAGTCTCAAACTCACACCTTGTTTGCGCTTTTTTTTTTTTTTTTTTTTTTTGGTTTTTTCGAGACAGGGTCTCTCTGTGTTAGCCTTGGCTGTCCTGGACTCACTTTGTAGACCAGGCTGGCCTCGAACTCACAGCGATCCACCCACCTCTGCCTCCCGAGTGCTGGGATTAAAGGCGTGTGCCACCACGCCCGGCTTTTTTTTTTTTTTTTTTTTTTGAGACAGGGTTTCTCTGTGTAGCCTTGGCTGTCCTGGACTCACTCTGTAGACCAGGCTAGCCCCCAAACTCACAGAGCTCCACCTGCCTCTTCCTCCTAAATGCTGGGATCAAAGGTGTGCACTACCACAGTTTACTCTTTCTTAACACCAGCAACAGGAGACACCGACTCTGGAGTGTAAGTGCCAAGATCTCTTTGTCCTATCATCAAGATACATTCCAGGGTAGGAGAGATAGGGAGTAAGGGTGTCTGTTGCCGAGCCTGACAAACTTCAGTTGGTCCCTAGGACCCACAACATGGAAGGAGGAGAGATCAGATGCCTGAAGTTGACCTCTGCTGGGGCATGTGCACAGGTGCAAGTAGACCCACAGAAAAAATAAATAAAATGTAATTAAAATGAAAAACTAAAAGAAATAGTCCAGAAGGAAATGGAGACAATATAGCTATGACAAACAGAACCAGCTGAGTCATCAGGAGAGCAAGTTTGAATTTCAGAGGGTTCATGCTGCTGTGTGTGCTAGACTTCAACATAACTCTAAATAGCAACAGCATCTGTAATTTCTTCTCTAGCTCGCAGCCACCATGAAGGTACATGTCTTCCCTCAATGATAGAAAGCGTGGCGGTCACAGCAGCGAGCCACCTCCTTTCATAACTGAAGGTGAGGTCGCATCGCAATTAGCAGATCTGGGAAGGAAAATGCTTTTTTCTCATCCCGTCTGGGACATGGCCATGGGTTTAGTGCCCAGGGGCTGCACAGGAATATGACTCAAGGGTTTGGATGTCCACCAGCTCTCTCTACTGCTGTAGGCTGAGTAACCGGACGATTCTACACTCAGAAAGAGTTGGCTGCTCGCTGGCATAGCTTCTTGTTTCTGTCCCCTACAGCCCCCTCCCCCCCCCCCCCCCCGAGCCTCTCCAAGCCCAGAATCTGGTAACACCGCAAACTCTGAGGCGGTCCCATGGTTCTGAGGTCCAGAACTATTCCCAAAACCTATCAGGGTTTTGGGGGTGTATATTGAGGTCTGAGGGTCTAAGTTGACCTCCTCGTGTGTGCTTTCAGAAGTTGAACCTCAAGCACGGAATTTGCATCTAAGTTTCTGGCTCTGAGACCAGACTGTCAGGAGCTGCCCCAAGCCACAGCCAGCCAGCCCTGGAGAACTCAGTCCTTCAAACAGCCTACAAAATGACCGTCAACAGCACGAATGAGGTTAGAAGTGGCGTCCCCAGTCCGGCTGACACCTGTGAGCTGCAAAGCTTTCTTAAATCTGTGGGCATTTGTTCTGCTTTGACAAGAACCAAGGGGTTCAGCACTGGCTTCCTCATTTGCACTGTGTTCCCCTACCCTCTCCTGAGTCCTTAACACCCAGAACAACAACAACAAAAAAAGCATCTTTGAGAGATGCCACCTTCTAGGCCACCTTTGGGATCACATGCCACTACCCCATTGGCTTAGCCTGCAGACAGTTGCCCCTTCCTGTTTCTTCCTAGGACCTTTCTTCCCACAGATCATGTTCATGCTGTATCTGTTCTGCCAAACCTCTCGTCATTATAGATGGTCGTGAGCCACCATGTGGGTGCTGGGAATTGAACTCAGGACCTCTGGATGAGCAGCCGGTGTTCTTAACCTCTGAGCCATCTCCCCATCCCACAAACTTCTCACTTTTACCCCAGCCCTGCACCTGTCTGTCCTCTGCTCCAGTTCCCCCCAGGTGGAGCTCATGGGTGACATCTTCATAGACCCTACAGTGGCTTCCTCCAGGCAGCCAAACTAGGACAGGTGCAACCCAAGGCCACCTGGGGACAAGAAACCAAGACTTGGTGAGTGGAGCCTGTACCACGATTTCAGGTTGACACATGGCACAGTGGCTCCCAAGGGCAGGCAACTCCTTCATGCACTCCCGTTCAGATGTGTACACTTGCATTGGATGCCAGGGATCAATCCTGCGTGCTGTTCCTTAGGGGCTATGTACCTTGTGTTGTGTTATAGGGCCTCTCAATGGACCCTACAGACCACTAATTAGGCTAGGCCAGCTGGTCAGTGACCTCTAGGGGCCTGCCTGTCTCTACCTCCTCAGCACCGGCATTGCAAAACCTATGCCACCATATTCTGCGTTGAGGATCAAACATTGGCCCTTGTGCTTCTGCAGCATAAACTTCATATACTGACTGAGCCTTGGTCTTGGCCCCAGTACACTATGACACTCTTGAATGCATTAAGCCCCAGGCCAAGCAAAATAACATTTATGAATGAGTCCGACATAAAGAAATGCATCGAGCCGAGCCCATGTGCAGCCACCACATCAAAATGACACACAGCATTTACAAAGGTGGCTTGCTTCCTTTCCAGAAGCACTTCCACCAAGGGCAAGTCATCAAGGGAGAAGAGGGTGCTGGCCTCAACCCTCACCTTACCCCCTATGCTGCTCTATTCTGGCCTGCCCTCTAAGACTCTGGGAGCCTCAGTTTCCTTAGCTGAACTGGTGGGGGCGGAGCATATGGGCCCAGTCTCAGAAACAAGCCCCTTCCACCTTCAAGTCCCACAACTCTAAAGATTCCTCAGAGACAAGGAGTCTTCAGGCTTGAGTCCAAATGCAAAACACCTGAGTATCTCCACGGGGCCTGAAGGGCCTTTACCACTTGTCTTTTCAGCTTTCTCCACCCCATCCAGGGCTTAGCCACGTCTCCCTAGACATTTGGACTTCCTCTGGCCTCTCTGGAGCTGTTGTTCCTCCTCAAAGGCCAAGACTTATCAGATCCAAACCCCCAAGAGGTATCAGGGGTTGGAGAAGGGACAGAAACCAGTAGAACCCCAGCCCTGGCAGTTAGCCAGCCACCCTTGCCTGTTTATAAGCCCCAGAGACAGCCACCAGCCAAGCAGACAAACTGGTAGTCTTTGAGAGAGGGTTTCTCTGTGGAGCCCTGGCTGTTGTGGACTCACTTTGTAGACCAGGCTGGCCTTGAACTCACAGAGATTCTCTAGCCTCTGCCTCCCGAGTGCTGGGATTAAAGATGTATGCCACACTGCCCAGCCATGAACCTAGTCTTTATTAAGCCCTTAGTGCCCATCCTGAGATCCCAGGAGTGTCTGATGAACTCTGGCTTTACCCTATCACATAGATACTTCTCACCTGTGTACATTAGTATCCAGGCAAAGACAGACAGCTCTCACTTAAGGTTAGTCAAAGGAGCCTGTGTCCTGGCTTAAGCTGTGCCCCTATCTTTTACCCAGGAAAGTATTAAGAATAAGAGACCCGGTGCCCAGAGGTGGTGGCGCACGCCTTTAATCCCAGCACTCAGGAGGCAGAGGAAGATGGATCACTGTGAGTTCGAGGCCAGCCTGGTCTACAAAGTGAGTCCAGGACAGCCAAGGCTACACAGGGAAACCCTGTCTCGAAACAAACAAACAAACGAAAAAAGAATAAGAGACCCTAAAAAAAAAAAATAGACTACGAGACCCTGTAACCAGCGCCTCCCAATCCATACCCAGCCCGTGTCGGGAGGTCACAGTAAGGTCTGAGCCCTGCCTTGGGGTGATGGAAACAGCTAGGGCAGGAGGGCCCTGCCTGGGCCTGGGGAGAAGCTGGGAGGCCGGCACACCCTCACTGCACCCATTTCTCTGCACCTGGCCTCTGTGATTCACTACAGGAGGAATTCATTCCATTTCCCCTCTCTCTCTGCCAACCAGGGTGGAGGACAGCCTCTTGGGAGAAGCCTACAAACTCTACTTTCAGCTAGAATTTGAACGGTCCAACTGAGATGTCACATTGCAAGGTCCTCTGGATAAGCTCCCCCCCCCCCACCAAATCAGAGTGTTCCCCTGTCATTCCTCTGAGAGTTCTAGCCATCCCCCCACACCCCCAAGAAGCCTTTTCCTGGATCCCAGCAGGAGGACTGGCAGCCAAAGCCAGGTAGCGGACTCAGCACCATAGACCCCATGTAACCGCCGAGGCCACCATCAGTAAGTTCCCAAAATGCAGATGTTTCAACTAAGCCTTAGAAAGCAGAGCTGAAACTTTTGGTCCTTACAAAAAAGCATGTATCTGTGAGTCAAACAAGAACAGCCTCTACCGATGGAGATGCCTGTGTTGTGCCAGCCAGCTCTCTTCTCCTCTTCATTTCCATTAATGCTGTTAATTTTTTAAAAAATCATTACTTAATCATAGTTTGTTTTTTAAAGGGGGTAGGGATCGCCTTCCACGCAGAGCGTGCAGAACACCGTTTTGGAACAAAGCCCCATCCTTACACTCAGGGTTTCATCCTGTGGCTGCAGCCACGTGAGCCACGCCTGCAGCCGGCAAACACTAATGGTTTTTCTCCCTCCTCCTTCCCTTGCTCCTGTTGAAAGGCCGGGCACTTGGCCAGGGATATAGCAGAGATGCTGGCTGTGACATGCAGGGAGGAAGGAGGCTGGCCCAACACTGGGAGATGGGCAGTAGGCCAGCCAAGCCTGGGCCAGCACTGGCCTCCCTGGGCCAACAGTCCCTAGCTTCTGTTTGGTCTCGAGTGAATTTTCCCATCCTTGTGGCATGGCACCAGCTCCGTCTTAGCTAGCGTAGAGGCTCCTGGAGCAAGCTGAGGACCCACCACCATTTATGATGGAAGCTTGTGGCCAGGCAGAGAGGCGGTGTGTGGAAGTAACCAGGCAGAGTTGCTGAGGCCGGTTGCATTTGGAAGGCATGGGTGAGGGGCCCAGGCTACTGTGCTATTAGTCACTTGAGTACTGTGATAACCTTTCCTCTCCTGGGCCTCAGTTTCCCTATTTATCCTATGAATTGGTCAGACTTTATTCTAACCGAAGCTTCAAAATAGAAGCAGGACGTACAAGTCTCCATCTGATTTTCTGACTTTAACGTCTGAGCCATAGTCTAGTGACGGACCCTCTGCTTACCCCGCCCTCCCAGAAGCACTGTACTGGTGGCTCCGCTATCAACCTGTCTGGAACTGTCTCTTGTCCACCTTTTCCTGCATGTGTATCTGGTGCAGGAAGTGCCTTGCTTTGCTTGACTTCTCTTGTCCTCTGCTGGCATGGAGTCAGGCACAGTAAGCCCTGCGTTGGATCCTGGCAGGTGGGATTCTCAAGACTCTGCCCAGAGGGCACAAGGAGGATCATGGGTAGAGAGGTCTCTTCTGATAAGGGTCCCCAGCCAGTGTGTTGTGGGGTAGATGGAGTATTCATGCCCTGCGTGCGTATGTGCGTGCGTGCGCGCGTGCCTTTCTCTCTGGGGTACTGGGCCTCTCAGTGGCATCGCAGGCTTCCACTCCTATACCTGAGGCCCAGGTTTTGGGGTTCACTCTGTTCATGGACAACCAGAGCACACTCTCTGCCCTTGAATGGCGCTGCTCGGGACCCACCCAGAAGGAGAGCTGTCCCCAAGGTACGCCATGTTCTCGAATCCCCAATGACTGGCTGCCTTCCCACAGATGGACGGCATCCCCAGAAAGAGAAAGTGGAAGCCCTCCTTGAGATTCCCGCACTTTCTGAGTTGGGGAGGGGTCCCAAGTCCTCACTCCAGGCTGCACAGGGCCCTGCCTGAAGCCTTCCCAGCCAGCGCCTGTCCTGCCCCGCCGGGCCAGCAGGATTACTGACACATACTTTGAGCGAGTCCTGGCAGGCGGGAGGCTCCCGCGCCGGCGGCCATGTGTTTGCCAGCCTCCCTGGGCGGCAGCGGCACGTTCTGCTGGTAAAGGAATGTGGAAGCTCCGATGTATCAGACACCTCCAGGGTGTCACCTGGGGAGCCCTGGAGGGAGACCTAGGCAGAGACAGAGGCCAGGTTCCCGTAGGTCTTAAAGCTGGAAAGCTGTCACGTAGTGGGATGGGGGAAGGTGTTAGAAATATTAAAAGGGTGTCCCTGTGTCTTCCATGTTCAGGTATAGTATCCATTTGTCACAAGATAGACCCCCGTCCATCCATCAACTCAACATAACCTTACTGATTGGTTTCAGAAAGCAGAAAGCAAGGGCAGGAAGGAGACAGGAAACCATAGTGACTGAGTCTGCTTGTCACAACCTTGATGATAGGTGTAGGAGTGTGCTATTTCCAAAGGAGAGGAATGCTCCTGGGTAGAGGTGGCAGGGCCCAGGTGGCTAAGATCTCTGTGGTCATGAGCCTGTGTCTTCTCTCTGAGACTGAGTCTCACAACTATCTACAAATACAGTATGTGTCCAACAGTTCACCACAGGGACACATTCCCTTCAGGTGTGCATGGTGGAGCTGAGGGCCTTGTGGACTCTAAGGAGGAGTGGGCTATGTGGCCCTTGCATTGTTAACAGCCTCCTTGAAGTTTCAGCCTTTGGAAGGGAGGGAAGTAACCAGTTCCCTTTCTCAGCTTTGGATTTTTGTAGCTCATCATGTCCCAGATAGCAAGACTGGTACCAGGTCAAATCCTCAGGAAGCCCTTTTCACACCATGAACCCATGACAGCCTTCTGCTGGTTATTTACACCCCTGGCTGCAGCTTCTGCGGCCAAGCAGAAGACAGGGCCTCCTTCTCCAGAGGTCTGTCAGAGATCCAAGTGGTCCTCCCCGAAGCCTCTCAGCCTAACAGCCCAGTTCTTCAGCTTCCCAGAATAGAAGCAAATGCCAAAAACCCAAAGGCCAGGCCAGCGGTGCTCACACCTGGGACCCAGGGCATATAGGGTGGGGAAGAGCTCAGCTGATGAGTTCAGGCTGGTACACAGGCTTAGATGCCTCCAAGACCAACCAGAGAAGAGCCGATTTGTTGGTGTGCTATCATTAAGCTACTGGGATACCACTCTCCACCCCCCCGCCCACCCCTGGAACTTTTTCAATTCCAGATTGCATTTCTGCAGATGATTGATTGATTATTCAGAATTAAGCTCTGGTCACACATCAAAAAGCACTGATCATATTCTGAGGACCAAGGTTTCCTATTCTTTTTTTTTTTTTTTTTTTTTTTGGCGGTGATGGGGGAGGGGGGTTCAAGACAGGGTTTCTCTGTGTAGCTTTGGCTGTCCTGGACTCCCTTTGTAGACCAGGCTCACATTGATCTGCCTGCCTCTGCCTCCCGAATGCTGGGATTAAAGGAGTGTGTGGTGCCACGCCCGGCTTGTTTCCTGAATCTTTAACCATACCAAATAGAAGAAGGATGGTTTGAGTTGCCAAGGGACTGGAAATTTCTGAGCCTCCAGGCCAGAGGTTTTGTTTTTCTTTTCTCCTGAGATGGGGTTTCTCTGTGTAGCTCTGGGTGTCCTGGAACTCACTCTGTAGACCAGGCTGGCCTCGAACTCAGAGATCCACTTGCCTCTGCTTCCACATGTGCTGGGATTAAAGGCATGTGGCACCACTGCCTGGCCAGGCCAAAAGCTTGTGTAAGAGACCAGATGTCTGTGTATTGGATTGGATTGGAAGTCACCAGGCCATTAATGATCACCTAGGAGTATACTAACTGATTTTGTATTGACTCACCCTCTGCTCTGGCCACAAAGGGGTCTGGGAAGCTTTTTGCAAATGAATGAGATGGAAAATCAATTTAAGAGGACATGAGGCTGGGTGGAAGGAAGACACCCAGCCTTGGAGACGCCCCCCATAGCATTTGGAGGGAGCATCAGAGTCTGGAAGGGCTAGGCAAGTTGGGCTCTGGAAGAGGCTGGCTTTGAATAATCCTCTGTGGTTGATGATGAAAGTTGGATGATTGGCAGTTCGGGGGTAGCAACACCTAGCTCCGTGCTCCAGGACTTGCAATATTAGTAGTAGTGGTGATTTGCTTAATGTCTTGATTTATTTTGATTTGTGAGTTTTATGTTGGCTACTGACCAAGGAGGTGAGAGAAGGGAAGAAGGGAGAAAAAGGGAAGGAGGGAACAGAATGATTGACAGAGGTGGGTCGATGGGGGAGGGGGAGGAGCAAGAAGATGAGGGAGGAGTGGGCTTTAATGGCTGGAGTGGGATGAAGCCTCATCATAAAGGACAGCTCTGGAGTAGGCTCTGCAGCCCTGCCTGGAACAAGCCAGGAGATTTACCTGTCTCTGTCTAGCTGGCCTCTCATCTCCTTGCCTGCTCTGAGCAGCAGCTATGCACCTGCTCGCCTTGGCAACCTGGTGATGCCAGCTGGATCATCCACCTCTTCTGTAACCTTCTCTCCACCTTCTACCCCTCCCCCCACACCCCCTCCTGACTCTCTCACTTACCCTGTGTGTTCCACCTGGAGGGTTTGTTCCTCCCACTGTGGGGCAGACTGCTGGCAGCCATCACCAGGACACAAAGTGATGGGAAGACAGCTAAGAGCATTGACTCCCAGGCTGCTGGCTGTGCCCAGCAGTGCATGGGCACCCTCTTCTCGGGGTGGCAGAGAAGAGGAGCTAGAGCTGGTCCTAAAGAAACAGGACCCCTTAAAGTGTCCCTGGGGGACCCCTTAAAGTGTCCCTGGGACACATCACACAGTTTCAGGGATACCCAGAGAGGACATTTGTCAGAAGCTACTGAGGAGCCGTGAGAGAGCTGGGCACTCTTCCCCGCCTGCTCTGCAGTGTTATTTTCTATGCTCAGGAGCTGGTGGTCCAGCAGGAATGTGTCCACAGGAGAGGGTCCCTGATGAAGAAGGGAGAAAGGGGAGCTGGGAAGTAGCTACTACATAAACAGGAAATCCACGTGGCAGCGAGGGCGTGGGCTAAGTGTCAGGGTGAGGACTGAGAATCGAGGCAAGAAGTGGCTGGTGAGGGTGGGAATGCAGCAGTGCAGTCTGTGGAGGGCCCAGAAGAATTTCTAAGTTTTTTTTTACAGAGTCAATTCTCTGCCACAAGGCTGACCTCTCAGACAGGAGTTGATAAGAAGGAAGGAGGGGGAGGGAGGGAAGCCCCCGGCACATCTTAGATGTCTTCCAGTGTCCTCCGATGGGCTCCGCTTTCTTTTAGCCCCAGGGAACTGCTCCTCTTCCCCTGGAGTGTTTCCAATGAGTTCTAACACTGTGAGAAGAGAACCTGGCAAACAGAGTGGGAAAAGCCAAAAAGAACCTGCCTGTGGGACTTGGTCTGGTCCGCTTGCCTGCCCCTTGCCCCAGTAGCTGAAGTTCCCAGGACAGATGCAATTGGAGGTCTTACTTTGGGATGGGCCTGGCCCTCTATGGTACCAGGACTGGCATTGGGATTGAACACATCATTCCTCAGAGCAGATCCTGTGGAGGTGGTGGACTTGCATGGTCCCACGAAGGAGCAGGAGCACCAACCTTCTCCTTCTCCCTCTCCCCCTCACCCCCAAGAGCGGCACCAACTTCAAAAGCCTAATTACTCCTGATTTGAGACTTCCTGGTTTTGTTCCTCCAGGTGAGGAGGTTTGGGGGCTGCCTGCCGTTCACTTTCACTTTCATAGGTAAGGGGAGCTGGGGACTGGGAGGCAGGCTCAGGCTAGACAGGAGGTGAAGTGAACCGGTCAATGGATAGGCTGAGGGTAAGTGTAACAAATCATAAGAAAGGGTTTTTTCAGGTTCCCGGTTTTGCCTCTGGGTAGTGTTCAGCGGCAGCAGCACACCCCGCAGTGGACTCGATGTCCCTCCACTTTGGAAGCTATGCCTCATCTAGGCTCAGGACTGGGCAGGAGAAAAGAGGAGATGCTTGAAGCTCGGAGAAGTAGAAAGCGCAAAGCAACCTTTATTAGGGAGGCCGCTAGCACAGTGTATAAAGTGACTGCAGCCGCTGCTGCTCTTTTTAGGGGACCCTCTCTCTCCATTCTGCCAGCATGCCCTATCCAGCTGACGCTTAGAGCTTGCGGAGGCCGGTTGGGGGGTGCAGCGATGGGGGGGCCTGAGAGGGAATAGAGGAGGCAGGAGAGGAACGAGGTCTTGTCCCCAGGAAGCCAGTATCCCAGAGTGGGGGGCTGGGGGCTGGGGGCTGGGAGCTGTGTCTCAGGAAGCAGAATTGTTAAGTGTGAGAATCCTACAGAGAACAAAGTGGGAGTAGGTGGTGGGCGGAGAGGTGGCCCTTGTCACCCACCCCTATGAATACCAGGTGGACTTCCGTATCACTTTCTGGGGCCAAAGGGGCTGCCCCAGTCCTTTGAGGGAAGGGGTGGGAAGGCTAAGGGCCTCACTTTTTTCACACCCCTCCCCTCTCACCTGGAGGGTGCCCGGTGCACCCGAGGGGGTCCAACAGCCCAGGTGAAAAGGAAGCTATACTTCTTTTGGCCAGGGTGGACCCGGCTAGAGAGGACCACCACCATCCACCCACCCCCCCCCCCGACGACGACCATAGGGACAAAAATCCCAGGACGCGGAGTAGCCAGGAGGCTGGCGACAAGGCCCTTCTTTATGGGAGTAGAGCGGGGGCGAAGGCGCTTCCTCTTGAGCCCAGGAATTCAGCGGCGGCGGGTTCTAATTAGAAGCCTGGTGCAGGAGCGGGCAACCCGTGGGGCTCCCTCGGACGCGCTGCCCCTGGCTCCCCGCGAACGGCGGGACGCGGCTAATGTGTCAGCGCTCCTAGACGCGCCCGTCGCAGCCCTCGCTCCCGGAGGCCATAGGGCTCCACAGGTGCCGCTCCGGGACTTAAAATCTCATGGAAGCCAAGGCTCTGCTAGACCCCTGTAGAGCGCACCCGCTCCGCAGCAGCCTCCCCAGCCCCTAGCAACTCCCGGCTGCCCACCTTCTATCCCTACAGCGGCGCGGGCCCTGCATCCCCACCCCAGGCTTCTCAGCTCTTCTCCTGAAGCATCTCGAAGAGAAAAATGATTATCGGATTAGATGTACTTCAGCTCGCTGGGTCCCCCCTTCCCCTCGGCATAATTATTATAATTCCAGGCAAGCTGTCGGAGAGTGTTCCTGAGGGAAAGGGGGGGGGGTGTTGCGCATGTTTGTGGGAGGCTTCTGTCCAACTGAGTCTCCACCCGCGCGGCGCGTCCCGGCCCCTGGGCGCTCGCATTCCTCTCGCTTGTGTTCCAGAGATTTGCGCATCTGATCCTGGCCTTAAGTCTGTGCTCCAGGCAGGGAGGAGGGTATTAAAACACCTAGAGGAAGGGTCGCCCCAACTTCTTCTCCGCTCAGGGTACGTGCGGAGGACATAAGGCCTGAGAGCCAGGACCGTTCCTTTGCTTAATCTCACTCTATCCCCAGGCTGAGAAGGGTCTTCTCGTAGTGTACCTTGTCCAGAGTGGAGGATGCTGTCCAGCTCTCCAGGGCTGGATCCCCGAAGCCTCTGCCCCTAGAACCTCAAATCCCTTTCTTTACCTGCTGCTCAACTCTCTCGGCAGCAGTGTTTCCTTGTGGACGGCTGTGGACGGCAGACAGACCCCTCCAACCCGACAGCCACTAAGAAGCGACAGCAACAGCTTTGGGGAAGCGCGCAGGGCTCCGGGTTGGCCACGGTGCGCCTTGCCCCAGGCTCCGCGCCACTCCCCGCCTGGTCTCGGACTATCTTTACGTAACTGCGTTGTCCCGAGCTGTTCGGTCTTGTCTTGCCGACTTTGTCTTAAAATGTGTATGTGTGTGTGTGTGTGTGTGTGTGTGTGTGTGTGTGTGTGTGTGTGTGTGTGTGTGTGTAAGAGGGTCCCTAATAAGAGTGTCGCTTTTCCTCGCGCTGCTTTCCTTTTACATTCTCCTCAACCATCGCCTCTGCGATGTCATGTGCTAACCCGCTTTCTGCCGCTCTTGTTCGACGCCAGGGACAGCATGGACTTTCACTGCCCTCCCTCTCCGCCTGCCAAGGGAATCAATGTCCCCGGAAGCTCTGCCACCCGCGTCCCAGCCGCGGCCCGAACAGGTCCAAGTGGCAGCCAAGAAAAACAACCGGTCCGCAACCAGTGAGCGGAGCGACGGTGGGGGCCCTGCCCCAGGCCACGGCTGCCCTAGGATGGCACTAGGGCCGGGGAGAACGCAAGTAGACTCACTCACCACCAGATCGGGTAGCTGCCCAGAGCCTGTTCGAGGCTGCAGAGCACTAGGAGGTATCCGAGAGGAGCCATCGCGGGCTTGAGCGCGCAGGGCGGGGAGTCCGCCCCGAGAGCGCTAGCGCCGGGGCTGGCCCGGCCCTAGGAGGTGGCCCGGCTGCAGTGGTGCTGAGTCCTCTGTGGCAGCGGGGTGCGCGGGGTTCCCGGGTGTGCACCGGTACACGGGCTCCGAGGGCGGCGCTGCGCCAGGTGGGCCGGCGGCCGGGCGGCGGGCCGAGGCCCTGGGCGGCGCGGGGCGGCGGGGGCGGGGCAGCGCCGCGGGGGGCGCCTGCCGGGGCTGGGGCCGGGGCGGGGCGGGCAGGGGGCGGGCGGGGCGGGCAGGGGGCGGGCGGGGCCCTAGGGGCCGTGGGTGCGCGGGGTGCTAGGGTGAATGGGAGCGCTCCAGGCGCTGAGGTGTTGAAGGTGTGTGCAGAGTGCGGGGTGTGTCGTTGTTCGTGGAGGGGGTGCTGGGGTGCTCGCGGGGTGCTGGGACACTGCAGGTATGTGACGGGGTGCAATGCGCGCCGGGATGCACAGGGTGTTAGATGTGCCCAGGTGTGCATAGGGAGTTCTTCTGCACCACCACGGTAGTGGCCTTCCAGGGCCGCGCTACGTCAGCTGGGAATTGCACTGCGTAGACCTCTGGCTTGGGCTTGGTCCTTCCCGGTCTCAACCTATTGGGTCACTGTGCCAGGCCCTGGATCTTCAGTCCCGGGCGCCCAGAGCTCCAGGCAAGATACACAGCGCCCCGCCAACCCCCGCCGCTCCTCCCGCTCCATCCCCAGCGCTTTTTTCTCTTCTGCTACATCCTGTCTCTAGCTCTTGGCCGCGTTGAAGCTCCTCTTATCCATAACCTAGTCTCGGGAGTCAGTTTGTAGCCACACCCCTGCCAGGAGCACGGACCACTGCCCTACCCTGTGGGCAGGTAGCCTTTAGGCAGTCCGAGTACAAGAATTGACCCTTCTACAATACCCTTCGTTTCCTGCCGGGGAAGACAACACAGAAACCCATGGAAAGGGAGTTGCAGCCCGTGGGCGCAGGCTCCGAGACCATCACTTCTAGCTCAAGGCAGTAACCAGCCACTCAGGCAGAACAATTTCACGATTTCGACAAGTTATTGTTTTTCTGATTGGGAAGGCAAAGTGAGTTTTCCAAAGTCGTACACACTGATTCCTACTGGCTGAGGCCATTTGCAGGATTTTGTAGCCCAGCAAAAGACGCTAGGAGTTTTTTTTTTTTAATTCGAGGACAAAGTACAAGTTTGGATGTGCTCCAGCTTCTCCCTGGGGCACCTAAAGGTATAACAGGTAAGAGACACCTCCCGCCAGGGATTGGTCCTCAGCACACTGTAAAGGAAGCTCAGCAGGAATGTGTGTGTGTGTGTGTGTGTGTGTGTGTGAGTGTGAGTGTGTGTGTGTGTGTGTGTCATTTTGAATTAAAAGAAGAACCACCATAAGAGTTACAAATGCAAGTTTCGAGCTGACCCCTTGCTCCTGAGTCATGACTCACCCTGTGGCTTGGGATGGAAGCATTAAGTGGGCTCCGGTGTGTGTGGGGCTGCGCACGGTTGCTTCTTAGAGCAGGAGATACCCAGATAGATGTCCCTGTACGCTTAGTATAGACCGGAGAAACAGCCTGCTCCCTGGAGCCTGCCTCCTCCCACCCCATGTCCACAGTGCTTTACCATGAGCAAAGGGAGCTCATGGTGTCGATTTGAGGCTGTCACCCAGAGTTTTACAGACCCTGGCTCCAGGAGTCACCTGGAGCTGGCATCAGGAGACCCAAGTGTAGAGAGATAGCTGTTCTTTTTCTTATGCCCCACCATTTGTGAGGCTGCACAGTCTAAGTAAATCTGGCCTTTGTCCGCCCTCCCTCGCCTGAGTCTCTACTAGACCCCTACTCTCAGGGGGGAGGGGGGAGGGGGGAGGGGGAGGGGGGTGAGAACTCTGGAATGAGACGGGGAGGGAGGAGAGCTGGCTCACCAGTACTTTGGACTTTCCCTCTCTCTCAGTGAAAATCCCACCCAATTATCGAATTACTGGGGGGAACCTAGGCTATGGATGCTGGGCTGGGGGTGGAGGTGGGGGAGTGGGTGGGGGAGCTGAGCCCAGCAGGCAGGCTTCCAACACCTCCACTTTCCAAGTGATGAGGTCTGGGGATTAGAGCAATGGTGAGGAACACTCCAGAGGCTGCTGGCTCTCCAGACACAAAGGAGAAGGATGATAAGAACCCACAAGCCCGAAGCATCCTTGTTCTCCATAGAACGTTTGGTGGTTCCACCAAACAGGGGCATGTCGGTTCTGTTCTCTCAGGCCACCCCCCTACCCTATCCGTCTGCAAAGCTTTTCTCTGGTCCCTTGGTTTCTTCCATCTTCTCTAAGAGGCCACCTGTGGGTGGTGGGCACCAAAGGGCCGGTACCCTACCGGTACCCTGCTATTAGGACAGCAGGAGCCAGAGTTGAGATCCTGTATGAGTGTTAAGTTCTGTCTCTACCGGGGCTTGCAGGTGGGGCTCTGTCTTGTTGAGGGGGTTCACTGGAGGCTTCAATCATCACACTATCCCTTCAGGACAGTGGAGCAAATGGAGCTGGGGGCGGGGAGCAAGTGGGGAGTCGATGCTGGGCTGGGGACATCCAAGACAGTGCAAACAGAGGCTCTTCTTGGACTCCCTGCAGCTGTATTGGCCCCTGACCCTGCAATGCCAGCTAGAGGGAGGGAAAGAACAGAGAGGCGAGGCGGGGAACCAGAGCACCTTGGTTCCCCCCCCACCCCCCCACCCCCCCCCCCCCCCGTGGGAAGGCACTAGCCTTCCCAAGCAGCCTATGCCAGGCTTGCTCAGAATTTGTAGGCAACCACCAAGATGTGAGAGGCCGTGCTCTCTTCTGGATCTCATCACAGAGCAGCAGATAGCAGCTCCCCATGAACCTGGGGACGGCTGCTCACTCAGTGTGTGTGGGTCATTGTCGTCAGAGGGCTTTTCTACTACACTGGGACCTCTAGAAGTCTCTTCCATCCTTCCATTTTTTTTTTTTTTTACATTCTTCCTTACCTTATTCACTACTTCCCCTTCTCTTTTTCTTCCTTCCTGCCTGCCTCCCTTTTTTGGCCTGGAACTCACTAGTTAACTGTCTGGCCTTGGACTTGCTCTCCACTTGCCTCAGGCCTTGTTTTGCAGCAGCAGCTGTGTCCCATCACTCCCAGTGTTTCTTTATGCCCCCTGACTAACAGCCTGCCTTTGGGGGGCTGTGCAGGCCATCACACACCTACATTTTGTCTCTTATATTGGGCGCACTTGCATTGCCTACGGTTTCCTCTTTGTCTGGAGATCAGGGTGTTCCTGGGAGCGCCCTCTGCTGTCTCCTAAGGAGCTGTCCCTTACCAGCCAGTGTGTCTCCAAACCGAATACTTAAAGGGGGATAGGACAGCATCTGTACCTTGGTTACATGGGTGGGCTTGGTGAATGCGTGGTAAATGCTGAAAGGTGAGACCAAGTCCTTTTGTTTGTTTGTTTGTTTTGTTTTGTTTTTGAGACAGGGTTTCTCTCTGTAGCCTTGGCCGTCCTGGACTCACTTTGTAGACCAGGCTGGTCTCAAACTCACATCAATCTGCCTACCTCTGTCTCCCGAGCGCTGGGATTAAAGGCGTGCACCACCACACCCGGCGAGACCAAGTCCTTTTAACTACAGGTCTTCTCCAAGCACAACTGAGAGAGCTGACCTAGCATGGGATGGAAACATGGGTGAGACCTCTGAGCCAGTATTGCAAATGGCTTGTGGTGACTGAGGGTGTTTGAGGTTTCTCTGTGCAAACCATTTTGGAGCTGAGCCTCAAGGGACTGTGGTTTTGAGGAGAAAAAATGCCACTGTGTATGAGTGGTCCTGGAGGAAAATCATTTTTGTTCCAACAAAGGGATTAATGAGCAGTAGGCAGGGTGGGATTCCAAGGGCAGAGAGGGCAGCCCCTTCAATCCCTGCCTCTCAGGTGCTTCCTTCCTTCCTTCCAGCAATTTCCCTGACTGATCCTGTGAGGTCCTTCCCAGGATCTTTTCACAGGACTGCATCCTCTGAGCTCAGAGACAGAAAGTTGCAGAGTTTTCTCTATATCCAGGCTAAAAGAAATATCTAGCCACCTAGGTGGCCGTGGCAGAGCACACCTGTAATCCCAGCACTCGGGGAAGCAGAGGCAGGCAGGCAGCTCTCTGTGAGTTTGAGGCCAGCCTGGTCTACAATGCAAGTCCAGGACAGCCGAGGCTACGCAGAGAAACTCTGTCTCAAACAAAACAAAACAAGATCCAAGCAATATACAGAAGCTAACTTTTAAAAATCCACATACATCAAAAGAAGTGTGTGGGTAGTGATGGAGACCAACCTCAGGGATTTGCACACAGGCCCTCTGACACTGAGCCACAGCCAATGCATGTTACTTTAATATTTTTATTTTATTTAACAATTTTATGCAGATGAGTGTTTCCCTGAACATATGTATGTGTATCACATTTGTGCCTGGTACCCAAAGAGGTTAGAAATGGTTATCAGATTCCCTGGAACTGGAGCTGCAGATGTTTGTAAACCACCATGCAGGTGCTGTGAACAGAACCCAGGTCCTAAGCAAGAGCAGAAGTTGCTCTTAGTCAGTGGCTCATCTTTTGAGCCTCCTTTATTTTCATTTTTATTTTGAAATTTTACCGTGTATGGGAATTTTGTCTGCATGTATATATGTATGTGCACCATATACATGTAGTATCAGTAGAGGCCAGAAAGAGAGTATCAGATCCTCTGGACCTGGAGATACAAACAGCTGTTAGCCACCATGTCAGCAACGTGAACTGAACCCAGGCCCTTTGTAAGAGTAGCCAGAGCTCTTAATCATAGAGCTATCTCTCTGGTTCCATGCCTCCTTTTTTACCCCCCCAGAGACTGGGTTTCTCTATGTAACAGCTCTAGCTGCCCTGGAACTCCCTCTGTAGACCAGGCTGGCCTTAAACTCACAGAGATCCGCCTGCCTCTGCCTCCCAAGCGCTGGGATTAAAGGCATGCGCCACCACCACCCAGTGAGACAATAATTTTATATTTTAAAAAAATTAACTAAAATTGTTATGTAATTCTGGAACTTGTTGTGTAGACCAGGGCCTTTCCTCTAATTCAAAGATATCTGCCTATTTCTGCCTCCTGAATTCTAGGATTAAGGGCATGTTCCACTGCACCTGGTTAATTTCATTCTTCAACAACTGTAGCTCCTCACCAGCCAAAACCAGCATCTACAGGCTGATGTGTATACTGTCTTTGCTTTTTTTTTTTTTTAAGATGTATTTATTATGTATACAATGCTTTGCCTGCATGTACACCTGCAGGCCAGAAGAGGGCACCAGATCTCATTATAGATGGTTGTGAGCCACCATGTGGTTGCTGGAAATTGAACTCAGGACCTTTGGAAGAGCTGACAGTACCCTTAACCTCTGAGCCATCTCTCCAGCCCACTGTCTTTGCTATTAATAGTAGAAACAGCCTCCAAGACCAGCCTCACAGAGACAAGATCGTAGAGGAATTTAGAACCATCTGCCCTAAAATGAAGCATCCCATGCCTAACAGAGAGCTCTGTGGACAGCAGAAAACATGTGACATCACGCTTGGAGTTCTCTGGGCACCCTGGGATGCCTTGACACACACTTTGAGAAAGGCAGCACTAAAAGAAGAAGACAGAACTGTGCCCCAGATGCATGGGTGTGTGCAGCTGACAAGAAGAAATGATTCAGCCACATCTGTTCCTGGAGCTGTCCTTCAAGAGTGAACCCTCTTGACTTTGAACTCTGGTCTTCTACTTGCTTCTACCCTCCTGGTTAGGTCACTTAACAGCCATCTGTGTAACACAAACTTGTCTGTGTGGGTTGTTCGGTCCTGTTGGTGCTGTGTGCTTTTCCTCATAGCCAGCGAGCTTCCTGTTCACCCAGGACTGATTTTCCTTCTTTTCTCTTCTCTCATCCCCTCCATCCCCTGCATCTTCTCAGGAACCAAGACTATTGCTACTTGGACTGCTGTGTCCGTGGAAATCATTGGCATGGGCATGTCTTTGCAGGGCCTTTGCAAGCAAGGTTTCCAGCTTAGGGCAGTCTATCTTTGAGGGTGGCCTCCCTTTGCCTTCTGTGCGAGGATGTTTGTACGGTCTGTGTCTGGTCTGTACTCTGTCTCCAACGCGGATGGGGCTTGTTCCCAGCGCTTTATTCAGACTGCCCTGTTGCTCGCTGTCTGAGCTTGTGCCAGGCATGTGCGGCCCTAGCAGCTGTTCCTCCTGTGATGTTGTGCCCACCAGCTGTCTGGGTGTTCTGCTTCCTTAGCCATGCCCCTTGCCTCAGCATCTTGCGCTCCTGATTTATCTCAGTGTGTCCCTCCTACCAGATTATCTGTTTCTTATATTGAGGCCTCCTTCCTTCATTCCTTCCTTCATTCTTTCTTGTTTGTTTTGGGATAGGGAGCTCCTGTATCCTAAGGCTGATCTTGCTGAGGCTGTGGATGACTTGATAGTGACGCCTTTGCTTCTGAGTGCCTTATTTCCTTAGCTTACAGGAATACTTACACTCCCTCCCCTCCCCAGCCTTTATCCCGAGTCTTTACCTTCTGCGGTTTCAGTCACCGTCAGTCAACAGCATTCCAGAAACACTGTAGAAAAATTCCAGAAATAGCCGGGCGTGGTGGCACACGCCTTTAATCCCAGCACTGGGAGGCAGAGGCAGACAGATCTCTGTGAGTTTGAGGCCAGCCTGGTCTACAAAGAGAGTTCCAGGACAGCTGAGGCTACGCAGAGAAACCCTGTCTGAACACCCTCCCCCCAAATCCAGAAACAAATAATTCATGAATTCTAAATTTCCCTCCATCGTGTGCAGTGTGATGAAATCTGACTCTGCTCCATGTGTAATGTCTATCACCTCTTTACCCCACTGCCCAACACACCCACATTGTGAACTCTGCCCTCTCCTTAAATCTGTTATCACATCGACAATATCCACACCACTGTGCTTCCGTTTAAGTGACCCTTTCTTTACTCAAGAGCCCAAAAGAGTAGTGATGCTGGAATTAAAATATGTCAAAGAGAAGCTAGAAAGTGTTTTTCTTTTATTAAAATGGTAAAAAGTTTTCAATAAGGAAAGAAAAACGGCAGTATGCTGAGATTGCCAAGACTGAGTGGTCTGTCTTCAGAGCCGAGAGGAGGGAAATGCTTCTGTTTACTCTGAGTTTGGTTGTTTAGGTCCTAGTATGCTCAATTTATAACTTCAACCTCAACAGGGCCGGAGAGATGGCTCAGTGGTTGAGAGCTTGGTCTGCTCTTGCAGAGGTCCTGGGTTCAGGTTCCGGCAACCACATGGTGGCTCACAACCATATATACTGGGATCTGATGCCCTCTTCTGGCCTGCAGGTGTACATGCAGCTAGAGCACTCATCTACGTTAAATGAATAAATTATAAATTGTCTTTTAAAAATTCAACTTCAGGGGCTGGAGAGATGGCTCAGTGGTTAAGAGCACTGGCTGCTCTTCCGGAGGTCCTGAGTTCAATTCCCAGCACCCACAGGTTGGCTCACAATTCTCTATAATGAGATGTGGTGCTCCCTTCTGGTGTGCAGGCATATATACAAGCAAAACACTCTACATAACAAATAAATACATCTGTTTTTAAAAACAGAATTCAACTTCATCACAGGTTCATGAGAAGGAATTAATATATATATATATATGATTTGGTTGTTGTTACTGGTTTCATGCATTCATGTTCCCCCCCCCCAAAAAAAAGTGTTCCCCCAAGGTTACAGGGAGCTACTGTATTTTCTCCTCCTCCAGTTCTGACCCCTTGTCAGATTTCCATGTTCTCTTGGTTCTTGGAGAAATTCTTAGAGTAATATGGGTTTCCAGTGAGAAGATTTCTCTAATGTCCTAGCTGTATGAGAACAGAAAACATGTCGTTGTGGTCTCCGTCCTCTCTCAAGGCTGTGCCGTCACAGGGCAGCAGCCAGCTGAAGCTCTGGAGGTTGCTCCAGGCTCTCTGGACCTCAAGCTCTCGGAGGGCTGTGTTGCATCCCTCTAAGGTGGGGATAAAGACTGTAGGGCCAAAAGATGGGCTGTCTTCTGTGCTGCATGGTGGGATGTGCTGGGTGGCTTATCATGTCTCTGAGGTTTTTCCGGCTAGGGGATGGATGCTGGTTAGGATGGTTAGGATGACTGGACAGGAAGAAGTAGCACGACCCTGAAGACAGACCTCTAGGCGTGCCTGTGAGGGGCTTTCTAGATTAGACTCGGCGAGGCAGGAAGGTTCGATTTACATGCGAGCAGTTCCATTGCATGGGCTGCGGTCCTAGACTGTGTAGAGGGGAGACCCTGCGCTGGACACCGCCATTCATTGCTTTCTGCTTCCCGGCTGCTTCCACACTGTGAGCACCTGCCTCAAGCTCCTGACATCGTGTCTTCCCTGCCAGGAAGGATGGAAACCTCCACCTGTGAGCTCAACATGGAGAGAGGTAACTAACACAGCTGGTGAGCTGACGGGAGCCCACACCCATGTACGACTGTTTTCCTGAGTTGACCTCTGAGACACTTGTTTCCAAATAAAGAGTGTAAGTGAGGTACCCAGTGTCTGGCTTCCCCATTGCTGCTCCTGGAGACATCATGGAGGAGGATGAAGCATCTCTCTCTCTCTCTCTCTCTCTCTCTCTCTCTCTCTCTAACTCTCTCTCTCTCTCTCACTTTTTGTCTCAGCGTAGGCTCTCTCCTCTCACACTCACACCTCCCAATGGCCCCCTTGGAGTACTATCTGAGCCTTATCAGCTTGAGCTGCGCATTAGTCTCTTGTCTGTTGCTATAAGATGGTACCACAGGCTGCGTAACTTGGAAGGGAAAACAGAAAGCTGATAAGGGATCATGGACCTGGAGGTTCACAGCTGAAGGTGCTAATTTTTACACTTTTATTTACATATTTGTCTCTTCAAGCCTCTTTTCCTATTCCCATGAATCCACTGCCTTTCAGGTCACAGGGCCCACTCTGGACCGCATCTAACCTGAGTCATCCCCCCAAAGACCGCACCTCTGAACATTACAGTCAGCTCCATTTCTGCCCTCTCAGGATCCCACAATGAGGATTAAATTTCAACCTCGGAATCCCGGGGAAGCACACTCAAATCATATTGAAGCTATTTCAGAGACTATGGAAGTCTCCAGAACCTCAGGCCAGCACTTACTCATATAGAAAAATCAGGCTCACAGGGAAGTGGCAGGGTGAGGAAAAATAGTCTAGCTCCTAGGCTGGGGCCCCAAACCCAAGGACCCTTCTGTGTTCTGAACCAAGCCCAGTACTGTTCTCTCTAAGAGTTGCCTTGGCTTGGAGGAGCCTCCAGGTGGATGTGCAGCAGCATGGATCTCTACACAGAAGACAAAACCAGATAGAATCTCAGAGTTACGGGCACAGGACTCCAGCCTCTGGCTTGCTCGTGAAACTACTAGCATCAACTCCCTTGTCGTGGGCTGGGATGAGCCCACGAGCTAAAAGCACCCAGCTCTGAGGTCCTAGGGCCCAGCAGCTGGTTAGATAGAACCCTGAATCCTGGAATTTTCTTGTTTGTTTGTTTGTTTTTGCTTTTGTTTTTCGAGACAGCGTTTCTCTGTGTAGTCTTGGCTGTCCTGGACTCGCTCTGTAGACCAGGCTGGCCTCAAACTGACAGCGATCCACCTGCCTCTGCCTCCCGAGTGCTGGGATTAAAGGAGTGTGCCACGTATCCTGGAATTTTATCATTCTCAAAACAAGGGGCCATAGCCGAAGCATCA
Organism: Acomys minous; assembly: GCF_964271855.1. Lineage (NCBI taxonomy): Eukaryota > Metazoa > Chordata > Mammalia > Rodentia > Muridae > Acomys > Acomys minous. Next base: position 12,500,569 of record NC_140498.1, on the reverse strand, counting down.
CAGAAGAATAAGGAAATGGAATTTGGAATTAAAAAACCGAGGTTAGCTAGTTTGCTAGACTTCTACCACAGCGGATCAGAATCCATAGAGTCATGCTTAGCACTCTGGATCTCGGGCTTTCGCAGGAAGTGATCTTTCTTAGTGATGACTGGGTTCTGCTTTTCAGTCAATACTGCCACCACGTGGAGATGCTTGGGGGTGGGGGGGCCCCCAGTAACTTGGAAGACCTTATGGATGGCTTCTGTGGTGTCTCCTCTCAATCCTCTCAGCTTTCCCGAGGCCCAAGTCAGGTTTGGCATGGTGTGGATGACACATCTCATGACGGTGGTGGCTGTAACTCCTCCCTGCTCGCTGTGTGCCAGGCTCTGTGTGGACCAGGTTAGACCCCTTGGTAGATATAGGTGTCACCATTTGTGAACTGTAAGTCAGTGGGCATTCCTGTCCCGGACTAAGTGTGAATGTGCGAACAAAATGGAGGCAGTCGGCCAAACAGGCATCTGCAAGCTCATGCAGCACTGTTTACAGGGGCCAAGAAACAGAAGCAACCCAAGTGGCTGCTGACTGATGAATGGATAAAAGAAATGTGCTAGGCTGGGCATGGTGGCGCACGCATTTAATCCCAGCACTCGGGAGGCAGAGGCAGGTGGATCGCTGTGAGTTCAAGGCCAGCCTGGTCTACAAAGTGAGTCCAGGACAGCCAAGGCTACACACAGAAACCCTGTCTCGAAAAACAGAAGAAAAAAAAAAAAAGAAAATCCTGTCTGCATAAGGTAGGACAGTGCCCTATGGTGGAGACTCCAAAATACCTCACCCTTAGCACTTGCTGTTTGCACACTACACCCCAGAAAGGCTCCATCTTTGTCTAAGGTAGCCCGTCCCCCTTCCTCTCCAGACCCTACAGAGCCCTGGGCACCTCCAGACCCCTCACCCCATCTCCTCAAACTCTCTCACATTTTTCTGCCTCTTTGTTTCCCTTTAGGGTTGCTCATGTTTCTCCCATGTTTCCTTCCCTCTTGAATTAATTCTGTCTTTCTGTAGAGAACACCCAAGGAAAGAGGCTTATGTAGAAACAGCTCAGGATGCTCAAAGTCTAGTGACAGGCAGCCAATCTGGCCTCTGGAGAGGGAAGATGAAATTATGACAGGAGCATGGATAGGGAAAAGAGATCTTGTTGGAAAGCAGGAGGCCAGAGGATTTGGGGTTTAAAAACAACACTCCTGAGGACAAACTAGGACCATAGGCGTATCTACCACTTAGAAGTGCCAGTGAGCCAGTCACTTTCCACTAGGCCTCACCTTTTTCTTTTCTTTTTGAGGCAAGGTCTCTCTTACGATGCAGCCCCATTGGCCTGGAACTCACTATGTTGAGCCGACTGCGTTTGCCTCCTGAGTGTTAAATTAAAAGTTGTGCCACTATGACTGGCAAAACAACAACAGCAACAACATTTTTTTTTTTTTTTTTTGGAAACACGATCCCATTTTGACCTCAAATTTGCAATCCTCCTCCTCCTCCAATCTCCTAAATGATGTAATTATAAGAATTTTTCGCCATACCCAGCTGACAATTAATTTCTTATTTAATGTCATTGTGGTCAGAAAAGACACATGTTATATGCTGGGATTGCAGAAGTTAACCCCTTAAGTCTGGCTTAGACTTCCCTTCTTTCTTTTTCCTCTTGGATTTATTTTTTTACATGTCGTTGCATCACATTTGTGCAGTGCCTGCAGAGGCCAGAAGAGGGCACTAGCTCTCCTGGAACTGGAGTTACCGACAGTTGTGAGCTGCCATACTGGGACCACAACCTGGGCTCTGGGCAAGAACAAGAAGAAGTGCTCTTAACTGCTGAGCCATCTCTCCAGCCCCTAGGCATCATTTCTTTCTTCTTTTAATTTTTACTTTTTATGTGCATTGGTGTTTTGCTTGCATGTATGTCTGTGAGAGTCTCAGATCTTGGAGTTACAGAGAGTTGTGAGCTGCCATGTGGGTGCTGGGAATTGAACCCAAGTCTTCTGGAAAAACAATTAGTGATCTTAATCACTGAGCCATCTTGCGCATCATCTCTTTCTTCTTCTTCTTCTTCTTCTTCTTCTTCTTCTTCTTCTTCTTCTTCTTCTTCTTCTTTTTCTCCTCCTCCTCCTTTTGTTTGCTTGTTTGTTTTTCTGGCTGTCTTGGACTCACTTTGTAGACCAGGCTGGCCTCGAACTCCCAGAGACCTGCCAGTCTCTGCCTCCTGAGTGCTGGGGTTAAAGGCGTGCGCCACCACACCCAGCCCAGGCATCATTTCTTAGTGGTCTCCAATACTGTGACATAGAAGGCCAAACTCCCAACACATGAGCCTAGAGGACACACTCACCCTAAATCCAACTCAGCACTTCTCTCCAAGGGCTTTCCCTCTCCTTATGTGCTCCTTCTGGCCCTCCCAGAGGAGACAAAATAACCAATAGAGAGTGTTTGAAGAGATAGATCAGTCAACAAAGCAACTCTATTCAGGAAGGACCAAAGGCCAGCATCCACACAAAAAGCCACCTTCACAGCAGAAGAGTTGAAAGCCACTTGGTATCCACATCAAAACAATTGTATCTAGAGTCTGAATATTGTTTTGTAAGGACAATTTAATAAAAGTCTTACACAAAGGAAAAAGAGCAACAATTTTCTTACATTCATATCCAAGAGGATATAATGGTGTTGGAGAATGTTTTTCGACAAGTCTGCCTTTTGCTTGGCATCTGTCCCAAGCCAGGTCTTGGACTCAGTGATGTCCAGACAGTATGTAGGTATGCACATGCTGGTTGGGATGGTAGCCAAGATGCTGGCTGGGGCACTAGCTATTCTCTCATTGCCCGGCAGGGGGCAGCCTGGCCTTGTAGTTTAGCTTCAGAGGCTTGGCTGTATTTCTCTCTCTCTCTCTCTCTCTCTCTCTCTCTCTCTCTCTCTCTCTCTCTCTCTCACACACACACACACACACACACCACATTATCACAGCCATGAGCTCATTTTGTCCATGTCTGGCAATCTGGGTGGGTTCATTTCTCCTCACACTCTGTCCAGCTTCATTTCAAATGACTCATGCCGGGTTTTTTGCCTTCTTCCCCAGGGAGACCCCTGCCAAACATTCTCAATTAGGCAGTGTTTCCTGATAAGTGGCCCCCTCGCCCCACTCCTCCCAGACCACCCGAGATCGGCTCCCCTGGTTCCAAATGCTGAGAGAGTGCACAGGACAGGTACAGACGCTGCCATGTTCACCTCTTCCTGCCTACTGTGACTGTCTACTCACATTATGCAACCTGGGCCTGGGGAAATGTCAGTCAGACGACCTTGGGCTCCACAGAACCCTCTGTGAAATGGGGTGGAGCTAAGACAGCAAGCATTGTCACCTGTCTCTCTCAAGCCTGTGGAGGGTAGTGTCACTTCAGCTCCCTGGGGTGGGGGTGGGGTCCATGCGAGTCCACGACCTGAGCCCAGTTATCTCAACAAGACCTGGTCATTTCCTTTCTGATCTCTTGATTGTGAACACGGTGACATCTTGCTCCTACCCTGTATTTTGATGACCCAGGTGGTCACTGGGAGTGATGACAGTGAGCCTTCCAGCCATGTAGCTGAAAATGAGACCAGAGGGCCACTTGGCCATCAGCCAGAGCACACGGGAGGAGACTGGCCTGCCCTTCTCACCTCTGCAAAGCCAGGAGATTATCTACACTGGGAGAAGGGAAAATGGTGGGAAAGAAAGAGTATAGAGTGGGATGGAGGAGGCAAAGCAGGGCAGTTTTCCTTCCTTCCTCACCTCCCTTGGGCAGGTGAGTTCTGCCAAACTCCGTTTACCAGCCAGTACTTATCAATAGCTCTTCTATAGGAACTTGGCTTCTGCCTACTTAGTGGTTCCTTTGGGCATCGCATTTGACCAGCAACAGGAAAGCCGCAGAAGCTGGTTTCCTGGACCTTTTCACTCTATTCCTCAGTGGCCCCTCCCCTAAGGTTTTCCTCCCCTTTCTACCCATTTTCAGCAGAGACACAGACACGCGTGGAAGAACCTCCATAGGGCAGGTGCCCTCTCCACCCCAATCCTGGGCTGATTGGTGGCAGTTTGGGTAGATGTAGTGGGACTGGCAAGCTGTGGTGCTCCCTTGGGGGGAACGTGGTAGGACAAAGCCCCCTATGAAGAGGCACCTCAAAGGTATGTGTGTGTGTGAGAGAAAGAGGAGCCACCTTGGCTTCCCTATGCTCTGGAGCAAGGCTGCCATAGCCCTGGGCGAGACAGTACGAATGTAACTGTACTGGGGCCACTTTTTCTGAAGTTTCCACTGAAGGTGGGAATGGAAGGCCGGGTTTGCCCTCAGACTTAGATCTGGCATCGCCTTATGCCAGGGTAAGGGGAGGTATGAGTCCTGCCACCCACGTGCCCTAGAGGTGGGTGCGGGCTCTGTGTTTGACAGGTCACTCAGAGACAGACTACCCCAACTGTCATTGTTGTGATCAGACCTACCCAAAACTAAAGGAAGCAGAACCCTCCCCAGTATCTAAAAGGTGGGTCATCCTCCTTATCACCCCATCACCACAGATGGCCAGGGCTGAATCCAGGCCTTTCTGTGCCTGGGCTGCCCCACCTGCTGCCTCCCCCCTCCGCCTCTTGCTGGGTGGCCGAGGTGCCAGCTCTACTCTCACTGAATACGTATCGCCCCCAGTGCTTGGCGACACTCGTTTACAATCTCACACATCATTTTTCTTGGAAGCAATCTCATGCCTTTAAATATGTCATCGCTCAGGGTCTCCCGTCTCCTGCCTCTTCCCAGCTGGAGTGGGAGCTGGGCCTCCAAGTGGAAGCCTTCCTGATGTGGAGGGCCCCTCCTGCAATGTTGGGGTGGCTGGGGCTGCCTTCTGGGTTCACTTTGCTGCAGAAGCATCACTGGGTGGCTAAGTGGGGTGTAGAAGGGTCCCCAGCAATTGGGGAGTGATGTAAGTCTGTCCCACCCATTAGGAAGAAGGCAGATCACAGGCGGCTATCACATGCTATTTCACGTGGAAGTTTAAATGGGCCTCCGATGGGGAAACCAAGTCGCGATGGGCTCTCCTGACCCCCCTCACCTGGCCACACACCCACCACACCTGGACACTTTTCTGTTGGGACGGGGGCGTAGTCACTTAGGTCCTCAACACCCACAGGAGTAACCTGCCCGGCTCTAACCACTATGGAGGTGGGTGTGATTTTTTGCTCTCTCATTTCCTCTTTTGCTTAGAAGCATCCTTCCTGTAACAGGTGGCTGAACAGTTGTGCAATACTAGACGACTCGGCTTCCCACAGGAGCGCCAAACCCTTAGACTTGGAGGTCTCAGATCCTGAACCAGTCGCGTTAAGTTCAGAGGGTGCTGGCTGGTAAGGGCAGGTTGCCTTCCAGGGAGGGGAGCTCGGCCCTGCAAGCCCCGACCAGGGAAGCCACTAGTGTTAGCAGGCCCTGAGTTTTGTCAGTCTGGCTCTGGTGCGGTCACTGTCTTCCATAAATCTCCAGAAACCACTCAGTTCTGTTCTCCAGCACTTTGTATTGTCTCAGCACACGTCGCTCCTACCCCCCATTTCAGGGGACTTGGAAGCAGTCTCCTGGGTGCCCTGGACACTTGTGTTTCTCTGAATCTTGGTTCAGGTTTGACTTATAGACAATTCCGTCTACGAAGATGAGTGACAGCTCCAGGCTCTCACCCACACCAATCACCATCCTGGCCAGCGGTCTCCTTCATCTTCCACCGTTTGGGTGATGAGGTCCCTGGGTGTCAGTGATATCTACAGGCTGTAGTCAGAAGGCCCCTAAGAACCTTACTTATCGCACGATTCCCAGGTCCAAGTCGGCTACAGCACCCACTCTGCCGAAACGTCTTTTTGGTCTCCCTTCGAAGGGTCGCCTTTCCATTCCTCCAGACACAGCACCCTAGCTTTCAGGAGTGGCTCTCTCTTGGCAACATCTGCGGCGAGTGGATTCGCGCCCCCGCGCTGTAACTCAGCGGCTAGCGTCGACCCCAAGCCACCGTTACCACCCCTCAAGCACAGAAGTCCAAGTTTTCTGGCTCTCGGATGTCTTTCCCGGCGGCCAACACCCGGCTAACTGTAGGGAGACTCCCCGAAGCTCGCTCTTGTGTCCCGGCTGCAGACACACCTAACACGGTGGTCTACCCATGCTCGGTATCCCAGTTCCGCCCCGCCGCTCCTTCTGGCCCCGTTACTCCGCCTGGGTTCCCTCCGCGCCACATGCCTAGCCCTCCCCACGGCGCGCCCCAGGCCCGCCCCGCGAGCCGAGCCGCTCCGCGGCGGCGGCGGCAGCAGGGGCTGCGGCGGCGGCGGGCGCGCAGCTCGGGTTTCGGCCCGCCCCCGGCGCCGGCGTGACCCCTCCTCCGGGGCGCAGGCGGGCCGGGCCCAGCTGGCCGGCGCCCCGCCCCGCGGCCGCGGCTGTGGACGCTATAAGAGGGCGGCGGTCGCGGCGCGCCCTGCGCGGAGCCCGGAGCGCGATGGTCAGCCGCCGCGGCGCGGCAAGATGCTGGATGGGTCCCTTCTGGCGCGCTGGCTGGCCGCGGCCTTCGGGCTGACGCTGCTGCTCGCCGCGCTGCGCCCTTCCGCCGCCTACTTCGGGTAGGTGCCCGCGGCGGGCGGCCGCGCGAGGGCGGGCGAGGGCGGCGGGGCCGGACGGGGGCATCGAGCCCGGGGCAGCACCCGTCAGGTGCTCGGCGGGGTACACGGGTGGCTTGGAGTTGTTAGTTGGCAGCGAGCGCGCCTGTCGGTCCGCAGGTCGTTGCCCGCCGTGCGCCCTAGAAGTAGAGGGGCCCGTGTCCCCGACGGGCTTGCGAGGGGCCACGGTCCACGGTGACTCCCGAGTCGCCGCCGCCGCCTTAGGCCGCTGTGTTCCTGCCAAAAGGCTGGAGCCTCCCTGGCCCCTGCCCACTACCCCCCTTCTCTCCTGGAAAAGTTAATTTAACAACAACAAAAAAACACGTACAAAATCCAGATGTTCCTTGCACTGAGCCCCAAAGGGGAGAAAAAACCCTCCAAGCTGGAGAAATTTATTTTTCTTGCGCTTTCTTCTGGCGCCCGCCCGAGCCTGGCCCCGACCTCGGCCCACGGGAACACGTCTGGGAGACCTGGCCCGGGGGGTAAACGCCGCCGCTGTCCCGCGGGGTCGCCGCCCGCACTCGCCGGTCTCTGCGTATCACTTTTGCCGCGTTATTGGGCGCATCTCTTCGCCTTTAGGTCCTCTGGTTCCTCTCTCTCTACTCCCTTTCCCAGATCTGGGGATGCTTGAACCCAGCGATCTTTAGAGGGATACCCTTTGCACTTTGAGTTCGTCAAGGTCCTGGGTGGCACCGTGCGAGGCAGAGCCCCAACTTTCTCTGCCCTCCCTGCTTCTTACACCCGCACTGTCCCACTGGGAGCCCTGGTTGGCCCCTCGGGTCGCAGTCCTGGTCGTGGGTGCCCTGGACTGCTCCTTGGGCCGCCGCCCTTCGCCGGTCACCTGTTCCCTCGCCCCTGGCTGCGGTGCCCGCTCGTAGTGGTGTGGCCGGCAGAGGGCCCCGTTGGTCCAGGAATCTGGCACCCGCCGGGGCAGGGAGAGGCGGCTGGGCCGAGGAGCCCTGCAGGTGTATCCTGTTCTCAAAGAAAATAAAATATTTTCATGGGAAAATTTCCCTTTGTGTTTTTCTTTCTCCTCCTTTCTCCTCTGTCTGTCCATTTCTTCTGGGTTGTCTTCCAGGGTCAGCTCCGTGTCTCGGTTCCCAGGGTCTCCCCCACCCTGGCTCTCCTGGCTTCCACTGTGGGTCCAGCCCCTGGGCCTTGGCCTGGCACGCCCCTGCACGCCATCTGTGCAGCCCTAAGCCTCACCCGCGGGCAAGAGGGAGGGCTGAGGATGGCCGTCTGGCCACAGGTCCGCGGTGAGTCACAGCAGCCCATCAGCCAGCTGTGCCTTCCTCTCTCTGGCCCAGCCAGGCTTCTGACACGCCCTGGGCTTGCATGGGCGGACCCTTTGCTCCTTTTGGGATCTCTGCTGCTGGTCTTGTGGCCCTAGGATTCAGAACCTACAGAGATTGTGGGGCTAGAGTCCTGGCTGCCCTGCCTCCTGTCTGTCTTTCTCACACGCTCTCCGCTGTCTCTATACTTGGCGCCTTGGAGAAGTCCTCCTCCAGCTTGGCTTCTGTAGGGGTGTTGGCACCCTTTGGTTCCATGGTAGGGCTTAAGTACGGGGTGGCTGGCTCCCCCAGATGTTAGTGTGCTATAGCTTGACTAAACCTCTACCTAGCTCTCTGTCCCAAAGGGCTCTTCAAGGAAAGCTGAGCATGCGCATGGTTGTTCCATTCCCACAGCTGCCCTGGAGACCCACTGTCTGGGGTTTGGAGGAAGGACTCCAAAGATGGGCAGAGTGGGTTGAACCTGTTGAACCAAGGGAAGCCTGGGAGGACAAGCTAGCTGACTTGGGTCTCTCTGGAGTTGATCTCTGAGGAGTATGTATGGAACTTGGAGGCACACGATGGATCTATCCTAGGCTGTTCTGTGTCCAGAGGTCCCAACCCTGCCCCCAACCAAGGGAAGAGATGAATCTGGAAACCCTGAAAGGCTTGGCAGGCCTGGAGCTGGAATGGGAGGCTGAGGGTGCGCCTGTGAGATTGTGGTGTGCTCAAGTGTCCCTTCCCAGCCCAACTGGAGAGGGAGTAGGGAGAAGGCGCTGGAATCTGGGGCTCTCCTCTCCCTTCCCCCTCTCCAAAGCTCTGCCTGGCACGGAGGCTCCCAGGCAGGAACACGGCTCCAGTTACAGCCCAGGAACCCAGAGAGGAGAGGCTGGCCCGGGGGAGGGTCACGTGGCTACAGGAGCCCTCCCCACCCCCTCCCAGAGCTGCAACCCAACCCTACAGCTCTGGTTGCCCTTCCCTTCCAGAGGCCTCTGGCCACCCTGCTGCTGGACCCCTCCAGGCTGGCCAGCAGCCATGGGGAAGGGGCTCCCCTCTCTTCTTCCCTTGGCTCAGCTTTTCATCCCAGTCGGTTCAGCGGATCAGCAGGTGGCAATTCCATTAGTTTCTCCTGGAGCCGCTGCCTGCTGCAGGCCTGCATTCCTGGGGCCAGCCGGAGGTCACATGTGGGTTGGGGACAGAGACACAGACCCTCTAGGGGCATTGCTATCCCCCCCTGCTCCCCCCCCCCTCTGCCCCACCGCCCTGGGAATTGGCAGGTGAGATTATCTATGTGAGCAACAGGCCTCTGGAACAGACCTGTGACTCTGGTCCCCTGCTAGGTGACAGGGGCCTTTGGAGAGAAGGCCCAAGACTAAGTAGAGGTAGGGATCAAGACAGCAGTGGGCTCGCTCTCCAGCAGAGGCAAAACAAACAAAACAAAACTAGGAAGGTGGCTTGTAAACCTTAAATACTGCCTTTCATCCCTCTGTTTTGGCCATATGATCCTATTTCTCTCAGGGAATGCCTCCATGTCCCCTTCTGAGAGGCACCCTAGACACTAGAGACCACTGTGGACTGTTTGAGCCTTAGTGGTACCAGAGCCTACGAAAGCCCTCTCTTTGTTTTTGAACATAAATCACATCCCAGGAAACGCCCCCTCACCCACCCCCAGCTCCGTGGTTTAGGGTATATTCACAAAACTGTCAGCCATCACCAGAACATTCTCCTTACCCCAAAAACCTCAAACCCACTCAGCAGTCACTCCCTGCTCTCTCCCTCAGCCGCTGGCAATCACCAGTCTCCCTGTCTCTGTGGCTTTTCCTACTCTGGACCCCTTGTAGAGGTGGGACCGTACCCTCTGTGGCCTTCTGTGTCTGGCTCCTTTCATTCGGTGTCATGTTTTTGGCGGCTCATCCGTGTTGTAGTGTGCATCAGCATTTCACTCCTTTCTTTGACTGGACTGATTATACAATAGTCTTTTTTTTTTTTAAATCCGGTTCGTCGGTTTGTCAGTTGATGGCTATTTGGGTCATTTCTACCTGTTGGCTATTTCTAGTAATGTTACTGTGAATGTCCGGTTCATATTCTCTCTCTCTCTCTCCCCCCTCCCCTTTCCCTCTCTCCACCCCCTGCCCCTCCCCCATGTACCTCTGTTTTTGGGGAGTGGGGAGGGGTTCCTATCTAGAAGTGGGATCGCTAGGTCCTCAGGCAGTTCTGCTTTACACTTCTTGAGGAACTGCCAAAAGATTTTCCCAAGTAGTTACAATATTTTATATCCCTCCCATAAAGGTACAGGGGTCCAATTTCTCCATGACATCACCAAGCACATTCTGGTTTTTGTCATTGTTGTTTTTTATTTCTAGCCATCTTAGTGGGTGTGAAACATGTCCCATTGTGGGTTTGATGGCTGGTGACATTTATGGTCTTCTTGTTTGGTTGGGTTTTGTTCTGATTTTTTCTTTTTTTAAGATAGGGTCTCTTCCATTATCCAGCCTTGGTGGCTGTTCTAGATCTCACTGTGTAAGCCAGGCTGACTTTCAACACAGAGAGATCTGCCCAACCCTGTCTCTGGAGTGCTGAGATTCAAGGGATTAGAGGTTATTGGCTTTTGCAGGCTGCTTTGACCATCTGCATACCTCTTTTGGAGAAGCACCTGGTCAGTTCTTTTTAAAGTTGGGTTGTTTATTTTGTTGTTGTACGAGAGAATTCTTTACATATTCCGGACCTTTCCTGGATAGAGAAGTTTTATTTCTTGACTGGAGAACAAATGGGCCCTTTCATCCCTACACACAGAGAGGTGGTGGCAACCCTTAGGTGCCCCAGCAGAGTGGAGGAAGCATCCCTTATTTATGAGAACCCAGTATGGGGTTCAATTCTGGGTATTCAAAAAACTAGAAGAGGAAGAGCCTCCCTCAGGTCGAAAGAACAGGAGGCTGCCGTGCCCTTCTTCTTCTTCTTCTTCTTTTTTTTTTTTTTGGTTTTTCGAGACAGGGTTTCTCTGTGTAGCCTTGGCCATCCTGGACTCACTTTGTAGACCAGGCTGGCCTCGAACTCACAGAGATCCACCTGCCTCTGCCTCCCGAGTGCTAGGATTAAAGGCGTGTGCCACCACGCCCGGCTTTGCCCTTCATTCTTGTCTGGGAGCCTGGATGGGAACACCCTATGGCCTTGGCCCAAGTCCGACAGCTGTTTGGACAAGGGGCATCCAGGTAGCTCCTAGAGGAGTCAGAGAAGGCTGGGAAGGGTTCCTGGCTGGATGCTGGGTCTGAGAGCTCAGACTCTCCAAGCTGTGTGGAGCCCTCACAGTATGTGTTGGAGCGGAAGTGAGGTTGCAGAGAAGTCAGGCCCAGCCATGAGCAGCGTGGGCAGGAGCTAGGGAATCTAGGTTGTTAGTTGGTGTCAGGTGTACCCAGGTGTACCCTAAGGCACTAGGCTTAGAATACCCCAGGATGCTCACAGGCCTTTGAAAGGTCAGGAGAGTATGGTCCCCAGACAATGAGGCTTTGCTGGGCAGCCACAGAAGCGGACAGGCAGACCTTGGAGGCTTCAGCCAAGGGGCTCTGTGGATGAGACCTTTTGAACGAGGATTAGGGGAAACCAAGAGGTGGGCGAGGGAAAGAAGGCTCCCTGGGCCTGACAAGGTGGAGGTGGAGCCAGCATTGGTTTGCAGGTCCCCGAACAACTTCCCTGAAGTGGCCAGCAGAGGCTGGGGTGGCCTGGCTTCCCAGCGAGGCTGTGTGGCAGGTGTAGCATGGCCCCCCGGGTAAGAGCTGGTTACCCTCACTCGGCATTAGCCACCCCTTAGACCCTCCACTCTGGCTGCCTTTGTGTCTTGTCTGCAAGTCCCTAGATTTGGGGGAGGGGTCCCCTTGGATCCCAGCACAGACCAAGCCCAGCCCTGCCCCCCCACACGCAAGCACACATACTAAGGTGCACAATGTTCCTTGTGCCACCTTGAGGGAATGGAGTGGGACGTGGTGTTCAGCAGGAGTGTGGTGGGGTTTAAGGTGAGGCCCAGCCTAGGGCCACCTGGCCCCCCTCAGCTGTGTGAGCAGATGTCCTGCTCAGAGCCGACAGCCGTCTGGACGGGAAGACAGCTGGCCTAATCTCGCTCCTGTCCTCGTCGTACACTTTGCCTCCTTGCCTTTGTGGCTGTGGTGCCTGTCCTAGGCAGGACCTGGTAGGTGCCCAGCAGCATCTAGGTGGCCTAAGGTACCAGGTACCTCCTGCCAGTGCCTTTGCCTCTATGCCAACTCCCAGGTTTGGCCATCATGGGTAAGGTGTGCAGGTAATTTGTACCCTAGGAAAGAATGCACAAGGATAGATTCCTCCCAGGGAGGCCCTGAACCCGGGAGGGTGATGAACTGATAAGGGTTAGTTGGAGGCGGGCAGCCAGGCCCGCCTGGCTCCTTGCTGGAAAGACGACACCTGTTGACAGGCTTCCTGCACTTGCCCTCTGAGTCCAGCCTGCCGGGCACCCGCTGCCTTTGTGTATTGTGCCGTGTGGCGGGTGCCCTGCTGGTGCCCGGCTGGCTGCAGCAGGCTCTGGACAAGGCACAGTTGTCTGTGTAGTCGGGGAAGCCTCTGGCATGAGCCTTGGATGCCTGTGGATGAAGCCAGGCCCCCTGAAGCACATAAGCGGATTGTTTGGGGGGGGGGGCGGAAGTTGGGGTGAAATCAAAATTTGCCTGGCTTGCTGCCTCTTCTGGGTGGCTCCATAACGGCCCAGATGTGTCGATCTTTCCCTAATAACTCAACTCTGGTGTGTACAGGAGGGTCAATTATATTGCCCTCTAATTAAAAGCCGCTACCAGCCTATAGCCAATGGAGAACCTAATGTTCTCCTGGGGCGTCTGCATTGCTTATTGATCTTACAGTCTGGCCTGGTCCACTACCCTGACTAGAGTCCTGACTTCACCTACTACATGCGGCTCAGAAGAGGCCTGGCTGCTTGCTCCAAGCTCGTGGCTCCCCAGTTGGCATACCACCCTGCCTCCGGGCACGCCTGAGATCACAATGAGGAAGGGGCCTGTGCATGGGGATAGACACTCCCGGGCAGTGTGAGCTTGGCAGGGTAAATCTCAAAGTATACCTATGGCTGACTGCCCTGATGGCAGGTGTCTGGGGACAGACTCACCATACCCGCCGATCTGGGTGGTTCCAGGCTGCCCTGCCCCTGTGACCCACAGGCCTGGCCCCTCTGGCAAGGTCCCTGCTGGCCGGACGCCCCTACCCACAGGAGGAAACCCAGCTGCCCAGCTGGCAGCCTTAAGCACCTTGGGCCCAGGCAGCCGGACGAGGCGATGGAAAAGGCAAGCCGCAAGCTGCGTTTGTTTTTCATCGCAATACCTGAGGTCGGAGCAGCCAGGGGAAGTGGGCTGGAGGTCTGGCTCAGGACAAGATGCTTGATGGAAGCTCCCAGAGCCTGAGGACGTTGGGGTCATCTGCATCCTGGCAGATAGGGATATGGAGATGGGGGTCCCTCCACCGCCCCCACTCAGTCACAGTGCCCTTTCAAAGCTCCAACACAAGGCTGAGCAGCTAGAGGTATAGTCCTCTAGGGAGGATTCCTGTGTGGGGTCATGCTAGTGGCTGCGGAGGGTCCCACAGTTCTGCCTGCTTCCAGTGTCATGGGTCTATGGCTGGTCTTACGTGAAGCCATTGGTCCTGGACACAGCGGCTGCTGTCCTGGGACCTTTTGTTTCCATCGTCTTCCCAGAGGTCCAGCGCAACACTGCGGCACCATGACAAGCTTGTCTGTGATGGATGGGGTCTGCTGGACAGCACCTTGGATCCCGGGGTGGTAGCTGGATGGTGTTTGTCTATCCAGCAGTCCTCAGGAGCCTGGCTCCTCCAGGGCAGTGAGCAGGGAGGGAGGGAGCCTGGATAGCTGCCCATTTGCAGCCTTTGACCAAGTGTCTCTGTGGAAAACATCCCTGGCCTTGTCCTGGGCGCGTTGCCACCCCCAGGGACATGGAGGTACTCGGGTTGGAAGCTGGACCGCGGGAGGACGGAGGGTTAATCTCAGTTCCGTCTCTCAGTGCTGGAATTTGTTTTGATTTTGTTTCACACAGAAATTAAATGCTGTCTGGCGGAGCTGAGGTTTCCTCGGCTGGGCGCTGTGGCTTCTGGAACTGCACCCTTGGTTTCCTCCACCCTGGCCCAGGGGAGAGCTGGTTCCCTGGCAGGGTGGCCCAGGGGGGTGGCCTAGCTTGTTGGTGGGATGGAGAGGACTGTGGGAGCAGCTCTGGGGGGCATTGCTGTCATAAGGGCTGCCCTCTCTGCCTGCCCTGTGTATGTGGGGGTAGGTAGCTTGATTACCTGGCTCACTGCTCCAGGGAGGCACTTGGGTCCCTAAGCGGTCAGTCACAGCTTCAGGCCTATCCAAGACACAGGAACAACTACCAGCACTGATTTCTCCAAAGGGCTAGAAGGGTGTCTGCTAGGTTCCAGCAGATCAGTGAAGGGGTGGGGTTCTTGGCAAAACACCTCTCCACGTCCTAGAGGGTCAGCCAGACTGCTCAGAGAAGCAGCCTTGTGACCCTCCCATGAGCCCTCTACTACTCCGTGGGACTTTGCCAGTTGGAATGGCAGTTCTGTCACATGTGGACCAGTGTGCTAGAAACGTCTTCCTTCTTTCCAACTGGTCTTAACATCTTCTGGAGTGGCTGCAACTTGTTTGATAGAGGTGGTGTGAGCTCCAGCTTGGGATGGATTGGGTAGCTGGGTGTGTGTCAGCATCCCCTGGAGACCATGTTGGGCTTCTTGCCAAGGAAGCGATCTTAAGTCAGGCCTGCTTTTGGGCTGGGTTTGGGCTGCTGTTGGATCCTGGTCTTATCTGGCTTCTCCTAGACTGTATACTCTTGGTCACAGCCTAGACTCCCATCTGTTGGTATTAAGTACCCCAGTTGCACTAATAGGGGCCCATGTCCTCTTGTTGAAAGCAGTTGAAACTCTGTGTGTGTGTGTGTGTGTGTGTGTGTGTGTGTGTGTGTGTGTGTGTGTACATGTGTGAAAGTGTGTGAGGGGCATGTATCTATGTGAGTGTATGTGTGTTGGCATGTGTATGAATGCACCTGTGTGCATGTTTCTGTCGGGGTTGCCTGTGTATGTGGGTGTGTACGTCCGTGGATGTGGATGTGGAAGGCGAACTTTGAAACTGTCAAAGGCCAATAAGGTGAAGACTGTGCACATAGACCCATAGAGATAACAAGGAGATGTGTTGGCCTGGAGCCTCTCACAGGAGGAAGGGCATCAGGGGCCAGTGCCTGCTACAGCAGGGAACACTCAGCAGAGCCTTCCCCACAACCATCAGGGCCCAGTAGCTTGCAGGACACCCGATGATGCCCTGGGTCTCCAGCACAGTCCAAGGTCCAGCCTTGCTTGGACTTGACTTATTCCGGATTTGGGATTATTATGGCCACAGCATAATGTGGGAGCGTTTTCTGTCGGCTGGGTAGGAGGCTGCTACTGGATCCTGGTCTGTACAAATGACTATACCAGTGTGGTGTATCAAAGCAGCAAGAATTTGTTCTCCATCAATCCTGCAGACTGCAAGTTTGCATTCAAGATGTTGGCTCTTGCTGAAGGCTCCTGTGCTTCCAGCCTCCCCCGTCACTGTTTTCTTTTTGTATGGGTATCTGTGTGCACGTGCACACATGCGTGTATGTATACACGTGGGTGTGCATGTAGAGGCCAGATGGCCACACCAGGTGTCTTCCTCTACCGCTGTCTACATTATGTTTTGAGACAGGGTCTCTTGCTGAACCTGAAACTCACCAGTTCAGTTTAGACTGGCTGCCCGTTGAGACCCAGGGATCCACCTACCCCCCCGCCTCACCCCCTCAGCACTGCCGTCGCAGATGTGCACCACCACGCCAGGCCTTTACATGGGTGCTGGAGGTCTGAGCTTAGGTCCTCATGACTGTACAGTAAGCCTTTGACCCACTGAGCCCTCTCTCTCCAGCCCTTTCTTACCTTTTTCCTTACAAAGATAGCCTCTGCTGGCTTCAGGAGCCTGCGCTTCAGGGCCCTGACCTTCAGGATACCTGCAAAGATTCCAAATGACTCCTTCTTGAGGCTCTGGGTAGATGCCCAACTTGTGGGGGGTCACCGTATACCCCACCCCCATGATTTATGCTTTATTTCAACTTCTTCATCTCAAAGTCAGCAACCAGCACACGGTCGAGGGTAACCAGACATGCACGGAAAAGCAGCCCCAGACACCCCAGGCTCTGGAGCGCCATACTCACGCCTGCTGCACTTAGAGCAGAGGGTGGGGCCCTTACGATGAAAGCAGATAGGCTTGGAATCTCTGCAACAGAGAGAACCCACGAAAAAACTGACCCAGCAGTTTGGAAACACCAAACAACCAGGGGGGAAAAGTGCCAGTGACAGATGGATCAAGAAGCCGATTCAAAACAGCTGAAGGGAATTAGCGCGCTGGGAGCCGGTCAGAAGAAATTACCCAGAGCTGGTGGAGAGGCAGACAGATGTGGGCCAGGGGAGCTACCTCCCTACTGGGAAGGTTCAAAGCAGGGGAGGGAGCCACACTGGACAGGGCTAGTGCTCCAAGGGGGAAGGGCAAGTCCTTTCCAAAATAAAGCTCTGTAGAGACTCAAGGAACAGTGGACTGGACGGGCAAAACCCAGACAGAGACTAAGAGCGAATATCATAGGAATTTATGCTACATCTGGGAATAGCGAAGACAGTTGTGAGAGGAGCCAGAGAGAACGGGACACATGCTGTTCATGGGATCCGAGGAGCTGACCCTCACTTTGGCAGCTGGCCCACCCCATCCCTAAAGTACAGAGAGACTGGCCTCTGTGAAGTAACCGGTGAGACAGTGCTGACTGTCACGTGAGGTTTCCTTGACCCCCAGCTGGACCTAAAGTACATAGTAGCATATCGTTGGTGGCAAGAGGGTAAACAGGTGACCTACCCTAGCATTGGGCTTGGGTGAGTGACAGCCTCCTGTCAAGGAGAGCTGAATGTAAACCAGCAGAGGGGAAGTTGAAAAAAAAAAAAACCCTAAAGTCAAAGGGAAAGAGAAAGTTTAAAATGGACAGGTGTGGTCCACAGACTGGGTGAAAGAAAACAGCAAGCCAAGACTCTTGACACGATAGGGTCAGCTCTCCGTGGTGAGGCTAAGCAAAGGGAGAGTGATCCTGTGCACTGTGGTGGAGGCTCCTCGGGAGACACGCCTCAAAACACGAGGGTGTGAAGGTTGAGAGCATGAGAGACGGCAATGCCAGCTCAGGCTCAGACAGTGGGGGAATCTCACGAGACAGAGGACTGGGTTTTGACTCAAGCTCAGCCCCGTGATGAAGCTGGGAACCAGACTCTTTGTGAAGGCCTGAGGCTGACTCAGGCTCTGTGGAGAGGGATGGGCTCGGTAGGATGAACTCAGGTTATGCCTTGGGGATCTGCTTTGACCCAATGCTTCTTACTCAAACTCTGTATGGTGAATCCAAGGCTGTGACCTGGGCTCTGTACAGTTTTCTGAGGCCACCGATCCTGGATCCGTGTTGGTCTCTGGCTCTGTATGGTTTTGCAAGGCTATGGTTCGGGCTTTGTATTGGTCCATGGCACTGTGACCTGGGTTCTGGGTGGCTTTCTGGGATGACGCTGCAGGTTCTCAGCGACTGGGATGATGATAGGCTGATCCCTTCACTGCTTCATTTCCGGGTGGAGGGAGGCTTGGAATCAAAGCCTTTTAAGCCAAACACAAAGGCAGCCGTGGGGAGACACTCGGCAGTGGCAGTGTGATTTACCTGAAGTCAGTGTGCTGCAGAGGTGACAGCTCACCTTGACGAAGGTCCAGGGAAACTCAGAACCCCTGCCTGGGGATGTAAGGTGGGGCAACTGCCTTGGAGAACTTGCTAACAGTTCCTGGAAGGTCCCTGACCCAGCAGTCCTATCCCAGGGACACACCCACAAGAACCAGAACAGGTCCACATGATCTCTGAAAAGCAGAAACAATCCACGTGCCCGCCCATCAATGAATAAACAAGCAAAATGTCCTTGCACACAACGGAATGTTTCCAAGGAAAGAAAACGACGCCGAATAGTCTTTGCCATGGATGAGCCAGAAGAGAGTGTGACTTAGTGAAATGGGCCAGCCACAAAGGACAGCTGTCGCCTGGCTCCATTTAAATGAAATACTCCAAGTAAGTGGCTCCGTTGGTAAAAGGCTTGCTATGCAAGCACAGGGGAAGTGGGGCTGGATCCCCTAGGACCTACCTAAAACTAGAGGTGTGATAAACACCTGTAACCCCAGGGTTGGGGAAGCAGAGACTGGAAGACCCCTAGGGCTCCTGCCCAGGCAGCCTATCCTCACAGGCAAGGTCTAGATTCAGTAAGAGAGGCCTTGTCTAAAACATTATGGCAGAGGGCTGGCAAGATGGCTCATGAGGTAACGGTGCTTGCTGCCAGACTGGGTGGCCTGAATTTGATCACCAAGTCCCACATAGTGGGAAGAAAAAAAAATTAACTTCCGCCAGTCACAGATATGCACCATGGCACACCAACACCCTCCCTCTCAGACTTAAATTTTTATTTTATATGCATTAGTGTTTTGCCTGCTTGTATACCTATGCACCACATGCATGAAGTGCCTGTGGAAGCCAGAAGAGGGCGTAAGATCTCCTGAAACTGGAGTTACAGACAGCTGTGAGCCACATGCAGGTGCTGGGAACCGAGCCTGGGTTATGTATAAGAACAGTAAGTGCTTTTAACAGCTGAGCCATCTCTCCAGCCCATAAATAAAGGTGAGGCTTTTCCCCAAAAATTAAGGTGAAGAATGCCTAAGGAAGATAGACAGTGTTGATCACTGGTCTTCACATCCATGTGCATTCCATATACGTGAGCCTGCGCACAGATGTGCACACACACATGTTTGTGTATGAAATCATTCCCTGAGTTGATAACCCATCTAGACAGGAAGCCCATTGGTTTGTTGCTGTAAGCTGGAAGGGGGATAAGGTGGGGATTCCTTTTTTTTTTTTGAGATAGGGTTTTCTCTGTGTAGCGCTGTCTGTCCTGGAACTCACTCTGTAGAGCAAGATGGCCTTAAACTCAGGGGGTCTGCCTGCCTTCGTCTCCTGAGTCCTGGGATTAAAGTATGCATCACTATATCTGGCAGCAATGGAGGAAGTCCGAAATTTGATGCTGATGATTGATACATGCATCTGTGAATAATACATGAACAGTGTTTAAATGTTGGAGTTTGTGGCCATTGATTTATTTCCAAGAGAGTGTTAAAAAGCACAAGAGAAGAGGTGGCAGCGTAGAGGGGAACTGGTCCAAAGGGTTGGTTCAGGACGATCTTAAATCCTTCCACCTGATGTTAGCTCTTGCAGGGAAGATCAACAGAAGGTTCTTTTCTTTCTTTCTTTCTTCTTTTTTTTTTTGTTTTTTTTGTTTTTTTTTTTTTTTTGTTTTTTTGAGATGAGGCTTCTCTGTGTAGCCTTGGCTGTCCTGGACTCACTTTGTAGACCAGGCTGGCCTCGAACTCACAGCAATCCACCTGCCTCTGCCTCCCGAGTGCTGGGATTAAAGGCGTGCCCCCCCTCCCCCCAGCTCAACAGAAGGTTCTCTGAGAACCGAGACTCAACTGGAGGAAAAGGGCACACAGGTGGAGATCCCAGGCAGAGCCCAGCCTTGCCTCTGGTGGAGCCGTCCTGACCAAAGCGTGTTCTCTGAGCTTTGCCCCACAATAGAGGCTCTGTCGAAGCTATGCATTTCTGTGCCTCCCCCTTACAGATACAGGGGATGTTCACTCCCAAAATGATGCAAGCAACATTTGATTATGTACGGCTCCCACTCACGAGTCTGAAGGGAACCCAGAGAGAGCTGTCCCATGCTGCTCAGTGTGTCCGGGTCCCACGGTGAATCGTGTGATATCAAGATGTTCAGGGGTGACACAGATTCTGGCTCAGCCTCATAAACACTAGGAAGGCGCTAGCTGCCCCCTGGCTTCCCTCAATAAGTAGTCCAAAATCTGGACACACATGTGGGCACCAGTCGCAGCTCTTGCCTCTCTGTTCTTTATTGTCATTTGGGGCCATCTGTGTGTGCTAGGCTGACTGCATCTGGGTGACAAATGTCTGACATTGGTTTGATTCTCTTGCTGTCAGCTCTTAGAGGGCTTGGCTGTGTGCTTACACCTGCTGCTCTAAGGGCCAGGTCAGCCAAAGACCCCAGTGATGTGGGCTGGGGAGGCTGCGTGTGGGATACAGTCGGCTGATGCCACACCACCATGCAGAAGCAAAGGGGAAAAAAAATGGCACTGGGGTGGAAAAGGTATTCTTGCACAGCTAGTGGGGAGCATAAAATAGTTAGGCCATTCCTGGGGAAATTAAAAATAGAATCTGATATCCTCCTTCTGGGTGTATCAAAGGAAATGAACTCACTGTGATCAAGAGCCTGGATCCCCGCATGCTCTGAGAGTGGGCGCTCTCTAGCTCTGTGTTCTCTGCCGACCTCACTGGCTGTGCACAGCCTGCTCCCAGTGTCGTTACAGAGAGCCACCGTGCAGTAGAGAGGCCTCTTGAGCTTCCTCCTCCTGCTTCATGGAGATGTTATATCTTTTTCCAACTCCCTCCCCAGCACACCTGCTAACCACTGTCCACTACTGAGTTGAGCCTTCTCACCTTGCTCCTAGGAGTGTTCTTGTTTTTGTTTTTGTTTTTCGAGACGGGGTTTCTCTGTGTAGCCTTGGCTGTCCTGGACTCGCTTTGTAGACCAGGCTGGCCTCGAACTCATAAAGATCTGCCTGCCTCTGCCTCCCCAAATGCTGAGATTACAGGGGAGAGGGGGCCTAAAGAGATGGCCCGGTTTAAGAGGTATTTCTTGCTCTGAATTGGATGCTCACCTTTCCTCAAGAGTGTTTCCTCGTGTTCTGAAGGTGTCTCTCCCCTCTGTTGGTTGCGTCCTTGCTCTGTAGAAACATCTTACCTTGGTGAGGTCCTGTTTTCTGCTTTTATTTCTATTCAGTGTGCTCTTAGGGTCATGTTAAAACGACAACAAACAAAGAAAACTACTAAGATCGGTGATTTTCCCCTATATTTTTAGTACTTTTAGGATTAAGATTTAGGTAACACTGTCCACTTTTGGTTTGCTGCTGCTTCTTTTAGATTTATTTTATTTTATTTTATATGTATGAGTGTTTCGTTTGCCTGTATGTATGTGTACCACATGTGCATCTGGGGCCCGTGAAGTTCAGAAGAGGGGGTGAGATCCCCTGGAGTTGCGGATAATTGCGAGTCACCATATGCGTTCTGAGAACTGAGGCCCAGTCCCCGCAAGAAGAATGAGGGCTCTAAGGCACTGGACTCTCTTAGGACAGGACCTCATGTTGCTCAGCCTGGCCTCAGGCTATGTAGCCAAGAGTGACCTTGAGTTCTGATCCTCCTGCCTCAGTGCTGGAGTTACAGGTGTGTGCCATCACACCTGGTTTATAGAACCCAAGGTTTTGGGCATGACAGGCAAGCACTCTGCCACTTGAAGTGCATCTTCAGCCATTGTATGTTTAACCCACTGTAAGTGTGTGTGTGTGTGTGTGTGTGTGTGTGTGTGTGTGTGTGTATGTGTGTGTGTAGATAGAAATAAGAGAAACAGACATGGTATGTGATTGAATTATGGCCTTTGGTTGCCCAGAAGACCGTGTAGAGTGCATGAGGTCCCTGGCCTCGAGGGAAACCCACACCCCTGCCTGGAAAGATGTTTGTGCCCAGCTGGGTGGCTGTGCTGAGCTGTGCAGCTGGCTCTGCCTGCCATGTTAGGCCAGACACCACCAGGGCTGCACAGCAGCTGCATTGAGCCTGGCAGCAGGTGCTCTGTGTGTGGCAGGCAGCTGGTCCCGTGGGCAGGGCCTATGCCATGCCCGGGCAGGATACTGTCTGGGCTACAGGGCCACAACCTCTGGGTGGAGAGTCGTATAGGCAGGCACTTGCCACGTGTTTGTGGAGAAGCCAGCTGTGCCCAGGGATGCACACAGCTGTGTGGAAAAGAATGTGGTCCCCCTCCCCAGGTGGCTTGTCCTGAGTGTTTCCCTCTGTCTCCAAGCCTGTCTGCAGGCTTCTGGGCATGCCATCTGTGGGGTGTTGGGTGGGCGCTATGTTGGCACGTGGCTGCTGCTCACTCCGGGGCACAGTGGCTCGTGCAGATCCAGCCCTTTCCTGCTTCTTTTCCACACCTTCACCAGCACTGCATTCTACCACGTGTGAGGACCATGTGGCACCGTGCTCCCCGACTTAAGATGGGCTACGTCCTGAGAAACCTATGACACGTCATAAGCCAAAACTGCATGGACCATGGCCACCCTCCCAACATCCCAGCCCCGGCCAGCCCACTGCGCACCCTCAGAACACCCTAGCTTACACTGAGGCAGAGTCAACACTGAGCCCGTCTCATCATAAGCTGACTGCCTATGTTGCTTCTGAGCACTGCTGATCCTGGGACCAGCTTTAAGGAACTTCCTGTGGCACAGCGCCAGCACAGGAAAGGGCAGAGAGCAAACACACACTAGTCACTTTTGCACCACGGTAAAGTCAGGCTGGTGTAAATGGGGACTCTGTCTCAGGGCTGCTATTGCTGCAATGGAACACCATGACCAAAGCGCTTGTTAGACTTCCGCTTCCTCACCACTGTTCATCAGGACAGGAACCCCAACAGGCCAGGGAGCTGATGCAGAGGCCTTGGGTGGGTGCTGCTTACTGGCTTGTCCCTCATGGCTTGCTCTCTTAGAGAACCCAGGACCACTAGCCAACGGGTGGCCTCACCCACAACAGGCTGGGTCCTCCCTCATCAATCACTAATTAAGAAAACGCCCTACAGGCTTGGCTATAGTTGATGTGATGGAGGCATTTTCTCTCTTCCAATGACCCTAGCTTGTGTCAAGTTGACCTAAAACTAGCCAGCACAGACCTTCTGTAGCTCAGACTGCTCCTTTCGCCTCTTTTCTTTTCTTTTTTTTCTTTCTTTCTTTTTTTTTCTTTTTTTTTTCCCCTCTTCTCTTCCCCTTTCTCCCTTCTCCACCTCCTGAGTGACTGAGATGCCTGGCCTGTGCCACCACGTGTGGCTTTTTTTTTTTTCTCAGTGAAGATAAGCACCTGAGTTCTTTTGTTTGTTTGTGTGTTTTTGTTTTTTTCAAGACAGGGTTGGTCTGTGTAGCCTTGGCTGTCCTGGACTCAGGCTGGCCTAGAACTCACAGAGATCTGCCTGCCTCTGTCTCCCTGAGGGCTGAAACTAAAGGTGTGCAGGCTCTTTTTTTCCCTCCCACCTGAGTTCTAAGAGCAGTTGTATTTAAAAAAACAAAACAAAACAAAAAAACATTGTTTGTGTGTTGTGGGGTGGGGAACATGCATGTCTGTCGTAGAATATGTGTCACATGACAGATTGCAGGAATTGGTTCTCTTCTTCCCTGAGGGTTCCTAGGTATTGTGATTAGGTTGGCGGGCTTGGAGGCAAGCTCCTTTACCTGCTGAGCCATCTCACTATATAGCTCTGGCTGTCCCAAACTCACTATGTAGACCAGGCTAGCCTTGAGTTCACAGAGATCGACCTGTCTCTGCCTCTGAGTATTGGGATTAAACGCGTGCACCACTATGCACAGCATCTCCCGTGAGTTCTAAAAGCAGTTATAGATCCTTATTTTGTATATTTATGACCTTTTCCTCCTTCCTTCCTTTTGGCTTTTGTTTTATGAGACAGGATTTCTCTGTGTAGCCCTGGCTGTCCTGGAATTCACTTTCTTTACCAGGCTGGCCTCGAACTAAGAGGTCCACCTGCCTCTGCCTCCCAAGTGCTGGGATTAAAGGCATGTGCCAGCACTTCCCAGCTATTTTCTTTATTTTTTAAAGTGATACATAAAAAACTGTGCATATGGAGCCGGAGAGCTGGCTCAGAGGTTAAGAGCACTGGCTGCTCTTCCAAAGGTCCTGAGTTCAATTCCCAGCAACCACATGATGGCTCACAACCATCTAGAATGAGATCTGATGCCCTCTTCTGGCCTGCAGGTGAACATGGAGGCAGAATACTGTATACATAACAATAAATAAATAAATCTTTTTTTTTTTTAAACTGTGCATATTAAGGGGTAATCAGTGATGTTTTCCTATGGGCATGTGTTGTCTGGTTTCAAAGTTAGAATAAACACACGGTCTTCTAACACAGTTCAGTTCTTCAGGGTTCAAAATCTTTCTAGCTTTTTGGGACACATGGTATATTACTGTCCTCTACTGTGTTAGTGACTTCTGCCTGACAGAGACAACCTTAGGGAGGGTGTGCTCAGGCTCACTGCTTCAGAGAGTTTCCGTCCATCACGGTGGCTGAGGCATGGTGGAGCAGTGTGGCGGAAGCTGTTTGCACAACACGTCACTCTGGGCCCGGGAGCCACAAGTGTGACAAGAACCAAGAGCTGCGAGTAACCAGCTAAGACCCACCTCGACGGCCTACGTCCTTCAGCCACACCACACTCCCTGAAGCCTCTGAAGGCCCGAGAATTAACACCACAAGCTGGAGACCAAATGTTCAAAGCTGGAGCCCAAGGAGGACATTTCACCCTCACATCACAGCATACATACAGAGCCACCTTTCCCTGCCATCTGCTTTGTGTTACCTCATCTACTTCTGGTGGTTATTCATTGAAGAACATACACACGTCCACAGTCACACACACACACACACACACACACACACACACACACACACAGAGTTGGTTTTATCCTGGGAAACAAGTTGCAAACAGCTTTCCAGATTGTCTGCTGCCCTCCTATCTCTGTGCCATTTGCATCACCCTGAAGGTTTTTAGTCTTTTAGGTACTCTTATCCCTAGACCCTGCGCTCAGTCACAAGGAAGGAAACATTTCATTCTGGTAAAGAGTTCTGAGACCGAGTCAGCCCCAGCAGGACAGTAGAGGGACAGGCTGGCCCAGACAGGGACCCTGGCCTCCTCATGTCCCTGTTTACATGGTGAGACATGTTTGCCCAAGAATTCAGGGGCACCCTGTCTTCACTTCCCCAGGCAGGGCATGAACTGATGCTGCCTTGACATGTTCAGGCTGTCATGGAAGCTAGCTACAGTCTCTTCCAGCATTCCCCTGTCTCTACCCCACCCCTCCCTCTCCCCCTTCTCCCTCCCCCCCCCCTCTCTCCCCAGCTTGTCCACTGTTCTCCTCTACCTGTCCAAAACTCCAGGCGCATGTTTGCTCCTAGTCCCTGTCCCTTCCTAAGGACCTTGCCCATGGCTTGTCTCCGATAGGGTGTCCTGGTGGTGTGCAGATGGGCCTCTGAGCCTTTCTGTGCTCTGTTTGGAACATAATAATGACATTCCTGTCTGAGGACAGAGCTCTCCCTTCTGTGAGCTGCCTTGGTTCTCACAGTGCAGGGTTATCGCTAGGTCTGGCTCCGCAGCCTTCCCCTGACCCTGCTTTGGTGGGAGCTGACCCGAGGCCCCTGGTGTTGTCTGCGAGGCTAAAGCTTGGAACTGTGTAAGCAGAGTTGGTCGGCAAGGCCTGTGTTTTATTATAAAGCTCCCTGGGGGATGCTCTACCCAGCTCCCTTGGAGGACTCCCAGGGTTTTGAGCTCAGCTACTAGCCCTTGATGACTCAAGGCTTCTGCGCCTGGGTCCTGGCCCTGCTGGTCTCGCAGCTCCCTTCTAACCAAAGAGGTCTCGCTCTAACCTGTAGAGCTCCCAGTTGACAGCTTCCGGCTCTCTAAAGCCCCGCCCCCTCCCTTCTGCACCCCTGAAGCCCTGTCCCCACTCTCCGCCCCCCCTAGCATAGACCTGACCTTAGCAGAGTGGATGGTATCCTGGCACCTGAATGGGGCTATGGTGAGGAAAGCTCTCAAAAGCTCGCACTCCACGTAGATCTTAGAGGTGCTGCTGAAGTGAAGGTTTGGTGCCTGCTGCTCCAGGGGCCAGTGTGCCCGAGGGCTCTTAAAGCCAGACCACAGGGCCACCAGACAGGCTTCAGGGGGTCAGGGAAGAGAAAGGAGCCCAGGATACGTACTCCTGGCTGGTGATAGCACAGGGTCGCGAACCCCAAGCTGAGGATGAGGACAGTGTGGACCTGGCCTGGGGTCCTGGCCCTGCCCTTTTCCCACCACTGGAACCCTACATTTCCCACTGTAGTCCTACCCTGCTGTGCTCTTGAGGATTTAACTGGGGATTGGTCTCTATCTGTCAATGCCAGTCTCAACAGGAACTGTCTGGAAAGCTACAGAGCTCTTAGAGGCCATGTCTGGGCATCTATGAGGGCCTTGGGTCACTTGGGGATCCCCAGCATTCTGTAGAGAACAGGACCGTGTTGATAGACATACGGGCAAGCAGGTTCAGAGAAGGTCTCTATGCACCGCCTGACTTTTAGGATCCCTAGGGTGCCACACTCCCGCCTTATCACTCCTGCCCTTCTCGGACATGGCTCAGTGCGCTGTTCCCGCTGTTCCCATGGAGGCGCTGCACTCCACACAGTTCTTAAGAGTGAGGCGAGGATGCCTCAGACAGCTCAGCCCAGACAGCTCTCCCCACCCTACGGCAGGGCCTCACTCTCTCCTCTCTGTCCTCAGGCTAACAGGCAGCGAACCCCTGACAATACTCCCCCTGACCCTGGAGACTGACGCCGCAGCCCAAGCGCACTACAAGGCCTGCGACAGGCTGAAGCTGGAGCGCAAGCAGCGGCGCATGTGCCGGAGGGACCCGGGCGTGGCAGAGACACTGGTGGAGGCGGTG
The DNA here is from genome assembly GCF_964271855.1 of Acomys minous. Lineage (NCBI taxonomy): Eukaryota > Metazoa > Chordata > Mammalia > Rodentia > Muridae > Acomys > Acomys minous. The sequence goes on along the minus strand of NC_140498.1, from coordinate 12,473,921 downwards.
AGCATGAGTGCACTGGAGTGCCAGTACCAGTTCCGCTTTGAGCGCTGGAACTGCACCCTGGAGGGCCGCTACCGAGCCAGCCTGCTCAAGCGAGGTAAGCTCTCGCTTGTCTCCATGGCAGCGGTACCGTCCAGTCTCACCCTGCCATGTGTGCACAGGTGACAGCACACCATCAGCTTTGACCGAAAGCCTCGGGCCCAGGACAAATCCTCCTTGCCCCTCCTTCCACTGGGCACAGAGGCTCATGCTAATCTCTGTGCATAGGTAGGTGATAGGTAGACGTGGATAGATAATGGGAAATGCAGGTAGATGACAAATGAGTGATGGTTAGGTAGGTAGAGATAGATAGATGATAGATAGATAGATAGATAGATAGATAGATAGATAGATTAATATATGACAGATGATACCTGAGGTCTAAGGCTGGATTTGCCAAGGACCTCAGGGACAGGCCCAGACACTGGACACCTGGATGAGATCTCTCACACCACACTTGAGGTGCCACAGTAGGCTCCGAAGCCTTACCCACTCCCCAGCCTGGCCCACACTACTGCAACCCCAGCACCTCTCTCCCAGATGTCCGCCAAAGGCCCTCAGAGACACACCAGCCACCCCAAACCCCTACCTAGCCAGCATGTGAAGTCATGGTGCCTGTCTGTCCACTGTCACCAACTCTTCTACTGTCCCCAGGCTTCAAGGAGACTGCTTTCCTCTATGCCATCTCTTCTGCGGGCCTGACGCATGCACTGGCCAAAGCATGCAGCGCCGGACGCATGGAGCGCTGCACCTGTGACGAGGCGCCTGACCTGGAAAACCGCGAGGCGTGGCAGTGGGGCGGCTGCGGAGACAACCTCAAGTACAGCAGCAAGTTTGTCAAGGAGTTCCTGGGCCGGCGGTCTAGCAAGGATCTGCGAGCCCGGGTGGACTTCCACAACAACCTCGTGGGAGTGAAGGCAAGCTGGGTTGGGCACAGGGCAGGATGGGGGTGGGTGGGGGTGGGTGGGGGCTGCGTCTGAGAGGAGCCGGGCACTAAGTACAGGGTAGGTGAGGCAGGATGGCTCTACCGGGACGCTGGGCCTGGGCATGCAGTGGATGGAGTCAGGGTGAATGCGTGGGGAGCACAGTATGGGGGAGGCGATGAAGAAAAGAGGCTGGGAGGAGGCAGGAGCTGCCTGTTCCAGCCCTGTAGTGCCAGCTAGCATCCTGGAATCCTGCTTACATAGGGGACAGATGGGGTCGCCAGTCATGGAGGTACACAGTGTTGGTTGAGGAAAGAGCCTTCTTCACCTCAGCGTCTGTTTCTGGCAAGTCAAGAACGGGGGCTTGTCTCTCTGGACAGTCTGCCCCAGAGGCTGGTGGTTTGTGCCCTGCCTGTCAGAGTGACCTGCAGGGTCACCACAGAAGTAGAGAGCAGCCACAGGATTGTAGACAGCAGGTTCCAAGGAAGAGCCGAGGGTACAGGACCTATTTGCCCATGATGTTGTCTGTGTCCATCCAAGGCTCTGTTCTGGAAGACAGAGACAGAGTCTGGAAGCCTTTAAGAATAAGCACAAAAGGTTATTTCTTAGCTCTTCAGTAGGCCTTTGGGGAGTTGTGGGCTGCTTGCATGGCCGAGCTCTGGAGGCACCTGGCCTCTTGAATATCTTTAGCTGTCACTTGCAGCTCTGACAATCCTGGTCACCTCAGGCTGAAAGGGAACAAGGTAGAACCCCTCCCTCGCCTCATCTTTGAATGACCCAGAGTCCAAACTCTAGCCTGGGCCTGGGAAAGCGGGGTCCACACCTCCCTCAGGAGCTGGGGGGGGGGGGGCGTTCTCCTCCTCCCCTTGTCTGGCTCTGCATCTCCAATCTGGGGAGGACAGCAAGGTAATTAGATCCAGTGCTCCCCTGAGCTCCCTGTTATTGAGTAACTGGAGTTCTGAGTCCCCCACTTCTTAAAGGATTGGTCTGCCTCCTTCCCACCCAGCGCCTTCCCAGGCCTTGGCTAAGTGGAGAGGGAAGCCCGGGAGGGCAGATTCAATCTCCAAGGCCAGGCTGTGCTTTTCTTTCCTGCTGGACCCTCCCTCCTCACCGTCCTCTCCTGAGCTATTAATGAAAAGTCAGAATGTGTGAGCGTGCTCCATCAGCTTGCTGCGCCCAGGCAGCCTTGCTTTAATTAAATCTGTCCCGGTTTCTCAGGAAACCTTGGTTAAGTGGGACTCTCCAGTTGCCTGAGGAGAGTGAGGAGGTGGCTGCACTTGTTAATCCCTCTCCAATGGACGCTCCTGGGGCCAGCTTGGGAGCTCAGCAGTAGCTTAGGGCCCACCTGGGAAGAGGCTCCCCCTTCCCCGGCATTCTTCTGCCCCCCTCAATGTTCTTAAGATTTGAAACAACATTTGGAGACCCTGGGCTTGAGAGGCCAGGCAAGAGATCCCTCGGGAAAGGGCCTAGCCAGGGTCCCCCACAGCCATGTTCCAGGCCTGCCTGCTCCTACCTGTGCCACGGAGTGAGGGGCACAACCTCCTCTTCTGGGGGAGTTGGCCCTGGAAGCCCTGGAAGGTGCTGCATTTTGTTAAGAAGGCACCCTGATTGCAGTGCACTTTTCCACCTTTCTCTGTCTGCACCCATGCCCCTCACAGGCTGACACTTAAGTGGGCAGGGCTTGAGTCATGTCTCCTGCAGCTCGGCGGTCAGGAGGCTTGTGGTCAGCCCAGACAGAGAGGACCAGATGAACAGTGTGCTGCCATCAGAAATAGAAGATTGGCAAGGCTGTGATGGTGGGGCAGGGATGGTTTATAAGGTTAGGCAGGAAGTGTCCCAAAGGAGGCATGGGCCAGCCTGTGTTCATAGAGGTGCAGAGGTGCATCCTGGAAGTCAAGGTGCTGCTGACCTTAGGGCTCCTGTGCCCTGGCAGTCCTGACTTAGAAAGAGCCGCCTGTGATCCTGGGTTGCTGGGCTTCCTGTGTGCTGCACAGTGCTGCCCCCTGCTGGCCAGGCTCCATTCTAGGTCTGGGCTCAGGTCTTCCTGGCTTGCTCCTCACACTCCCATTCCTGTCCCTTGCAGGTGATAAAGGCTGGAGTGGAGACCACCTGCAAATGTCACGGTGTGTCTGGCTCCTGCACCGTGCGGACCTGCTGGCGGCAGCTAGCACCCTTCCACGAGGTGGGCAAGCACCTGAAACACAAATACGAGACCGCACTCAAGGTGGGCAGCACCACCAACGAAGCCACAGGCGAGGCGGGCGCCATCTCCCCGCCACGGGGCCGGGCCTCTGGGTCGGGAGGTGGGGACCCACTGCCCCGAACACCGGAGCTTGTACACCTGGACGACTCTCCCAGCTTCTGCTTGGCTGGCCGCTTTTCCCCCGGCACCGCAGGCCGCAGGTGCCACCGCGAGAAGAACTGTGAGAGTATTTGCTGTGGCCGCGGCCACAACACACAGAGCCGTGTGGTGACAAGGCCCTGCCAGTGCCAGGTACGCTGGTGCTGCTATGTGGAATGCAGGCAGTGTACCCAGCGAGAGGAGGTCTACACCTGCAAAGGTTGACTCGAGGCCCTGTGGCCCTACCACAAGGGGTGTGGGCTTTGTGCGTGGCATCGGAAAAACTCTAAACCTGCAGGAACCGACTCCTGGGCTCTCTGCCAGCCTTTCTCTTCAGGGAGCGTAGGCAGGGTGCATAGTGCAAGAGGTTTTAACCTGCGTAGAGTAAGCCCTGCAGGCCCGGCCTATGCTGCTGTGGGGGGCACGGGTGTCACAAACAACACCAAAAGGTCTGCAAGGAAGAAGATGTGCCCCTAGCATGCTTGGGCCCTAGTATTGCAGACAGCTGGTTTGGCTGTCTCCCTCTCAAAGGCCCAGAGGGCGGGGCTGGCCCCTGTCTGGCCTCCTCAACCATTTTGCTTACGCCTTGGGCTTGAGCTCCACCACCCCACCTCTGACCCGAGAGCATTGCAGTAATGCTTTCTCAGTTGTCTCTGTCCCTGGCGCATCGGTCCCTGGAGTGTAGCCCTTGTCAGGGACCGGTGTGTTGACTGGCCCGCCCTGCCTCTGAGGCTGGGAGGGCAGGTGCACCTTCATACTCACCTGGCTGCCCTTCTGGGCCAGCAGCCTGATGCCAGCACTGTCTTCAGAGAGCCAGACCACTAGGAGAGGACAGCCACTCCGTCTCCAGGGCCAGCCCTGGCCCCTGACCCTGAGCACTTCCTTGGAGTATCAGTGACTTTTAAATTATTATTATTATTATTTAACTAATATAGTAATTATTATTTTCTCTGTCCCCCTTACCTCCTGATCTGTGGCTTTTTCCTCTGACTTGCCCCAGGCCCAGCCCAGCCTTCACCTTCTCATCTCTTTACACTCCCCCTTCCTCTGCTTGCTCTAGTTTGAAACCACTAAATCAAGGTCGTGTTTGGAAAGGAACAAAGCAACGGAGCCTAGCCATGGCTCTCGGGGCTCTGGAAGCCCACTCCCCGATTCTGCCTTCCCTGGGGTCAGAGGCCCTTTTTGCTCTCTATCCCGCAGGTGCAACGATCAGACGTGGGGTCTGGGGTGCTGGAGGCATGGGCGTGGTGACAGAGGCAGGGTCAGCTTTCTGACTGTCCATCTCGGGAAGCCGATCTCGCTCTGTGTCACCAAGGGTGGTCTGGAGGGACAGACACATTTGCTGTCATCAGGTCTTGCTGATGTCTCTGCAGGGGAAAGGTGGCTACACTGAGCTGATGTCGACAGTGTGTGTGTGTGTGTGTGTGTGTGTGTGTGTGTCTGCACGCATGCGCGTGTGTGAGTTAAATGAGTGTGAGTGCAGGTACTCTGAGCTGGCACAGTCAGTACCCAGTTAGCCTGTGCCCCTCTGCAATATGGTGACTCTTTGTTGCTCAGCCTTAGGTTTGTGTGGGAACCGCACGGCTGTGTAGGCTAGAGTTTGGGCAGGTGGCGGGCGTGGAGGCAAGAACTACTGAGGAAGGGGTAGCTCCCTTGGAGCACCAGGGTCCAGAAGACCCAAGCGTGGTCACCAGGGGTCCAGAAGACCCAAGCGTGGTCACCAGGGGTCCAGAAGACCCAAGCGTGGTCACCAGGGGTCCAGAAGACCCAAGCGTGGAGTGGTGGTAGAACTGTGTCTTGAAAGGAAACCTATTTATGTGCATAAGGGTCTCTGGCCCTTATTGGATGTGTACATAATAAAGTTTATTCTCCTGTGGTTCATGATAGCCCACCAATGAATACCACGTTCCCAGGATGAGAGTGTGAGTGGGGAGTGCACCCCACACTTCTTAGATGTCTGTACCCAGTCACACTATCACCACCATAGACTGGAGCTTCATCTCTGTCAGATCCGGCGGGGGGAAAGGAGCCTACCAGTTCAGAGGAGGAATATTTTTTTTTTAATCGAATACCACACTTAGCTCTATGTCCTCAATATTCAGAAAAGTATTTTTTAAAACAAGGCAGAATGAAAATGTCTGTCAGCTGGTTTGTTTCTGTATAAATATATATTAGAATTGTCTTTCTGGATGAAGCAACTCCCGCAGGCCAGAGCCTCTTTCATCTTCTCTTCTATGGGCAGTGAGAGTGAGCAGCTGCCCGCCCTGCTCCCCGCCGGCCACCCAGGGTATGCTGGCCCTGAGGCTCGCTGCTGGCCCGCCCGGCAGGGCAGTGGACACACAAGGGAGCTGTCTTTGTGTGGAGTCCTGTGCAGCCTGTGATTTCTCTACCTCATCTGTGTGGCGAGTAGGTGTGAACCTGAGTGACTGCAGAGAATGTATTTATTTAACAGCTTTGTGTAACAAAACCAGAAACAAATGGAAACACTAAATAAATGTATTTTAAATTATAGACAACCTAAGTCTCCTGCTTTCACAGAGGCTCTGGGGAACCTGTCAAGGACAGGGAGGAGGAAGGTGTGGGAAAGGCCTGGTTTGGGGGAGGGGGGGGAATCTGGTGATGGGGAAGACGGATCAGCCTGAAAGAGGAGAACTTGGAAGGAGGAAGAAGAGGAGGAGGAAAAATATCTAGGGAAAAATGGGAGGACAAGGATGCTCCCTCCTGAGGACCCAGGGTGAAGAGAGTTTTGCTAACCCCAGGACTGCTAACCGTAGCCTGTGTGGCCATCCTAGACCCCTGCCTCCTCTCTGCCACTGGTGTCAAGGTTGAGTGGCAGTTGGGGCACTTTAAGGAAGCCCTCTTGTCAAAACCTCTGCCAGAGTGAGTTCCTACCACTGCTCCTCTCTCTGGCTTGGCCTCTGTCTGTTCTACGGCAGGGGACCTCCTGCCCTATGTCTGGGGTGCTCTCAAAGTGGCCCTCTCCCCTGTCCCTCTGCTTCTTCCCAGCCACCATCACCTGCCTTGCTTGGCTCCCTAGTGGCCTCTCTAGCACAAGTCTGTCTCCCCACCCTGGCCCAGGGTTTGCACCCATAAGCTTCATGACAGAGGCTGCCCTCTGAGGATGATGGAATATCTATTCCATTAAGATGTCTGTACCTCAGCTGGGCGTGGTGGCGCACACCTTTAATCCCAGCACTTGGGAGGCAGAGACAGGCGGATCGCTGTGAGTTTGAGGCCAGCCTGATCTACATAGTGAGCCCAGGACAGCCAAGGCTATACAGAGAAACCCCATCTCCAATAAATAAATAATAAATACATAAATAAATATCCGTATCTGTAGCCCTGCTTCCAAGAAGACGAGGGTCATGCCTGTGCTTGACTTGCACCGGAGCCTCTGGTCACAGGTGGACACCCACCAGGCACGTACCCCTGCAGCTGTTCAGGGTTCTGTAAATGACAAACAGAAGGATGGAGGTCATGCGCCTTCCTAGGTTTTGAGGGGCTTCATGGGGCCATTTTTCTGGGTAAGTCCTGTGAACTCTGGCTGAGTCTGTACAAAATGGATAGACAGGGAGGACCAGCCACTGTGTCAGCCCAGTCTGCTTCTAACCTGGGCGTATAGACTACGGCATATAGACTGGCCCCGTGGTGGGGGGGGGGGTGGCACCTGGTCAGTCTCCAGGAGATCTTGGCTACCAGCTAAATAGGCTGTATTCCTTTAAAATGATGTTCCCTGGGCATCTGGCTGTTCTTGCAGGATCTGAGGATGCCTAGATCTGTGTGCCCCAGTTGTCGCTACATGTTCAGAGGGGCTGTGCCCATGGATATGTGTCTGTATGTGTTTGTGCATGTAGTCATGGGAGCCGTGTCCTGTGTCTGTGTCCACACATCTCTATCTTGTACGTGGCTACATTCATAGGTCTGCCCCTTCATGTATGTATGGTGCTCTGTATCTGCATGTATGATGTGTCTGCCTGCATGCATGTTTGTGTGGATGTAGCTGTAGTAGGGACACAGTGCTGCCCATAACTTACCTCCTAGCCCTTACTCAGTCTGCCTTGCACAGCCATCTACCATGGTAAAGTCTGGATGTACCTCCACATGAGCTTCTCAGTGGGTGGGCTCCCACGGACCCCTGAGGCAAGAAGAAAGACCTTTCCCACTGAGTTACTTCCTCAAGTGGACCAAGGCACCTTCAGTCCTGAAAGGCACTTCCTGTTCTTGGCTGGAAAAGAGGTTCCCCAGCAATCCTTAAAGGACAGGGTATCCAAACCACGAGTGCTGGCAAGTGCGCACAGACAGGGGTGGTTCCATGGGACAGGCATTCTTGAGTGGGATGGCCCTAGGGCCTTTCATAGGTGGGGGCACAGGCCCAGGACATGCAGGTGCTAGGGACCAGCCAGAGACCAACCAGGCAACTCCCAGCGCTGAGGCTGAGACTGGGGCCGGGGCAGGCAGCTGGCTCACCTCCCAGCGGGGCTGGCTGGTGAGGGAGATGGCTGGGGGATTAGGTAAGAAGGCACTTAGGTAATGTCTCAGAAACGCTTCGGTGTGCAGCAGTGGGAAGGTATTGGGTTGGATCCCGCTCTGCCTGTAAGGCTGATTTCAGACACCAAGGATGAAGGTAGAGAGGAGGAGGAGGGGAGAGAGAGAAAAGGAAGAAGAGGCGAAGAGGAAGAGAGCGGAGGAGGGGAAGGGAGGACTATGAGGAGGCAGATGAAGGACAGACTGGGAGAAGGGAGAGGAGTAGGTTGGACTCTGAAACCAGTAGAGGCTGCAGCAAGCCTTTGGTTGCCCTGGGTGGGTTGCGGAGCATGGGAACTCCAGGAGGTGTCCTAGCTGTCCCCAGTTCCTGGCCCAGGTTGCTCATGGTAAACTCCCACAGGAGCTGCTGCGAGGGTGAGGAGGTCAGAGTGGGGAGTGAGGGCAGTGGAAGGTTGGTGCTGGCCCTGGGGGGTCTAGCTTGCCTGCATGTGTATACGCACACACAGACACACACACACACACACACACACACACACACACACACACACACACACACACACGGGGGTGGGGGGGTGGGGAGCGTTCACGCGCTGTGTGCTCCCCTCCCTGAGCTTTCTGGAGACCGAATTGACCTGGAATGACTTGGGAGGGCGTCTTATCTGTGGCCTCAGCCACGGTCCCTCATCACACAAGAGACCCGGGAAGGGACTTGCCACTGACTCTGTGGGGCCAGGACCAGGACACCTTCACAAATACAGGGACCCTGGAGCTGCCTGGAGACTGGTCACACTGGGGCACTGTTCTACGCTGTCCCTCCTCCATCCACTGCCTGCCACGGATGGCTGGATTCTATTCCTGGAAGGTTGGAGCTGACCCCAATCTGTGCTGTCACCCAGGGAAGGCAGGTGGAGCTTCAGGCTGATCCTCAACCCTGAGCAGAGATGGGCTTGCCTCCATTTTCCAAACCTCCACCTCTGGAAGTGGGATTAAGGGTTGCAGGGGTGAGGGGTAGGGGGGTGGGGGGACCCTTCCTGGCAGCTCAAGATTACGGTTTAGGGGTCTCAGCACAGCAAAGTACGGGCTGGAAAGGGGCAGTGGTCCTAGCTGCAGCTTTGCTGGCCTGCTCAGGGATGCGAGTGGGGGAAGGGTCCAGCAAGTTGCCAGGGAAACAAGAGCAAACAAACACTTCCTCCCCTCACAGGCCTGCTGGCCTGCTGGGGGGCCTGTGGCAATGACCTCATCTGCCCACCCAATCCTACTCCCAAGGCCAGGCTGAAGGTGGGGGGTCTGGGGCTGTTTGTATCGGGCCCAGATCCATGGAAACCGCGGGGGTTGGGGGTGTGGGCTGTTCCTGCTGTAGTCTGTCAGTAGGTGGCAGGAATAAGGATGAGAGAGGGAAGGAAAATGAGAGAGAGAGAGAGAGAGAGGGGGGGGGAGGCAGAGAGAAGAGGAGAGGGGAGAAAGGAAGGGGAGCAGAAGAGAAGGGTGTTCCAGGGAGGAGGCAGGAGGGCAGAGGGCAGAGGGCAGGGCAAGGGTGTGGAGGGTCCCAGAGGACCCAGAGAAGACACGCCCTGGGAACGCCCTGGGATATAAAAATAGCTGAGAATACTTGCGCTGTGGTGAGGGAAGACCCTGGGCACAAGCCCTTGAGGGTACGTGACTGACAGGGGACATAGGGTGGCAACTCTTTCAGGAAAGTCTCCTCCAATTTTTATTTATTTATTTATTTAATTTTATTTTTTTGGTTTTTTGAGACAGGGTCTCTCTGTGTTAACTTTGGCTGTCCTGGACTCACTTTGTTAGACCAGGCTGGCCTCGAACTCACAGTAATCCGCCTGCCTTTGCCTCCCAAGTGCTGGGATTAAAGGCGTGCGCCACCACGCCCGGCTTTTATTTATTTATTTAAGACAGGGTTTCTCTGTGTCCCTGGCTGTCCTGGAACTCTGAAGACCAGGCTGGTCTCAAACTCACAGGGGTCGGCCTACCTCTGCAGAGCCTGGGACCGAAGGTGTACTTGGGGGTTTGATATGGTTGGACTAGAGGCCAGCTGGCAGATGCGGTAAGCATCTCTAATCTGGAAGTTCCAAACCCTGAGGTCTGAGGCGCCCCCATAGTGAAAGCTTTTGAGCCTCATAAAGACTTTCAGAAAGTTCCAGGCCTGGAAGACTAACGTGGCTCAGCGGGTAGTGCTCCTCACCAAGCCTGATGGCCTCAGTTTAATCCCCAGAGCCCACAAGGTGGGTGAGGAGAACAGATATTCCCAAGTAGTCCTTTGATACATGTAAACGCAGCCAGATGTGGTGGCGCACGCCTTTAATCCCAGCACTGGGGAGGCAGAGGCAGGCGGATCGCTGTGAGTTCGAGGCCAACCTGGTCTACAAAGTGAGTCCAGGACAGCCAAGGCTACACAGAGAGACCCTGTCTCAAAAAAACTAAAAAAAAAAAAAAAAAAAAAAAAAAAAAGATACCTCTCTCTCTCTCTTCTCTCTCTCTCTCTCTCTCTCTCTCTCTCTCTCTCTCTCTCTCTCTCTCTCTCGCACACACACACACACACACACACACAGAGAGAGAGAGAGAGAGAATGTAAAATCCCAAGAACTCAACTGAAAATTAACTAGGTCAGCGTCTCTTGGCTACCTGCCAACAGTCAGTGACCGCCCGACACCTTTCTGACCTGGGGCTGACAAGTGTGAAAGTCCCTCCTCTAATGTGCAGACAAAGACCAGATGCTGAGAGGTCTTTTTTCTGCTGAGAGCTTCACCCTTCACCCACTTTCTGTCTGGAACAGGAGACCTGGCAGCAAAGTCACAGCAGCTATCTTGAGCTCTCGAGGAGGGAAGCCCCACTACAGCTGATGGAGGGACTGCTGGGGCTCCCGCACTGCCCTTTATTTCCGTTGTGCATGTGACTTAAGGCAGATGAACCCTGGCTGCGGGTGTCACGCGGTGATACAGCACAGGCTTAGCATAGCCAAGGCTCCGGGTTCTATCTCCAACCCTAAAATAAACAAAACACATTTTTAAAATTTTATAAGATTATCAGTTCAAGTAGGTTAAGTAGAAGAAAACCCACACATTTTTCTGTGGTGGCCACATGGAGCTCGGAGCATCAGGCGTCTTGCACAAATTAAATCGCAGCTGCGGCTAAGCTTGAAGCCAGGTTGGTGGTGTAGATCTGTGATCCCAAGCTGCTACAGGAAGATCAAGGGTTCAAGGCTTACCTGAGCAATTTCATGAGACCTTGTCTCAAAAAAAAAAAAAAAAGACCAAGTGGTGGTGGTGAATGCCTTTAATCCCAGCACTCGGGAGGCAGAGGCAGGCAGATCACTGTGAATTCAAGGCCAGCCTGGTCTATAGAGTGAGTCCAGAACAGCCAGGGCTACACAGAGAAACCCTGTCTCGAAAGCAAAATAAATAAATAAATAAATAAATAAATAAATAAATAAATAAAAGTAGGGCTGAGATGTAGCTCAGTTATACTGGCTTGTCTAGCATGAGTGAGGCTCTGGACTCAAACCCCTACAGCAAAACCTCACCAAATCTAGATAACTCAAGGAATAGCTATTTCTATCCAAGATGTCCACACCCACCAAGATAGCTTTTTATAAGACAGAAAGTGTAAATTTCATATGGCTGGGTACCAATATGCATATTCATAGGGTTCATAGGATACTGTGCAATGTTCTCCCTGTGCAGGCATTGCATAATTCCCAAGTCCAGGGTGAACCCACATGCATGTTATCATATATGTATACTCCTATGTGTGAGAACACACACATGCTACATACATATACACATACATGGAAAAAATAGATCTGAGTTGCGAACAGAAGGCCAGTGGAGCTGGGAACCTGAGGGAGGCCATTGAAGTACAGAACTGGCCTATCTGAGGATGGGGAGCTGGGACAGATGTGGCTTTGGGGAACTGGAACAGATGTGGCTTTGTCTTTGCAGATCTATTTCGCAGTAGCTGAAACCCCCGTAGCCAGGAGACACCCTCACCCATGTCACTTTTTAATCTCAGTTTCCCTTTTCTCCTCTTGTCTTTGCCCCTCTGTTGCATTTTTCCTCTTTACCTTTTTCATTTTTTAAAGATTTATCTTTATTTTATGAGTATGAATGTTTCTCTTGCATGTATGTACGTGTACCGTGTGTGTGTGTGTGTGTGTGTGTGTCCCTGAGGAGGGCAGGTGAGAGTTTCTGGAGTTACAGACAGTTCAAGCCACTTTGTGAATCTCAGGAATTGAACCTGAGTCCCCTGCAAGAGTAGCAAGTGCTTGTAACTGTTCAGCAACCTCTCCAGCCCTCTTTTTTAAAAATGTATTTATTTTATGCGCACCAACGTGTGTGTGCACTTTGTGTGTGCCTGGGGCTTGCAGCATCAGGAGGCATTGGGTCCCCTAGAACTGGCGTTCAGCTGGTTGTGAGCCTCCATGTGAGTGCTGGGCATCGAACCTGGGCTGTCTGTGAGAGCTACAAGTGCTCTTGAATATGAAACCATCTCTCCATCCCCTTCTCCCCCTTTCATTTGCCTAGGACCCCCAAAAAATATAGATATAGTTTATATGTGTGCTGCATGTATGTGTACAGTCGTGGTTGCCCATGCATAGTGTGTGGAGACCAGAGGTCATTGTCAAGTGTCTATCTCCATTGTTTTCTACCCCACTTTTATTGAGACAGGGTCTTTCAATGAATCTGGAGCTTACTGATTCAGCTAGGCTGACTGACTGGCCAATCAGTGAACTAGGTTGACTGGCCAATCAACCAGCAAGGCTGACTGGCCAATCAGCAAGCTAGGCTGACTGGCCAATCAGGGAGCACTGTTGATGAGTCATCTTCCCATCCCTTCTTTTTTGTTTTTGTTTTTTTGGTTTTTTTGAGACAGGGTCTTTCTGTGTAGCCTTGGTTGTCCTGGACTCACTTTGTAAACCAGGCTTGCCTCGAACTCACAGCGATCCGCCTGCCTCTGCCTCCTGAGCGCTGGGATTAAAGGCGTGCGCCACCATGCCCAGCTCATCCCTTCTTTTTTTTCTTTTTCCCTTTTTCTTTTAAATATACCTCTCTTCTTTTCTTTGTCTATTTTTCTTATTTTCCCCTCTTCTTTTCTATTCACTTTTCTTTCTCTTTGTATTTTTCCTTCTTTTCTCTCCATCCACCCACCCACCCACCACCCATCCATCCAGGAAGTTATCAAGAGCCCTCATAGTCCCCTTCTACAAATATGGAGACAAAGGGTTATCAGTATTAGCTCCGAGAACATGCGTTCCACGGAGGAAAAAGTGCTCCACATGAGGAGCACCTTCACTCGGTAAATGAGCCTTACTGACCTAGGTCTCAGCAGCACGGGGCCATGAAGAGAAGAGAAGAGAAGAGAAGAGAAGAGAAGAGAAGAGAAGAGAAGAGAAGAGGGTCGGTGGATCTGACACATGGAGCCCTGGCCACGGCATGGAGACACAAGCGAGTCACAGAGACGTCAGAGCGACAGACTGTGGGTCAGCTCAGAACGGCACAGGCCTAGGAGCCTCTGACAGAGAGAGTGGATACCGGGTATGAACTGCCATATTGGCCAAGTTTGGCAAGCAGGAGTTCACTGGAGCAGTGACAAGTGGAGAAGGGTCATAATGCCGTCCCAACACAGTGCTTGGCTTCAACAAACTGGGATCACACTGAAAATGTTTAGCTCATTCTAAGGGTGGTGGCACCCCAAGGACTCTCTGGGATCGTCAGGGTTCCGACTCTTAACATCAGCATCCTGAGGAATAGGCTCCTTGGTGGACAAGTCATAAGCAAAGCACAGGAGAGCACAAGGTGCGATCCATTCGCAGAGTCCCCCAGGAGACAGCAAGAAAGCGATGATGAGGATGAGCTATTTCCACTACTTAAAAACTATATCCAGCTCGATGGCAGCGGCACATGCAGAAGCAGAGGCAGGCGGATCTCCGTGAGTTCGAGGCCAGCCCGGTCTATAGAGTGAGTTTCAGGACAGCCAGGGCTACACAGAGAAATCCTGTCTTGAAAAACCAAACAAAAAAACAAACCAAACTATATCCAAGGTCATTAAAGAAAAAGAGAGTAAAGAGGGGACAGCTGATGGCATAAGTGAGGGGTCGCGTCTGGAGGAGAGCCCCCTGTGGCCACTAGAAGGAGGTCACTCTTGGTGCAGAGGACTCCTGGTTGGGTTGAGAGGCATGGGCTGAGGGATGGGGGCGGGGCTGGCAAAGGGCAAGGATCTGCTGTGGAGAACTAAGGTCTGCTGACCCAGCCCAATGATTTCCTACCTGAGAGCCCAGTTGTGGTAGAGTTTTGGGCTGGGGCCTTCAGCCAGAGCACTTAAGGTTGTGTCCAGGTGCACAGCTGAGGAGCCAGCGGCTGGCCATGGAGAAAGAAGAGGGTGGCGCTGGTCGGCCGCGGAGAGGCGTGAGATGCTGCTGGCTGGAGGTGGAAGCCTCAAGTTAAGAGGGTTTCATCCCTAGGTGAAGTCAGGGAGGACCTCCAGAGGGAGTCCTCTGCATTGGGGGACAGATTTACACAAGCATTGCTCTGCAGAGAAGCTGGCGGGATACGCCCTCCTGGACCCCCACGTTGGAGCACATGTTAGGCTCCTGTCTACTGACAGCTGTGAGAACTTAACACTGCTTGCACAACTGGCTGTGGTGTCCTCCAAACAGCATAATGGCTCAAGGTGAGGACCATGTGTCTGTTACACCTGGAACAAGGCTCTGGCCCTGTAAGTGCCTTCTGCCTCCCAAGCAAGGGATTGGAGCCATGCTGTTGGGAGTGTGGGCTGCTAGGATGACAGCCTGGGCTGGCAGGAAGATGGGCCCGAGTGGTATGGGGGGAGCTGGGCAGATGCATACAGCTGCTTACTAAAGAGAGATGGGGAAGCCTGGGCAGGTCCGGGAGGAAGTGAAGGCTGGTTAGGGCTGTGGGCCGAGTGCTTCAAGATTAGCCAGTGGCTCCTGGGGTGTGCTGCTGCCTGGAGCAGGGCCCAGAAGCTTCTGGAACTTGGACTAAGAACTTCCCTTCTGTCCTATCTACTCTACCCTAGGTGCCCCGGGGACAAGACTATGAGGGCTGGTCTGTGGCCAGGAGGAGGGAGACATTGCTCCATGGGGGGAAGGAAGAATGGTTCTGGTGCGGAACTAGGACTTTGTGGTTGTCTGGGGCTCGTGTCTGCAGAGCCGAGGTCCCCAATGATTCACATCCACACAGATCTGTGTTCCTCTGTGGTGTCTGGCTCAGGCCACTCGGGTAAAAGGAGGGTTGGCAAGATCAACCCAGAGATGATGAGAGCTTCATGAAGGTTTATAGCAGGAGGAAAGGAGTGATGAGCTGTCCCCACTCAGCCCCCTATTGGCCCCCAGTACAGGGCTGTGGGCTGGGTGGCCGGCTCTGGATGTCGGTAACTGTCATTGATAGCATCTACTGCTGGTGACATTTACGGTGCCCTTGGGGACGTTTTCTATGCCAAATAACTCAGCAGGGCTCACACATGGAGAATGAATGTGTGAAATCCAGGAAGGCAGAGGGGGTTGTAAAGGTTTATTGTGGGGCGCCTGGCTACATGGTCCATGGGACAGGGGGCTTCTCGGGCCTCCGCATCCGTTACCTACCCACTGCAGCTAAGAATGTAACTCCCAGCTTGCCGTGCCAGAGGCAGTGGGGCAGACTTGGCATCGTCCTGTGTTTGCCTACTGGTGTGTAGTGGTATTCAATACATGCTCTTACGTCAAGTAGACACAGGAAGACAGGAGGCTCTGTCCATCCTACTGGCAACAGCTGTGAAAACTGACTCACTCTGAGGCCTGTGAGGCATGGCCCACCTTGGGGTGCGGGTAGACACTGCCTTGCCAAATGACCAGGACATATGACCTTAGACCTTGCAGGTTCAGCCACCTTATCCTCCCCTCTAAGAATGAGGATTCTAGCTGGGCTCAGTGGCACACGCCTGAAATCCCAGTACTCAGGGAGGCAGAGGCAAGAGGAATCTCTGTGAGTTCGAGGCCAGCCTGGTCTACAAAGTGAGTCCAAGACAGCCAATGCTACACAGAGAAACCCTGTCTGGAAAAAACAAAAACAAACAAACAAATCCTTACTCACCCTGACAGACATTTCTCCATGGGCCTATCCCTCCATGTAGGAAATGTCCAGAATAAAAATAGACTTCCCCACTCCACCTAAGCTACCTCTGAGGCATGAGAGAGGGTCAGATCAGGTAGCCAGCTGGGAGTTTCAATAGACATCAGCCAAGAGACCCAGGGGTCAACCAGACTTTTAAATTAGAAAGCCAGCCAAAGAATCCTCTAGATGACGCAGGGGTCGGCCAGGAGCATGGCCCGTGTGACAGCTAGGGGTCAGCCAAAAAAAGACGTATTGTTCCATGCCTCCTCCTAGTGACTCCTGTCCACAGATAAGATGACCAGAGGACAGAGGGCTCATCCTGCCTGTTCGAGAGCCACTTTGGGCACATTAACAGGGGCTGACTAGATGGGCTGGTTAGAGCCACATCCAGGCAGGATGAGACTGTGATGGGTCTTGGTTCTTGAGGCCTTGAGGTCAAGAGTCCAGATTAGAAATGGCTCTCCCAGGAGGCCTTGGAGCCCAAAGCTGAAAATTTTTTTTTCCCTTTAAGATTTATTTATTATGTATACAGGGGTTTTGCCTGCATGTACTCCTGTAAGCCAGAAGAGGGCACCAGATCTCATTGTAGATGGTTGTGAGCCACCAGAGGTTGCTGGGAATTTAATGTAGGACCTTTGGAAGAGCAGCCAGTGCTCTTTACCTCTGAGCCATCTCTGCAGCCCCCAAAGCTGAAGTCTTTCAGTGAGGTAGGAGTGGGGATTTAAGCCACCACCTCAGCTGGGGGTTCATACTTGCTGCTCTCTGGTTGACA
Organism: Acomys minous; assembly: GCF_964271855.1. Classification (NCBI taxonomy): domain Eukaryota; kingdom Metazoa; phylum Chordata; class Mammalia; order Rodentia; family Muridae; genus Acomys; species Acomys minous. The sequence goes on along the minus strand of NC_140498.1, from coordinate 12,457,244 downwards.
CAACTTTGTCTCAGTCCAGCATCACAACACAGCCACAGCATAGACTCCTTCTTGCCTGGGGCCTAACTTGGCCACTGTTACATTGCCTTTCAGGGTGAGTCTGAGGTAGCAGGGTCTCAGTGCACAGCATGCAGTCTGCAGGGTGCTTGCCTTCCTTCATCCCCACCTGGCCTGCACTCTAGGGCCCTGGGCTGGGGCTGTACCTATCTCAGGTCATAGGCGAAAGTGGAGCACTGTGTGGCAGCACTGCCTCCAGACAGCACTTACTTCATTGATTGAGAGTGGGAGTGAGGCCTAATGGCAGAGACAGCATACAAGCCCTGTCCCTCCAGCCTCTTCCTACCCTAACTTGGCGAGCCTCCCGCTCCACCTCTCTGGCCTCTTCTTGGCTTCTTGTTTTTTTGTGTGTGTGTTGTTTTTGTTTTTCAAGACAGGGTTTCTCTGTATTAGCCTTGGCTGTCCCGGACTCACTTTGTAGACCAGGCTGGCCTCAAACTCACAGAGATCTGCCTGACTCTACCTCCCAAGTGCTGGGATTAAAGGCGTGTGCAACCATGCCCGGCTGACTTCTTGGCTTCTTTAAGCCAGAGGCCCATCAGCCTGACTCAGAAACATAGGGAAATGAAGAGACAGATAGTGTGAGTCGGAGACAGACAGAGACAGGGGAGCTAGAGATGGAGAGATATTGAGACAGAGATAGAGACAGACAGTAAGAGACAGGGATGGAAAGAGATGCAGAAACATAGTGATAGAGACAGAGAGATGGAGAGATGACCAGACAGAGACAGATAATGAGATAGATTCAGAGAGAGAGAGAGATGGAGATAGAGAGACAGAGACCATCAGGAAGAGATAAGGAGACAGATGGTGAGAGTCAGAAAGACAGACACAGAGGGATGAGGAGAGGGAGAGGTAGATAGAGACTGAGGGGAAAACAGAGATGGGAAACAGAGACAGTCAAAAAGAGACAGAAGCCAAGCGTGGTGTCGCACAACTTTAATCCCAGCACTCGGGAGGCAGAGGCAGGTGGATCGCTGTGAGTTCAAGGCCAGCCTGGTCTACAAAGTGAGTCCAGGACAGCCAAGGCTACACAGAGAAACCCTGTCTCAAAAAAACAAAAAGAGAGGCAGAAAGAGATAGAGATGGACAGAGATGAATATAGGAAGAGGAGGGGAGGGGAAGGGGGAAGGGAGGGAGGCAGAGACAGAAAAAGACAGAGACAGAGAGATGGAGATAAGCAGAGAGAGGGAGGGAGAAGGGGAGGGAAGGGGTAGGGAGAGGGAGAAAGAGACAGATGAAAAAAAGCAGAGAGACAGAAGGGGAGGGAGAGATGGGGCACACTCTGAGGCTAGAGACTCAGTGAACTGAGTCTGCCTCCTCCAGTGGCCTCTCTCCCCCCACAGCCTTTGCTTCCATTTCTAGGGCACACTGGAGTGAGGGTTAAGCCTGCTCAGCTTAGAGGACTGACTAGCACTGTGCCTCTCTGAGGCCCCACCTTCTGTCACCCCTCAAAGTACCTGTGCCAGGAGGCTCAACCTCATCTTCCCACCCCTATCAAGCCTTCTCCCCGAAGCCTCAATCAAGAAACCTGGGCTTTGGCCTCTCAGTGAATCAGCCTAGGCCTGTTCCTCCAACGGCAACTAGAGTCTCCTGAGGCCCAAGAACTGTGTTCTGAACCTCCAGGCCTCCTTGTTCTCCTGTCAAACCCCCTCAGACTCCAGTGTGCCACCTGCAGGTAGCCTCAGGGATTACGTGTCATGACTGAGTTGGCGTTCTGTCTCCCTTAGTGCTCTTAAGGAAGCTGCTCAGAGGGAGAGGTCCTGGGACGCAAAGGGAGGTTTTGTGCACCATTTTTTGCACACTGAGAGACAATGGAAAAGCCTGACTGTCAACAGCCAAAGAAGAACCCAGGAGCCGGCAGAGGGAGGCCTGGCCTCACAGGCTCCCGGCCTTTCTTCTTGCCTGGTTATGGGGGCAGGGCACAGGAGGACTACTTATGTAAATGCCGTATGCTGTTGGATTCTCCCAAGATGAAATCACACCGCTTGGCTCAGGGTCTGGGGAGCTGGCCAGGAGGGCTGAGTCGGCCTGGGGCTGCACCAGGCCCTCAGTGAATGAACTCAGCACGAAGAGGCATTGGAGCCCCACAGCTGCAGAGACTGCAAGGATGCATCTCTGGGGCTGCAGAAGGGACAGCTGGGGATTTCCTGCCAGGGCTCAGAGAGCTTAGGGCACATTCTGGCTTCTGGCTCCAGGACCTGTAGAAAGAAGAGGTAGGGTCCCGCTGCCCAGGGACCATGCTGAAACAGCCAGGCTTCTGGAAGATTCAGATTCATTACAATGGACTGAGATGTGGAAGAGACAGGATGACTCAACTGTGCCAGGACCTAGGGTGGCTCGATGGATACCTTATCTTCCAGAAGGGTCAACTCCAGGAAAGCAGGAAGCTAGTGAGAGGCCTTGAGGCCAGCAAAGACACGAACATTATCCACCCTACTCACCGAGGGCTGGGTGCAGACCCAGGCTTGCCCAGATCCCCAGACTCTTGAAGAATTAGTTTGCATGAATATGCTATAGGAGCACGGGCACTGAGAGGGTACATAGGATCACCTCAAAGCATGAGGGACAGGTCACCAAGAGGACATGTAAGGGCACAGAACATGAGATACAGGGCATTAAGAAGACATATCAGGTCACCTCAGAGAATAAGTGTATTAGTTACTTATGACCAAGGCAATTTATAGAGGGCCGCGTTTATTTTGGCCTGTGGATCCAGAAGGATATGAATCCATCCTGCAGGGGTACAGAACTCATATCTTGAATCATAAGCAGGCAGCAGAAAAAGGGAACTGGAAATCTCAAGGAGTCTTTAGGTTCCCAAGCCTGCCTTTAGTGACACCCCTCTTCCAACAAGGCTGCACCCCCTAAACCTCCCCGAGCAGCGCCACCAAGTGGAGACCAAATGTTAAAACATCTGAGACTATGAGGGACTTATTCAAACCACAACAACTTGAGAGATAGGGCATTGAGTTGCCTCAAAGAATGAGGAACAGGACACCAAAGGCCATGTGGGGTCACCTCACAGCGGGAGGGACCGGACACCGAGAGGGTATATGGGGTCACCTTATAAAACAAGGGTGATAGGATGGGGACAGGATACAGAACCTGGGCTGGGTTTCTGGTGAGTGTTGAGGCTGGCCATTCTGTGTCAGGTGGTACTGCGAGGTGGAGCTGTGCTGGCCTGCTGTGTCTCTGGCGGAAATGGCAGATTGATGGCAGACTGTTGCTCGTGGCTGTGCCCTAGCCTTGGTTCTTGCTCTCTCTCAAGACGGGAATGCCCTACCAGCATAATAAGTGGAAGGTATGTGCTCACTGAGGTCATGTTCTCTCTCACAGGCACTGTGGGAGTGGCCACCTCCTGCCGCCTACCTGAAGGCCTTCTCCTGGGAGTACCCCTGGCGGGCAGCACACATGTGACCTCCCTTCTACTCTGTGATGTCAAATTCCTGGCCAGAGATGAAAGTAGCTTTGCAACAACAGGGCTGCTTATGAACTGTCCTCCCCCGCCCCACCCTCAGCCCAGAGGAGAACATCTGGGGACCAGCAGGGAGGGATTGTGGGGCGACAGAGACAGGAGGCAGGCAAAAAGGCAGAAATGGGAAATGGGGACAAAAGGGGAGGTGGAGATACAGGGAGGGAGACACAGAAAGCTTCACATAGAGGACGGAGGAGGAGGGGGGGGGGTCAAAATGAGCCCAGAGAGAGGGAGACAGAGAGGCAGGGACAGAGGAGGATGCTGGCTCACACCTGTGATCTCAGCACTGAAGAGTCTGAGGAAGAAAGATGGTTATGAGGTCCAGGACAGCCTGGGCTATGCCCACGTGACCTCATCTCAAAACAACAATAATAGAGAGACAGAGGTTGAGACAGAGACACAGAGCAGCAGAGTAGAAGAGCGGGAGGGACAGAGACACAGAGACACAGGCTGTGAGGACTACAAGGAAAAGCAAAAAGGGGAGGCTGAAACCGAGATGGGACCATGACAGATCTTGACCTTGACACAGCAGCAGCCTGGGGTCAGAGAGGTGCCAGGGAGAGTCCCAGTGGACAGCTGGCGGTAAGGGACAGGCTGCTATTTAGGTTAGCCAAACGATTTCTCTTGCCCTCTAGGTACCGCTTTCCCTCAAGGCTCCTCCCTGTCCTGGCTCGGTGCCAGGGTCACCCTCTCTTTCCCCAGCTGAGGCCGCGTGCCACTTGCCGTATATATTGGTGATACCAGATGACCTTGGTGTTTGCTGGGTGGAGGCAGCAAGGCTGTAGTGAGATGACAGATGTCATGTGTCACAACTCTTGGGGGTGAGCGCTTTGGACATTGGGGGCGGGGATTCCAAGGGCTCAGGTTCGGGCCTTGAGCTCTGGGGGGGGGGGGGGAGGAAGAATTTGAGGTCTGATGTTCTGATCAGTGGTGCAGTGATGGTAATGGGGAGGCAGAAGCACTGGGGCCTCCCACGTGTTCCCTGGGAAGGCCGGGGAAAGGATTTCCATCAGCTCCCTACCCTCAGTCAAGAGGCAGTTTAACCCACCTGGGCCAGGCCCTGAGGGTGTTTCCCTAGAGCTATAAGGTACATTCTCCCTAGCCGGCAGCATGCTCGAGGAAGCTTGGCTGGGCATGGACACATCTGCTCTCCAGTGGTCCTTGTTTCTGTTCACAGGTGCAGGGGGCACTCCAAGGGAGCCAGAGACTCCTCCCATTTTCTACAATCAGCTGGGGTACCGTGTGTGTTCCCAGAACTACAGGTCACGGAGAGCCACCCTCCTCAGCCTTCCTGCCCTCTGGCTTCCTAGCCCAAATATCAAGCAGGGCTTCTCAGCTCATAAAAGACTTCTTCACCTTACAACACCTCCTTACGTGAACACTCACTCCCCAGATGCCTCTCTCCATCCTGGGTCCCCACAATGCTCCCCGTATGTGCCTGCTCTGTGTGCCTACCTCACTAGACCCAGGTGTGTATGTGTGTGTGTGTGTGTGTGTGTGTGTGTGTGTTTGCTGTCGTGTGCTTATGTACACCACACATACATAAAAGGAGGCCCAAAGAAGTGTTTGGTCATCTGGAACTGGGGTTACAGGTGTTTGTGGACTGCTGTGTGGATCCTGGGGATTTAGCAGTAAGTGCTCCTAACAGCCGAGCCATCTATGGTGCCCCAATCCAGGGGTCTTGCACAGGAAATGACTACTCAGTAAAAAGAAGATGGGGCAGACAGATGGCAAGAGGATGGAGAGAGAAAACTGAGGCCACAGCTCTATCAGACCCAGAGGCATAGAGGGGCCAGGTAATCAAAGTCAGCTCCAAGCCTCTACCTTCCTCATCGCCCCTGCCCATCTGAGAGCAAGCAGCCCATTGGCCCCTAGCTTACTCTGGTGGGCAGGCCAAGCCTGGCTCCTGGGCAATAAGAAGAGGCAATCAGAAGGCAGTTTCTGACCCAGGGGACTTTCAGAGGGGCCTGGTGTAGGCAGTACTAAGGAAATGGGTCCTGAATAGAGTGTCACAGCCGTCCTAGACACCACTGGCCAGTTGCCTTCTGTCCTGTGCTCCTGAGTTGAGCACCGTAGGGGACAAGACCAGCAGCCTGCATGGTTCCTCCACTAGCTGGGGGCCCCTCCAGGGCTAGCGCCTCCTGGGAAAGCGCAGTGGATACTAAGACGGCTTAGATTCAGGAGTCCAGGCCAACTGCACTCAGCCTGAGACACCTGGCCGATGGGATCTGGAGACAAAGAGGCATGCTGAGGTGGCCGCATTACTCGGGTTCTTCGGAGCTCTGGCTTTAGGTAGTCACGCACACCTTTGCGTATCTAGCTTATTGAGATCCTGCTAAGGCAGCTCAGCTGGAAGGCCCGCCTCAGATACCTGGTGGCCTGGATGTCTGGCTGGCTTCTCAGTCTCCAGCCCCTCCTCAGTAGGACCCTGTCAGATGGGCTGGACCAGAGTCCCCTTACCTGATGTTTCCTCTTGGTCATTCCCTAACCACTCACCCCCGCTGCTTCTGGATGTAACTGCTACCCAAATGTGTTCAAGATCCAGTTTCATCTTTTCCCTTACTGTGAGGCCATGTTAGGAAGCACTATAGAATCCCCTACTGGGATGGCCCCTCTAAGTCTATCTTTAACAAGCATCAAGAGTACATTTTTTGGGGGCTGGAGAGATGGCTCAGAGGTTAAGAACACTATCTGCTCTTCCGAAGGTCCTGAGTTCAATTCCCAGCAACCACATGGTGGCTCACAACCATCTACAGTGAGATCTGGTGCCTTCTTATGGTGAGCAGGCACATGTGTGGGCAAATGTTGTATAAATAATAAATCTTTTTTTAAAAAAAGAGTACATTTTTCATTACCAGAGAGCATGGTATCAAGTCCTTGTCCCCACGGGCCCGCTAAATGGAAATAAGAACCCTGTTGTCTATGTGGACAACACAAGTGGCCTCCATGACACACACCTGTAGCACTAGGCAGCCACTGGGCCTTGGGATTCCAGGGGAGATGGTGCCCACTTCCGGGAGAAGCCTGGTACACTCCCTCCTGAAGATAGCCAAATCCTCCCTGCTCCAAGCTCCCAGGAACTTTCCTGAAGCTGCTGGTGTTTCCACCAGATGCTGTGCACCCAGGTGCTGCATGTGAGAGCAGATGTCAGCCCATGGCTTGTGAGTCTAGCGATGAGAAGGTGGTTAGGGTCAGGGCCAGGGTCCTGTGATTTCAGCTCTTGATCTGTTATCCAAATAATTGAAAACAAGGGCTCACAAAAACTTGTAAACACAGAAAGGCAACTATTCAAAAGCAAAGCAGTAGTACAGATGGGAAAAGGATGCACTGTTGATGCTGACAGCAGGGCACATGAATGTGGACACCCAAGGGCCCAAATAGTGCTTGGTGAGTCCTTTTATGGGGTTCAAAAGAAGGGGAATTTGGTTACTAAGAGGCATAGTGATGATGGTTCTTTATTTGGCTGACAGACTAGTTCATACAATCATTTTTTTTTACAATATTGCACATGCCCCTGTTTGTAATACATCGAGTTTTAATCATATGCATACATAATTATGCATAGGCAGAAAATAGTAACCAGGAAATTCTCCTTGAAGGTGACTTTGTTTTTTTGTTTGTTTGTTTGTTTGTTTGTTTTTTGAGCTAGGGTCTCACTTTGCAGCCCTGGCCTGGAACTTGCTCTTTTGACCAGGCAGGCTGTCCTTATCTGTTTGCCTCTGCCTCCTGAGTGCTGATTTAAAAGAATGAGCTACCATGCAAGGCTCGCTTTATTGTTGACTTTGTTTTTTAATCTTATTAGCTTTGTGTGTGTGTGTGTGTGTGTGTGTGTGTGTGTGTGCATGTACGCATGCAAGTGTACACACATAATCACACATGTATGTAGAGGCCAGAGGCCAACTCATGGCATTGGTTTTCTTTCCACCATGTGGGTCCTGGGGATTGAACTCAGTGCCTAAACTGCTGAGCCATCTTGCACATCCTAAAACTTCACTTTAAAGGACACAGTTTGCCTTATTATGTGTGTACCAAGATTCATTCAGGCCAGATCAGCTTTTCCATTCTGAGTACTTGGATATCCTGGGAAAACATTTGAATAGAATAGAAACTCTAGCCGGACAGTGGTGGTGCACGCCTTTAATCCCAGCCCTCGGGAGGCAGAAGCAGGTGGGTCCCTGTGAGTTCGAGGCCAGCCTGGTCTACAAAATGAGTCTAGGACAGCCAAGGCTACACAAAGAAACCCTGTCTTAAAAAATAAAACAAAACAAAAGAATAGAAACTCTAAATCTGATAGTTATTAGGGGCCAAGAAACACTACTGTTCATAGAGGGACATGCATGTAGCGTGACACAGGTCAGAATCTGATGAGATTTTGAGGTTGTTCAGTGCCTTGTTCAGAGAGAGAGAGAGAGAGAGAGAGAGAGAGAGAGAGAGAGAGAGAGAGAGAGAGATGTGTATAGTATATGCAGGCAAAGGAACTAGGCTGTCAAGGGGCTTATTAGAAGGGAGGTGAGCATAACCCATACCAAAT